>NW_004955518.1:952629-994389 GCF_000276665.1 Chinchilla lanigera | reverse complement strand
GATACAAAGTCAACACCCAGAAATCGATAGTATTCCTATACACAAACAACAAACAGACTGAGAGAGAAATTAAGGAAACATCCTCTATATACCAAAAGCCATACTCAAAAATGTATTTAGTATGACACCTCAATAGCTGAAGTAAAAGCATTCATACGTCTGCTGTACTTAGCAGGGCTGTGGGCTTGAGGTTTGTACACTAATGATAACACTGAGGAGATTTGGCTTTCTTCAGAATTGCCTGAGATTTGATGACAAAACTACCCACCAGCAAAGAAAAAGAACTGATATGTGGCTGTTATCTGCTCAGAGCTTGAGAGATTTATGGGTAATTGTCAAGAAATTTACACACCATCTGAAAACTTGACTATTGATGAACATCTAACATCATTTCATGGTCACTATAGCTTCAGGCAGTACATTCCCAAAACACCTTCAAAGTATGGCACAAAAATTTATGCCCTTGTACATGTGAAGTCTTATGCTGATGTGAAAATGCTGATGTCTATGCCAAGCACTCATTATACATTTGATATTTTATTTTATTGATATCTTATCTTGCTGCTAAGTGTATACTAGTACAATATACTAGGAAGCTCCTGACAAAATAGGAAGAGAGGTGACAAGACTGCCACATAGGAAAGGAAAGCTAAGCACATACGATATCAGTGTAAGAGAGATGTGTGCATGGAACATGCAGTTGTCATGTGTAAAGACTCCCTTGAGCGTGACAATTGAAGCAAAGCTTATTTCTGTTGTAAAGTTCTATTGGTATTTTCCTTGTAATTCATATAGGAATTTCTGATGTTCTTTTAGATTCTGTAAGCAGTACACATCTGATGTGAAAATATTGATGTTTATTATAAACATGTACCACGAAGAAGAAATTAATACTTAATTTTATTGATATTTTATGTTTCTGTTGACTACACATTGTATAATATGATAAGAAGCTCCTGACAAAACAGCAAGACCAGCAAGACGTCAAGTGTGTCATACAAAAAAGCCAGGAAAGCAAAACACATGTGCTGTTGGTGTAAGTGATATATGTGTATGGAACATGCTGTTGTCATGTGTGAAGACTGCCTTAGGTGTAATATCTGAAGTAAAGATTATTTTTTTGTAGAGTTCTATTAGTGTTTTCATTGTAATTCATATAGAAATTCATTTGTGTTCTTTTTTAGACTTAGTACACCAGAAAACAGTTGATGTTGAAAATTTTGATGCTTTTTTATAAGCAATAAATATTAAAAATTCAATACTTTATTTTAAAAATATTTTTCCTGTTAAGTACTCATTAATACAATTAGAATTAATAATCCCACTCATATAAATATACTGTTCTCTAAGATAAATTCTGTAAATAATACTGGCTCACAAGACATGACAGACAAGATTTTCTAAATGAAAGTATGTAGAAATATACACTCTCTTAGATACATTTTAGAACTTGCTTCCTTGGCAGCAGGCACAGTAAAAAAAAATTAAATAAATAAATGTCAATCATCTAAGAAATGTGAGTGCTTGACCCTTCTGCAATCAATTAGAGCCAAGGGTATTCACTTTACCTGGAAAGGTCAGGGGATGTTTAGGAGACAGAAAGCTTCAAGGAGGCACTTAAGCACACTTCTTTCTCAACTACTCAGTGCACAATGCAAAGTAAATTAGTTGAGTGGGTCTATCATAGTAGCTGTTGAAGCTGTTTAGAAATTTTAAGCAAAACCTCCTTCCAAAGTTTATTCTCTTGTTTATTTGCACTAAAGAACAGCAAGTGCAAAACCAACAGAGATGATGTTCAGTGAAAAGAATTTTTATAGCAAGTAATTAAGTTGAGAAAACTGAAAAAAGAGAATGTCTTATTTTGGTGTCCAAATGAATAGGAACCCAAAATCTTGCTTTTAATTCTTTCAAAATAATTACAAAACTAAAACTCTGTAAATGACAATCTAAGGAAACCTGTACACCCCCCTCTGACTTCTGAAATACAGTGCAACTTTCTACCATCTGTTATTTTAAAGCAGAAACAGTAATGAACATATGGCCTTTCTCTATCAAGCAGCTGTAGTGTAGTTAAAGTTATAATAATTGTCTTTTGTAAGATAAATTTACATTAAAAGCTTGGCCAGTTAAAAACAAATGGCTCAGCCTCAGAGCCTTCCACGATAAAATTTATTTATTTTTTTTTATTTTTTATTTTTTTTGGTTTTTCTCCGGTACCGGGAACCGAACTCACGACCTTGCGCTTGCCAGGCAGGCGCTTTTGCCGCTCAGCTAAATCCCCAGCCCCCCACGATAAAATTTAAAAATTCAGAGTCATTTATAACATATTATATTTAGAAACGTGGAAATCTTCTGAATATTGTGTTTGAGGCTAAATAAATCAGTTTATTTCTTTCTTTTTTTTTTTGGTTTTTCTCCAGTACCGGGAACCGAACTCATGACCTTGCGCTTGCCAGGCAGGCACTTTGCCGCTGAGCTAAATCCCCAGCCCTAAATCAGTTTATTTCATTAAAGAGTCCACAATTCATGTTTTCTTTCTTGATCAAAATGGCAGCAACATCCGACAGCTAGTTAACTTCTTGAAAGATATTAATCTACACTGTCACTGAACTCCACTGTAAATCCCACTTATTCATAAGAAAAATCTCAACACATGTGACACATAAACTTCCACCTTGACTATAGCCATTTATAATGAGTTTAAGTAAATTGAAAGGAACTCAAAATATATTTATATCTTATGAAAAATAGAAATTCTACCTACCTTTATCTGGGTGATTCAGAATCATAATTTTTCTGTGAGCTGTTCTAATCTTGGCTTTCCCAGCAGATGGGCTGTAAAAAGAAATTATAAAGTGCTTATAATAAGTAGTACCAAATACAAGTTATAAATTAACAATTTATACGGGTGTCAAGAAATTAAAAACTAATGAGAATTTCACCATCTTGTGGACAAATACAAAACTACAGCTTTTCAATGAATTCCACTAACCATCAAATATATCATTGATTAACGATACATTATATTGATTCTTCAGTCCTTTCTACTATCCTTACTCTCAGTGAAAAGAATAAAACATATGCATGATTTGGGAAAGTCATAGTATGCACAGTGTAGGTTATGCTTCTAAGTTGTTCTGGAGGAAGGTAGCACACACTGTCCTAGCAGACAGTTACCTGGACTCCAGAGCTAGACGGCTGGATTTTAATTCCAGCAATGCTACTGAGAGAGAAATGGGTAACCTCGGTCAAAGTTTTAACCTCTCTGTGTTCAGTTTCCTCATCTCAAAACAGAGCTAGTGACATGTTCCTCACAGACCAACTATAAGAACACTAAATGACTTCATGCGTACAAAGTGCTAGAGCAGTGCCTGGAATGTAGCATGTGCTCTACTATTGTATGTTACCTTTATCATCTTTCACTAGAGGATCCCCAAACCCTCTTTATGGCATAGTTTATTTAGCTTTGTGAGAAACCTATATGAAAGGGTTTGCTGTTAGAGCCTGTTATGGTTTGTGTCTAGATGTCTCCCCAAAGTCTCATGTGGTCCAGTGTGTGTGTGTGTGTGTGTGTGTGTGTGTGTGTGTGTGTGTGTATGGTGTTTCAGAGGTGACTGAACCTAGAGTTTGTGATTGATCTTCATGGTCCATTGCTGGGATTAAGGGTGTGAGTGCTATATCCAATACAATATAAGAGACAGAAAGAGGCTTTATCTCTTCTGTCTCTCCCTGGCCCACTTGCTGCTTTTGCTGTCTTTGGCCCATGATGAACTGTTTCACCTCTGTGAGGCCCCTCTGCCATGCCACCCCGCTTGGAGCCGGCTGAGTACGGACTGAAACCTCCACAAACTGTGAGCCAAATAAACCTGTCCTCCTTTAACTTTGGGTGTTGGGTATTTTGTCTCAGCAATCAGAAAAGTAATTAAGACAGAGCTCATGCTGTATATTAAAATTAATGGAGAAAGTCAAATAAACCTAAAATTATTTTGGTGAAACCTAATTTACTCAATATTAGAAATGTTTATCATTACACATGGAAAAAAAATGAAAACTAACACTAAAATTCTATTACTGCTACTTAATAGTATACTATTTTATCTAAACCACTTAACTTTCCTGGGTCTCAAACTGAGTTAATAATACCTGGCTTAAAGTTCAGGGTAGTTCTTATGAAGCTCCAAAATGCTATGGTGCCTAAAAATGTAGACTTTTAAATTACTTTAGGGTCAAATTCCTAATTCCAACACTCATTAGTTACAAAACTTTGTTTTGTATATTACTTAAACTCTTTGAATTATAATTTCCTCATATGTAAAATGCACATAATAAAATCTACTTCCCAGGATTACTTTAAAAATAAATTAGGTAAACAAGTAGAAAGATCAGCATGATCGAGCTGTACAATGGAAAGGAAAGACGCTTATAAAAATACATTATATATTTTCTACTTTTAAAACACAAGACTATAAATAACCTAATCTTACATTTCCTGAGCAATTCAGATACATTATCATAACTACCAATTTAACAAGAACTAACTTTCAAGGTCTGCAGAGGCCAGCCTGCCCCTCTTCTAAGTGGGCTCAGAACACTACAATGCTGTCTTGAACAGTGCCCCTCTTCTGCTATCAGTTGTCAACCCTTGATGCTGCTAGTGTTCCATTCTCTCAGTTTCTTGCCACCTCTAACTTCCTTCAGGTAAATAACAGATTAACAAGTATGTTAAAATGTGCTATTAACTGCCAAATAGCACATAAAATATTCTGCTATGAATAAAATGAGTCTTTCCATGTAAGGGTTTATGGATATTGCTTTTGGCTGTTTACAGAAGTCTTCTGGAGGATCGCCGCAAACCTACTTTTTGGCTTGTAAGTGCCTCCCAGAGAGACAGTCAGATACTGATTACAAAAACACTCCCAAATTCTGAGAAAGTAACCATTACACATTGTACTGAGGCTATAAGCACTATATTGTTTAATTGTCCATTAAGAAATGAAAAGCATATAATCCTGAAATTCTAGTATAATTTAGTTGCCTGTGGTAAATCTATATAAATCATTTGCTTTTTGGATACAATTCTCTCCTTTATTAGTTATGATTTCTAATTGTTCTGTATATATTTGACATGTCTCCTTAAATACATTCTAAATTACTTAAGGGCAAAAGCTATGATTGTATCTTACAACAGTATTTAGGGTTATATATGTAATGGCTGTTTAATGTATCTTATATCACCTTCCCCCAAAAGAATGACTGGAAAAAGGCACAAGGGCTCTGTATTACCAAATATCAACAGTACAGCATCCTCAGAAAGCTGCTGTTGGGCATGACGATGCACATCTATAATCCTAGCACTCTGGCTGGCCGAGGCTGGAGGATCGTGAGTTTGAGCCCAGCAATTTAGACTGAGTGAGACCCTATCTCAAAATTTAATAAAAGGGCTAGCAATGTAGGCTCAGTGTAAGAACCCTGGGTTACAAGAGTGACAAACATACACACATACATAAAATTAAAATAAAATAAAAATAAAAAAGACTACTAAAGTAAAAAAATTAAAAAGGAAGACATAAAACCTTACTTCATAAAGCTCGTCACGAGATTATGAAGATAAAAATTCAATAAAACTGAAATTTCCATTATACATTTTTTAGTACGTATGGAATAATGTTCTTATTCTGGATATTAAGTTTTAATTGAACACATAAAATCTGAACATCATTCAAAATTATCCTTGAAAATCAATTACACTGCCATAAAAAAGAGTATACATGGCATTGTACATAAAAATACATAAAGTATGATGTATATTGAGGTCTGCCAACAACCAAACCAGATTAAACAACACAAGTAAAGTTCATACACACAAGTATGGCAATTCAAACCATTCAAACCATTATGCCTTTAAGATAATAATTATGGGCTGGGGATATAGTTCAGCAGCACAGCGCCTGCCTGGCAAGCACAAGGTCCAGAGTTTGATTTCTGATACCAAAAAAAAAAAAAGATAATAATTATTAGACTCAATGGCAAGCTTCAAGAATAAAAGAAGTATTCTCATTTGCCTGCAGAGTTTATTTCCTTTTTCTTATAGCTATATTAAATCCCTAGACCTGTACTACATTTTAGTATATTTGCTACTTTGACGATTAAAGATGGGAGAAACTTAGGGGAAGAATTACACATAGCTGTGACACAAACCCGCACACAACATCACTGCAACTGAAACTGTAACTTGAGGTATCTGCTCTAACTACATCAAGGGTTTCAAACTACGCTCCCTAAAATATATTAGGCTGGAGCTGAGGAGTAGGGGATATGGAACTGAGTGGTTTCCCCAACCCTGTAGCAAATGGAGTTTTAGTTTCACTTTTTTTTTAACCATTAGGCTTTTAAATAATACTTACATAGAATTCTATAATGTTTTCAGAAAGTTTGAAAATCACAGATGTATATCATTTCAGATAATACCAGCTATAATGCCAGTTTTTCTGGGAAGTACCGTAAGTCATTTTAGGCTTTTTATAATAGATATGAGAAAACTATTCTTTTGCAATGAAAAATATAAAACAAAGACAAACACGCCTCTTAACAAAGAATCACCCTTAAATGTAATAGGTAAGAATGTATAAGAAGAATCTTCCAGTAGCACATATTTTTCTTTAATAGGGTATCAAAAGAATCAGTTTGATTTTATCTTTACTTACTCATTATATAACCTACATAAGTTCAGTGAGCACAGAAACTGGAACCACACCAATGCATTCATATCTTAAAAAATATCGTCTTTATCAGTGCTGCCTGACTGAGAATGGGCTATAGGAAAGCGCTAAGTTTCACCTTTTCATCTAATGTATGAGAGCAAATATTTAACTTCTACATTCACGACAGAGATGGGAAGAGAAAGGAGCCAACATTTATTCAGCACTTTACTGGTAAGCACTTATATAAAAAGATATCAGTGTATCACTTTTACTAAAAAGATATCAGTGTATCACTTTTACACTATTTTAACAGGGCAAATATTATTAATTCCAATTTAAAAATGAAGGTGAAGTGCATAAAAGCTAGAACTAACTTGACCCAGATCATCTAATGCAGTTCCTAAGCAGCAGCTTCAGGATAAGGATATGCTTTGTTAAGTTGATATTTGTTAAGTAGGTGCTGTGCCATGTTTGGGGTTAAGCACACTTCCTATACATAATATAATTTTATCTTCATAGCAATTCTATGCAGTAGAAACTAATAGATGGTAAAACTGGTATTCCTACCCAGATCTGCTTGCCATCAATCTGTGCCCTGTCTTGCCTTGTTTGTTCATTTATTTTTTTGAGACAGGGTCTTGCTCTGTAGCCCACCCTGGCCTTGAACTCAGAGTAATCCTCATGCCTCAATCTCCTGAGTGCTGGGATTATAGATCTGCACCACTGCGTCTAGCAGAGTTTGTGTTCTTCATCACTGAATTTCCCTTGTGAATTGTACAGCATTTAGTTCAAGTGGGTGAAACTTATATCATGTATGTTAAGAGAACTAAAAAATATAACCAACTTCTACTTATCTGTCCTAACAATATAGGTGTCATGGATAATAACAATTATCCTTTAAACCTTTATGTTTGGATTTATACTGTATTTCATACTCACATCTAAATATTATAAGCAAGATATTATGAGAGGCCAATAATAAGGAAAACAATTGCATTCTAAATAATATTAAGCAAGGAATAGTTAGCAATACAGCTAACTTTCTGATCTGCTCCCTTGCTTAGTGGTATCCTTTACTATTCTCTGATAAGAATTCTGTCTTGTGGGGCTGGGGATTTAGCTCAGCGGCAAAAGCGCCTGCCTGGCAAGCGCAACGTCGTGAGTTCGGTTCCCGGTACTGGAGAAAAACAAACAAACAAACAAACAAAAAAAAAGAATTCTGTCTTGTTAGATTTAAATAAAGCACCAAGCTGAACTGCTGACTGGTAGGCACACTCTTTTCTTTACCTTTTTCATGGCAGGTCGTAAAAAATAAAATGTTTGGCTTAAAAACATGCTGATTTGCATGAGGTTAAAATATTTTCTGCCAATATAGGACTTTATTATCTATTCTGCTTAATTATATTTATTAAATCACTAAAAGATTTGTTGTAGATGACATACTGTAACCAATTCCCTCACGAACTGGAGAGTTAACGGAATGTAAGGGAAACAAATGAATACAACTGCTAGTAAATTTATGGCACAGGAAAATATGCCTAACTTTAAGGATTAAATAAATTACACAGAAATAATACAATATTACAATACTATTAACTTTCCTCTTATGCTGTCCAAAATTAGATAATAAATTGATACTAAGGTGAAACAAGTAAAATAAATATACTAAATGTTAAGCTGAAGAAGTAGAAAACCTTATTATAATTAAAAATATTATATATATAAAATTATAAAACTGAAATGAGAGACAATTCAGCATCATAATAAAGGATATTATGATTGATTGATATGAAACTATGTATTCAAAGACAACAGTTTCTTGTTAAAGAAAATCAATATTCCCTGATATTTTTTAGGAAGAGAGAGTTGCTTTCTTAGATCCGAAGTTTTAAAAAGTAAAAATCTGGTATCTTCTCTGCTTCCTATTTATAATTTTAAATATAAATATAAAAGTTGTTAGATACTTTTTAATAAACATTTCTTTATCTTTTGCAAGACAAGCTTGGCCACAAAACAAAAACACATATGCAGCATACCTACCTTATACCTAAAATAAGACTAGCTTCTCGCCGACTCATTTTCTGTTCAAATCCTCCTTTATAATAAGATGAAAGGTTCTGTACAAGAAAAAAAGTGCAGGAAATAATTAGTTTGAGGCATGAGGTGGCATGACCTCAATCCCATCACATAGCTGCAGTAAAAGAAATGCATTTTACTGGAAATGATATGAGGAGAAAGCACCAAACAATGATCTTTTTCAAGAAATGCTAACCAAGACGAACATTAAAAAACAATTTTTTTAACTTTAAGTACATTAACTTTTCTACCCTGAAATACAAAAGAAAGGATAGAAGAAGAGTGGCTGGAGGAAAATGCCAACTTTTTCCAGGTTCTGGGCTGCTTTTTTCATGGGAAACCTTGACCAAGTCATTTATATAGAAATGTTAAGACATTTTTGACTATTAGTCTGGCCAACAAAGAAATGCCAAACTGCCATTTATCGACTTCCTTTATAGCAAACAAGTAAGCCAAGAGGGGCTGGGAACCCGGACTGAATAGTCAGGGGGACTGGAGAAGTATGAACTATGAGGGGAGGGGGATCAGAAAGGTAGTAGAGGCTGACTGAGAAGCAGCAGAGATAGGATTTTCTTTTAAAAGGGAAGCCGAAGCACTGGAGTAACACAGTCTGACTTTGCTTTGAGAAGATTACTCTAGCTTTGGTGTGTAGAATAGAGGCAGAGGTTAGGGAATCACAAACTCAATCCCAGCTTGGGCAATTCATTGACAGACCCAGTTAGGACAGACAGAACACTGGGCTGAGGATTCACTCCCCTCCACCAATCTGAGCTCAGGTGCCACCCTAGGAACATTCAATGCAACTAAAGCACAAGCAATCTTTGTTTCTCTCTCCTGAGTCTAAAAACCTGATTTACCCATATGGCAGGGAATGTTTCTTTTCTGTTATTCCAGCACCATTTCTCTGTTTGTGACTGCCAATAAACATAGCTGCTTCTTCCCTCACCACTGAGTACACACTCTGCAATGCTTCGCTTGCCATACCCGAGAGTTTAGAATTATCTGTCAGATCACAAAATGGTTACATGTGACAAAATTACAAATTATATAGAGGACACTGCTGTGCACTGCCCAGATTTCTGTTGGGGAGTGCAGGGCTTGGTCCTCAGGTGCTAGCAGACAGGTCTCAGCTCTCTGTTTAGGAACTGCCTTGCCTCAAGAATGTCAAGCTCGTGCATCTTTCCTCCAGCAGCCTCTCTCCAATGACTGGTTGACAATGGGTATAAACGTAGTTCTGTAAGGTTCAGTTCTTGGACTTCCACGTACACTCACTTCCCAGGTGATCTCATTTAATCTCACGGTGCCTTCCCAACACAGGTGACTGCAGTGAGCCATCCTGGCCTCAGATGTCCCATGGGCCTGGGCTTCATTAACACTGTATTGTAGGTAGCCTAACCTGTTCCCCCACATTTCATTTTGTTTCTTTCTGGAGCTGCTGATCTAAGAGCACTCCCCAGTAACTCTATAGATCACTAATCTTTGGATCAGTCTGCTTCAGGTTGGCTTTGAACTCACATTGATCCTCCAGCCTTGGCCTTCCCTGAATGCAGAGATGATGGCCCATGCTACCATGCCCAGCTGAAATGGCATCATTGAGTGACATGGATGTGGAGGGAAATCAGTAAAAGAGGTCAAGACTCAGCAGTGAGTGGGAAAACTAGAGGCAAAAAGTAAGGAAATGAATGGTTTCAAATGCTTCTGATAGTAAAGCAAAATGTGAGCTAAGAACTGACCTCTGGATTTAAGAGAGGAAGTCAAAGACTCCTCTAAAAACAAGAACTGCAAGGGGTGGGGGTATGAGTTTAAGACAGAAATGGGAGCACACAAATGGAGACAGCAAGTAAGAGCAAATATTTTCAGGACTCTATAAACAAAATAGGATGTACTAACTAAGCTTTTAGAAGGAAAAACATGTCTATATGGTTGCATATATACATGTTTCTAACACATGAAGCTATATATTTTTAAAGGAAATTAAGTAAGCATAGCTGTCCCTCAGCATCCATGAGGGAGTAGTTCCACGACCTCCTTAATAATATCAAAATGTTCAGATACTCAAGTTCCTTATATACAATGGCACAGTATTTGCATATAACCTACATGCATCCTCTCATATCTAACAAAATATAAATGACATGTACATAGTTATGTTATATTGTATAGGGAAATGACAAAAGAAAACATGTTTGTACTTGTTAAATACAAATTATTTTCCCAATATTTCTGATTTCCAGTGGGGTGAATCTACAGATGTTAGATATGGAGGGCTGACTGCATATGTTGGCATAAAATAAATCTCAAAGTATGCATACCAAAATGATTACACTCAAATGTTATTTTGGGTGGTAGGATTTTTCTCCTTTCTTTAACTTTCGAAATCTTCAACAATGAACCCATGCTACTTACACAATTTTTTAAAAAGAGGAATAAATAAGAGTAAATAAGAAAATGATCACAACTTAAAAGAATCCCATGGAGTTAGATCTGGCCATTAATATAAACTATTTTCTTTTAATAGACTGTTATAAATTTCTACTTAGTAATAATTCCTGGCAATTAATTCACTCAACAAACACTTTAGCAACTACTCTAAGTAAGGTACTTGTCAAGTGAGATGGGTCAGGTCTGTCCTTCATCCCACAAATGCTAATCCATCAGTGTACCAGTACTGTGAGGAATATGATGTACCAGTCTAAGTTTCAAGTATTTATAGTAAGTATGAAAACAAAACAAATATTCTTCTATCCCACATAAGTTTTGAGGGAAGAAGGGAAAACTGGCTAAATATACATACTACCCTGCACAAATTTTATACCTTTCTAAATAGGTAAACATACAAAAAGAGACAGACAGACGGATAAAGCTAGGGCGAGAAATGAACAGGAGACTTAACAGAGGAACAGGTGGCTTTAAGGCCTCTCAGGAGACCATAATCTTTACTAAATACAAAACTTGCTCCTTACATGAAAGATAATTTTTTTATTTACTTACAGCAAAAACAGTAATACTACCAACTTGATCTACAGCAGTCATATCTTTTTTTTTGTACCAGGAATCGAACTGGGGACCTTGCACTTGCCAGGGTGGTGCTTGTGCCACTGAGCTATATACCTGGCCTACAGCAGTCATTTCTACAGGTGTAGATTTGTTTTTATTTTTGTTTGCAAATCATGCTCAAGACATGGCATAGAGTAACACTTTACTCAAGAAAAAAATTTTTCAATGAGAATTTACCTTAGGTAACTCCATAATTTTGAGTCAACAAAATAAAGTACATAAATTGGTGATTATTTCTTAAACTGTCATTTTCAATACAGTCACAAAGCCAATCACTTTAAAAGCAAGTAAAACAAGTTTAGTTTTGCTGAGGTAGAAATGGAATCTCAGAGAAGGCTCCTTAAAATCTATTGTATGGAAGAAGCTTGTATCCTAGACCACTGACTTCATCACAAGTAAGTCCATTTTTATGTAGATAATTATCATAACACTTCTAAAAGAACTTTTTTAAAAATTAAATTTATTGGCACACTTTTGACATACATAATAGTCACATCCATCCTAGGGATCACATTCAACATTATATACCTGTACATAATATATCTTGAGCCTTCTTTTTTTTCCCCATTCCCCTTGTTGGAAATGAAACTCCAGACTCAATTTATCGATGCAGATAATCAAGCACTTAGACATTAAGAAATTTCTTCAAGACATCTTACCTCTGTAGAAGCAAAGAAGCCTGAGGTAGCATGCGTGCAGGACAAAGGAGGGTTGCCCCTTTTATCCGAACACAGGAGAAGCAGTTGACCTTTAAATTCACTGGCTGAACTGAAAGGTTTACAATCTATCACTGTTGACTGAGTGGCATAGGGAGGTGCACTGCTGAGTAAGATGGGGGGCTGTGGTTTGGAACTCAAAGTCCTTGGTTCTTATTGTGAGGGTGGGGGTGGTTAGAGATGACTTGTGGTTTAGAATGAAAAGCTCTTAGCTCTTTATCTTGGAAATAGGCTGTGTTCTGCAAAAAGATACATGGTCACCATTTCTTGGAACTCAGGATATTAACAGGGATGGAAAGGTGGTGAGCGGATGGCCAGGTCATTTAAACCCAACATGGAGTTGCTTGGCCTTGTGCTTTGACAGAAAAGACAAAGCCTGTTTCTCACACCCTCCACTCCCTTCAACCCCTTTCTCTCCCCATTTACAAAAGCTTTGTTTCTACTTTGCCTTCTATTTCCTTTTCTCTTCCCTCCCCCTCCCTCATCCCCTTCCCTTTCGAACATGTTCTTCCTGCTTCCCAACATCTCCCTCCATTCTGGTCCTTGTTCACCCTTTGGGTTTCTCACGCAAGAGAAACAATTGGATGACATTTAAACATGTGTCTGAGTTATTTCACTTAAAGTTATGTTCTCTAGGTGCATCCACTTATCCAAAAATGTCTCAAGTTTATACTCCTTTATGGCAGTGCATATAAAACCCATATTTTCTTTATCCATTCATCTGCTGATGGGCATCTGGGCCGTTTCCAAGATTTAGCTATTACAAATTGTGTGGGGCTATAAACATGGGTGTACATATATTGTCGTGGTATAAAGCTTTTAATGATTTTGGGAAGACACCATGAAGGGGAATAGCTAGGTCAAATGGAACCCCCTAGTTTTGGTTTTTTTGAGGGATCTCCATACAGATTTCCATCTTGGTTGTACCAATTTACACTTCTATGAACAGTGGAGAAGGGCTCCTTTTAACCAAAGTCTTGCCAGCAATTGTTACTGAGTGACTTCTTGGTGACAGTTACTCTTTCTGGAGTGAGATGGAATCTCAGTGTTGTTTTAGCTTGCATTTCTTGAATGACCAGTGATGTTGAGCATTTTTTTCCATACATTTATTTGATGTTCATACTTCTGCATCTGACAAGTGCCTATTCATTTTGGATGCCCATTTTTGGATTGGGTCATTGGGGAGATGTGATTTTTTCCGAGTTCTTTATATATTTTATATATTCTCTGCCACAGGAAATACCTGGTAAAATTTTTTCCCTTTCTGTGGGTTGTCTTTCACTTTGCTGGTGGTTTCTTTAGCTGTGGAAAAGCTTTTTAATTTGATGTGATCACAGTTGTTGATTCTCTATAATATTCCCTGTGCAACTGAGGTTTTATTCTTTTTTGGGGGGGGGGTTGTTTTTGTTTTTTCTTCTGGTACCAGGAATCGAACTCACGACCTTGCGCTTGCCAGGCAGGCGCTGTGCCGCTGAGCTAAATCCCCAGCCCCTGGGGTTTTATTCTTAAAGTCTTTGTCTACACCTATATCTTTAAAAGAACTAGACCATTTTTAAGTATATGAACTTGTTATGTGTGGGGGGTATATACAGAAAAGAAGAGAAAACAAAAAAATTGCTACTACTCAACCACTAAAATATTTGCAAATTTCTTCAGAGAAAATCATGCCTTCTAAAACTATAAAATTTAGATTTTATGTTTCATAATTTTAAATAGAATCATTAAAGTATTTTAATGTGTTATGTTTAAATGGGTGCCTATGGGGCTGGGGATTTAGCTCAGCGGCAAAGTGCCTGCCTGGCAAGCGCAAGGTCATGAGTTTGGTTCCTAGTACCGGAGAAAAACCAAAACCAAGAAAAAAAGAAAATAAATGGATGCCTATGTTGGGACCAGGCACAAAACTGCAATGCTGTATCTCTACCCCAACAATAGAGTATAACTAAAAGGTTCTTTAAAGCTTGATAATGAAATACCAATTTTGCAATATTTAGCATATAAAGACAAAAGGCATTGAAAAACCATTCTCTGACAATGCTGTGGTAGGCCAAAGGAAACACCTATGAGTAGATTTATAAAAATAAGGTTATGATAAGAAATAACTATATTGTCATAAAGGTGGAACAGAAGGTTGTATTTTTCTGAAAAGATTTCCAAGAACAGAAACAGTGGGATTCTACCAGTTTTATGATGCTGTTGGAAATACATCCAGGACCTTACAAATTACTATATTATTCCATTCATAAAGCACATAAAAACAACAAAAATCCAAATAATTTATTTCTAAAAGTAGCATTAGTCACAGCAGTCCCATATGTTGTGCAAGGAGGTATGAAAAAAACCTCAAGCTAAGCTAATCTTCATTAGCTAATTCACTTGCTTGAAACACAAAAGTTACCCAAAATAGCAAGACATAGGGTGCAAGCCTATAATCCCAGCACTCAGGAGGCTGAGGCAGGTGTACTGCAGTGAGTTTGAGGCCAGCCTGGACTACAAAGTGAGTTTAAGAGCAGCCTGGACTACATATCGAGATCCTGTCTTAAAAAACCTAAAAAGGAAACAAAAACAAAAAAGGTCACCCAAGATAACTAGGTAAGAATTAAATCATTTTATATTCTTACTATAAGAAATATATTACCATAACTATAAAATGTTATTATTTATAAAATCTACTTGATTTATAGTCACAGGATATTTAATTGATATATTTTCCCATGATTTTCACCAGACTGTAACAGAGGTTTGATCTTTAAAAATTGTACTCAAATAAAAGGACGAATTTACAAATGAACACTCTGTGTTACATAGTTTAAAGCCTGCATGAACTACAAAGGAAACTCTATCTCAAAAAATAAATAAATAAATGCTTTTGAAAGGTAGACAAAATTACGCCTCCCAAAATTTGGTGTAATTAGACACCAGCTAAGTCAAAATATACATTAAACATTTAAAAACAAGCAAAGGGCTTCAGTTCAAAAGAGCAAATTTAATTATAAGGTCATTTGCTTTCCAAAGTATCTTTGAAATGAGAAAAACATTTTCCATTGGAAAAATTCATAATAGGCCTAGAAAACAAGAAATGGGATAAGCAGCAAACCAGAAAGTCTAAAAAATCTTTGAAGAGTGATAAAACAGGTGTGACTGCACATACTATGGAAAAAGCACAGCATCCCCTAGGACCAGAAGAAACTCTTCTCAGGAAACCAAGAACAATAAATTCAGATTTAAAAAAAGGACAACAAAAATCACAGTAACTTAATTAGCCAGAACAGCAGAAACAGTCACCCTCACTATACTAATAAAGAGCGTAAGATGCCTGACACCTATCATATGCCTAAGATGACTCTCACTCTAGATGGCAGATCCCAGAAGAATCAAAGGGGAGTGACCACCAGACCCCATTTCAGAACCCAGAGAGGGTTAGGGAGGTGGCTAGGGAGGTGGCTATATGTCAAGGAGAAGTACATATGCAATGCTTACCCTCTCCGCACTCTGTGAGTCCCAAGCTGGTCTTTGGTCTACTTGCTCTGGAAGATACACCTACTGAAAAACCCACCCATGATGTACTCAAAGCCTACAGACAATCATCTCATTCAATCAAACCATTAAAGTAAGCTTTCAAAGCCAGGACATGACTCACACTAATCTATTTAGTCCTCACAAATATGAGCCAACAACCAAGGATCATCAGACATCTGAGCAAATCTAGTATAATGGAAGGAAAAGTAAAAAAGAATCAAAATAAACAAATGGCAAATGGCTTGGGAAAAGGAGATAAATTAGAAAACATAACAATTTGGTCGGTATGTCGGTTTCTGGGGTGTAGTGGTTATCACGTTCACCTCACATAACAATTTGGCAAAATTCTAGATAGTGTCTTTAGAGATATTAAAAAAGAGAATTTTCAAATAAGTTACAGTTCACTATGAAGTCTTAGGAAACTTCAGAACATCAATAATAGAGAAAAAAACTCTAAGAACTTTTTGAGCTAAAAGAAAATGCATCAGCAAAAAACTAAAGCCCCAAAATGAATAAAAAAGAGAAAACCAATACAACAGGTTGTCTACAATAGAGTAAGATCACCATGTAAAATCTGGCTATGCAAATGCAAGAACGAAGAAGCACAGGCACTGAGGTATGGTCTCAGCAGAAATTTCTGTACTTCTCTCATGCTGGCTCCACTAGATTCAAGGAGCCAGGAGTGATGATTAACAGTAAAAAGAAGAAGAAGAAAAAAAAGCAGCAGACTACTTACCAGAGAACATAAAACGTTTAAATCTGTGCCTGCCCTATAAACAAGCGAGGCAGCAGTCTAGCAAAATGGAGGTTTTGGAGAAGTATGAGAAAGAGAAAGATGAGATTTAAGGAGAAGATGTTAAAGCTTAGAGAACGCAAATGAATAATGAACAGAGAAGCAGAACCCCTGGGACACAGAGTTACATTTCTGTTTTTTTAGTAATCCCATTTGGTTCAAAAACTATTTACAAAATCAAAAAACTGTAAATGCTGAACTTACGAAGTTTGACATGTAGGAAGCATTAGCGTGAAGACAAAGTATGCATTTATTTTATTTCTCAGTTTCTCTGGAGTGATTAAAATTTAAGGAATTGCTTTTAAAACTAATGTCTTCATGGAGGATATAATCATGATAATGATGGTGATGATTAAGATATTCTAAGATGTTTCACTGTAAACTGATAAAGTAGAACCTTGTGAAAAGAAAGGTGGAAGCAGATTTATCAAAACCCATGTTTCTTACCTTCAGACCAAAAAAAGAGAAAAGGGAGTGACAAACTCTGAATTTCTACTTAAGAAATGCAGGCCCCAGGCTCAGTATATCTATTACAATCTCCCTGGCCTTTCCTATGAGCCTCTGCAAAAGTTTTGGCATTTTCTTGCTCTTTCCTCCTTTCCTATGTTAAGTAATACAAGGTTTTGTATTTATGGTGTACATATATCTACTGAAGATCATCCCAACAGAAGAGAAAGAATTTCTAAGATTCTCTCCACTGATAAACATAGGAAAGCACAAATAACATTAATTTAAAGAATTATGTCACCATTTCCATTACCAGTACTCTATTTCAACACACCATCATATTACAATTATTTCTTAGCTGGAAGATTGCTCAAAACTCTTCCAAAGGCTTTTTTCCATCACACATTGAATAAAATTTTAAGCGTCCCCCAATCTATTAGTCTTTAAATCAGTGGTGGCAAACCTGTGGTACGCATGTTATAGCCTGTGTGTATTCTTGAAAGCTCTGAAAGGTTCACTATCACTGCCCTAAGGGATGTAAGCCTGAGCTATTATTATTCACACAATAGACTCACTGGTTACCCTTGCTAAATTCGTTGCCACCTTGGACCTCTGCTGTGTTCCTACAGCTTAGAAAGCTTTCTTTAGATGCTACTACAGCTTACTTCTTTCTGCAAGAGGCTGTTATGGTTTGTGTCTAATGTCCCCCTAAAGCCTCATACATGGAGCTTTTCAGAGGTGGCTGGGATTAAGCATGTGCTGCTGAGATCAAGGGTGTGTGATTACTAAATTAGTCCACTGACTGGTTTGGCATAGTTTTGGGTGTGGACAATGGAAAAGCCCACTCTGGGTGTGGCCCGGATAGAGTACAAGGGACAGGAAGAGGGCTGCTGTTCTCGCTTGCTGCTTCCTTGCTACTTGTTGCCTTCCTCCTGCTATAAACTGTTTTCCTCTACAAAGCCCCTCTGCTATGCCAATGTCCCTGGGAGCCAGCTAATTATGAATTGAAACTTTTACAAACTGTGAGCTAAATAAACCTCTTCTTTAACTTTGGGTGTTCGCTATTTTGTCTCAGCAACAAGAAAAGTAACAAAGACAGAAGTCTTATTTGGCCTATCATAGAGATTCCTCTCTGCTGTTATTCTTTAATCACTTACCCTGCCTTGGTTTTCTTAAAAGTACTTAAACTTTTAGATATTATATATCTTACTTCATTTGTTTACGTCTCTACTAAAATATTAAATGTCAGGTTCTAGAGGAAAATGTCTTTGTCCGGTCCATGACTCCCACTGCCTGGCATGTAGTAGGTGCTCAATGAGTATTTACTGCATACATGCTGAATACCTAATAACACTTTAGCCAAATAAAATATAAATAGAAAAACATAAAACAAACAGAAATACATTTACTAGTTTGAAAAATCTCCTGCAGTTCTTTTGAACCAGGGTTTAATAATTTGTCAGTATGTCTTCCTGGAATGATTGTCATTGTTCTTGGTTAATTATGCCCTACAAGCCCATAATGGCTTTGCTCAACAAGCTATTCATTTTTAATTGCTGCAAACCAACCTGATCTCTCTAAATGTGCCTCTATTTCCCAGAAGTCACTGTTTGTGTTGTGTGCACTCCTGTGCTTTTCTTTGTGTTATCTTCAGTAATCACAAACCACAGTTTACACTTCAATTTTGCGGATTATTTACGATCACTGATTCTTTATTTACATTCAGCACATTAGAATATCTATAATGCTGGTAAGTGAATGTGTATTACAGCTGTACAGCATTTCAAGAGAACTAGTTTCAAATTTCAAGAGGAAAAAACTCTTGGTTATGTTCCATAGTGGCAAGGACCATTTCTGTTTTGTTTACCAGCTACTCACGGTTCCTGACACAGGGAGTGGTATATTGGACACATTTGGTAAATGTTTACTGAATAAATGAATAGTAGAGTTGAAAGTTACCTAAAAGGTGATACATTACTACTAACTGCACTACAGTAATTAATTTTCAGAACTAAGAATACAGTTTATATATAAAAATGTGACCAAGAAACTTGGAGTAAACTAATGAAATAGGCAAATCACAAATGATATAATGAAGTAAATGTCTACAGTGGATAATTATTTTCAAATATGATATACAAATAAAACTAAGTGTTCTAACTGAAGACACATTTAACTTACAGGAGATGAAATCGTCTTTGCAGTTTCTGTGATTACTTGTTGTAGAGGTTTCCAGATCTGAGAGGCATAGCGACCTAAAGAGTAAAAGAAATAAATGCAAATATATTTTCTATAATCAATGTCAATCAATACCTTTGAGGTGTTTACCATATCATTTAATGACTTTTTATATATTCTATTTCAATAAATATTTCAAAATTTAGTAAAAAAGGCATCGTTTTTCAAATTTCTAAATCACTTAATAGGATAGGATATCATTTAATAGCCATTAAATTTATCAAGTTGTAGTTCATAATCATAAAACTAGAAATTTTCAGTGTTTACGTATCATATCTCTACAAATAAGAAGGTACAAAAAAATTCTAGTACTCTATCTAAAATTAACTGTACACAGAATGTCCTTTTACGTATAAAAGATACTCATGATAGTAAAATGATTTATAGTACTGCTTTTTACAATGATATATATGATATAGAAGTGCTTTTAATGGAGTTACTTCTGAAGTCAAAATCAATTATACATGGATTCTATTAATTATCAATTTCTCATTGAAGAATGCTACTCTCTCTGTAAATTTACCTTGACTAGGCATCCTAATATTCCAAATTTCTATGAGTCTCTACAACAAAGAATCTATAGCAAAATAACAAATAAAAATACTATTTGGCTAATTTACCTTTGGTACCCTAGTCAGAATGTGTATCTTCTACTAATGTTTTTCTCCAAAAGTCTAACTACAAAACTGTGTATGACATTAGAAACTTAAATTCAAATTCTAATCCTATGTTTATTTGCAAATCGACTGTTCTACTGGGAAAGCTCAACTACTCAGATCTTTCAGAACACTTTATCATTTGTTCCACAGTGGTATAAAATGTAGCTTTTAAATTACTTCAAAATTCTGAAAAACCACAATCAGACATAATGACTGAATTTTCATCTCAATGAAAGAGCAAATAAAAGCTTCAAGAAGTAATATATGAAGGTTTACTTAAATTATGACCTAGACGATCTAGTCCCCCAAAACTGAAATGTACTTGTTCTAAATTCTATTATTCAGCTTTACTTGGCTCTAGACAGTACATGAATTTGGCAACAGTATGGTCTACACATCAATTCTTGTCATTTTTTGAAAGATCTGGAATAAGTACATCATCTTTCTCTAATTTAAAATGAAATTCTTACAATGCATTTGTTAATAACTATGCATGTTCTATCATAATAATTAACAGTAATATTGTTTTATGTTTATGGTCAAGTTTGTCAAAATTCCTTTTGAGACATTCTTCTCATCAAAATTCAGAATTAGTTAACTACAGTTATATAATTGGTGCAAGGCCCCATTGGTAAAATGATCAAGAGGCTCTGCATCACTAATATTCTCAGTTTTAAAGATCTAATTATTAAAGTGCTTTAAGTGAAAGTTGGAGAAATTACTCTATAAAACAAAATAAAAATATTTATTATTTTTCCATTGGAAACCAACTCCACATAACCACAATGGAATACAGCTTCTCCTAAAAAGATCCAATTAACAAGATTAAATCCATACAATTCAGAAACAAAAAAGTAAATATCAACAGAAAATATTCTCAAATTAACATTTATTTAATTAGGGAATAGTTATACAATTTCAAACTACAATGATTAAATTAATAATTCTATTTTTAATATTTATAGCTATTTCTTAAGACAATTCTGACAGTAAAAAATTCTCCTGTGTTTATCCAAGAAATTATGCTGTTACGGTAAAAGATGAAGTAATAAATTAGGGAATAACTATGTCCATAAGGCAGAAATGACAGCTTGAAAAACGTAAGCCTATCTGCAAGAAAAAATAAATATGGGAGCATGCAGGAGCTCCTATCACTTAGATTGCAGCATATTGAAAATTTCTTACTGTACATTATAACTCTAAAAAAAAAAATGCCAGCATTATCAAATATTATTGGGGTTTGTTGTCCTAGCTCATATATCAATAATTTTTTCACTATAAGCTTTATCTAGGTTTTGCTTCGCTGACTAGTGTCCAATAATTATAAATGTAGAAAGAATTGGAATATATAATGTCTGAAAACCAAAAACTTTAGAATACAAAGGGTGTACTCATGAATCTTTATAGAGGCTATTTGGAACTGTTTCTCCTGCACATATGTTGATATGTCATCTTACCTGCAAATCCAAGAGCTGCAACTCCCAGTCCTACAGCTATTAAATTTCTTGCCTGTGGAGGAAAAAATATTATCACTTATAGAGGTACATACAAGGTTTTAAAAGTAAATCATTTTTAAAAAATGGAATAATCACATTACATGTGACATTTTCTTTAAACTCCATCATGATAAAGAGAACTCAAAATTTGCAGTGTCTATTATATCTACTGCTTACTTTAGCAACTAATTTTCAGTGAGCAAAAATCACTCTGAATTTTGATTTAATATCTGTATATTTGAATTTATCCTAACCTAGAGCTTTTATATTACCTATGGCTAAAATCTTTTGAGCCAGGGGTGATGGTACACGCCTCCTCCCAGCATTGAGGAGGAGGATATCTGTGAGTCTGAGGCCAGCCTAGGCGATACAGTGAGTTCAAGACCAGCCTGGACTAAAGTGAGACTTTGTCTCAAAAATGAAAAAATACATTCAAATGTTTTTAAAAATTCTCCATCTGGAAAAAAATAAAATGTTTTCCATAGATTATTTTAATAGTGGATTTGATGTATTTATCTTCCATAAAGATAAAAGCAGCATATTTTCTCAATATTTTATATTTACAATGCTCAAATATCTTATATTTACAATTATTCGCCATAATTGAAATTTTAATAAAACTTTAGATGCATCTTTAGGCAAGAAGTAGAACTTTGAAAAATCAGTAAAAGTTATAAATTACTTAATTTTGTACCCCCTTTAGACCAGGTTAAAATAATTAAATAAGAGCCAAGAATTCAGAATGTCAGACTTTAAGGTTATAAGTCTTAAAAATATATATTTAAAATTGGTTATATACTCATGTTACTCTAAACATTTTCCTTAAGCATTTCAGGAAAATATTCTACTTACAATAGAAAAAGATTTATGTACTAGAGATCAATAGTTGTGCCCTATTCTTTTTCTTCTATAGGGTCAAGACTTTTTAAGTTAACCAGGTATTCTATTTTTAACAGACATGTATTCTAAGCCTCCTTCAGATTTTTTTTTTTTTTCTTTTGCTGGTGGTAGTAGAATCAGACATGGCACTCTACCACTGAGCTACAATCCTATCCTTTTTTACGTTTTATTTTGGGAAAAACTAATACTAAGTTGCCCAGGTGGGACTTTGCAATCCCTAGTTTGTTTGGTTTTTTTTACAGCTATATTAACTAAGTACTGGCCTATAGGACATAAGCACAGTGGTATGTGCACCTCTGAAGCCCTAAGAAAGGGAGAGAGGGAGGGAATGTCCTTATTTTCCTTTTACCTTCCTGCTGGCTAAAGCACCCTCTGGACAAAGAAAAAACAAGAGATGAAAAGAGATTTTGTCCTCCCCACCCCTACCCGCATCATGGAGTTGTCTTAGTAACCCTGGACTATCGCTTCTCGGCCTTTTGGCTAAGATCAAGTGCAGTAACCCTGGACTATTTCTAGGTATATGAGGTAAAATAAAAGTTTTATCTTCCTGAGCTACTATATTTTCAGTTTTTAGGCACTTGCAGCCAAAACAAATTCTGACGGATATAGATCATTTTTTTCTGATTTGTGGTAAGAGAAGTAAATGGTAAAATTCATCAAAGATTAAAAAAAGCTACAATCACCCCACTAGAGAACAGAATGGATATATTTCACATTGGTGTAGATATCCTTAAGAGGGAAGCTAAGACTCCAGGGATGTTAAAATCAAAAGGCCCTTTAGCTGTCTGCATTCAAGTTCTGTAAGGAAATACAGGCCTAGTCCCAGGAAACCAAAGGAATTCAATGAGAAACATGAGGTCTGAAAGGGCAGCTCCTGAAAATAGTTTAACTATGGTATCCAGTATTTCTCTGAGAAAGCCGGAGCTCTTCGTACACAGATGTGGGAGTCTAACTGTTGTTAGTCACACTTGCAAGTGTCTCTTACCCCCTTTCCTTGTCCTTCTGCAATATTATTTCATGTCCCTATTTTTCTGCAAAGTGGTTTTTGCATTTGTTTTTGTGCTGCAGATTCACTGAGTTACATCCCCAGCCCTCCTTATTTGGTGACAGGATCGCACTCAATTATTCTGGTTGGCCTCCACCGCCCTACCTCACCCTTGGGAGTACTGGGGAATTACAGGGCTGTGCTACCAACCTGGTTGCAACATCGTTTTTGAAGTATGTTTTAGAAAATGAACTGGTGTGCCTTAGGTCAAACTCTCCAACTTTTTACAAGTTAAAAAAGATACTTTTAAAACACAGAAGCCCTTTAAAAGTTGAGTTACTCTAATTTCAAACTTTTATAGAATAATTCTTGCTTCATTTTATTAATTTAGCTATTCCAAATACGTAAGAGAAATAGCGGTCTCATGAATATTATAATTCCAAGATTTTATCTCAAGGACTAAAGCCACTTATATGGGAAAATATTAAATCAGTAGGCATTTACTCATTTTTTACTTCACCAATATGTAAAATTAAGCTGTGTTTAATAAAAACCATTGAACTTAATTCAAATAAATACTGAGCAAACACTGACTGCTCCCTATTGGTCCCTATAGGTCCTTTCTTCAGTTTGCTTAGCTTTGTATTTCTGCTTCCCCTTACTTCTAAGGACATTATCTAGTACTTGCCCTCTATGTTCTGCAGCAAGAGAAAGCATTAGCAAACTTCTAAAGGTCGGAGGAGAGAGAAAATCATCTCTTCCCTGACTTGTTTCTGCTCAAGTAACAGACCTTGCTGGGTCACTCTTTCTTCATGCCTAAAATCCTGAGTTCTGGAATACAATTCCCATTCTTGCTCCTTGACCTGAATGGATAAACAGTTCCCAACACTTGCTGGTCCTTAAGTGATCCATTGCCCCCTTTTTGGTGTAAACCATGCCTACAACACTGCAAACAGTCCCTTCTTTAAACTGTCTTCAAAAACACTACCCTTCTATTACTACGAGGACCTTAACTGTCATAAATATCACTACATACCAGTCACTATAAGAGGTGCTTTTACCCTGATGAGAATACAACGAAATTACAGTTAGGTGTATGGTCTCCTTTAGCTTTGCTAGATATCAAGAGTCATAAAACTGATGAAATATATAAACCATCTTCCTAGAAACACAGAAATATATATATATATATATCACATTTCTTGTATACAATTTGAGGGGATTCATGTGTTTCCCTGAAGTCCTTAAGTTCACAGCTTCAACAAAAGAATCCCTGGGCAGGAGGGAAAAGAGAACTCACTAAAGTCAAGGAGGATGTCTTTAGAGTTCCTACAGCTCATCAGGAGACCTGTCATGTGTATTTCAATTTTCATTCATTCAACAACAATACAGTAAGGAAAATAATGTTGATAACTTTATAGAGAGGAAAACAAAAAGCTCTGCAACTTTAAAAGATAATGAAACAGACCCAAATTAGGTAGATCATTGGAGTAGTTAAAGATGTTCAATAATTGACCCAAACTGTGGAAACATATCTTATCACACTAAAAGGACAAAGTATAGCATTGCTAACCCAGAACCATTTTCTATATTGGAATTAAAATTTCCTATTGGAAGGGAACTGCACCTGAATTATCTCTTTAAATGTATTTTAATTAACTTAGGATAACTTACATTTTTCAACATAAACAACTGATAGCAAACAAAAAATACATTTGGAAGTCAAAACTAATTGTCTTGGTTACTTTTCTCTCATTGCTGGGACAAAATATTTAACACTCAAAATTAAGGAAGGAAAGATTTATTTAGCTTACAGTCTGTGGAGGTTTCAGTCCATACTTGGCTGGCTCCAAGTCATAGTGGCACATGGCAGAGGGCAACCATTCCTGGTGGCAGAACAACAAAAGCAAGTGCAAAAGGGGAGGAGTGGTGGCAAGCAGCCTCTTTCCCTCCCTTACACTGTATGCAAACTACCTGTCCCAGGAGGGGTGTAGCACTCACACCTATGAATCAATCATAAACTCTAAAAGCCTTCCCCACGACTGCATGTGGCTTTGGGGGAACACCCAGACACAGACCATAACAGCCTACCATAGTATGATTTGCTTCCTGGAAAAAATATAAATCTACTACCTAATATTTTTTAATTCATTTAAAGTTCTCTAGAATTTCTTTTAGAACACCTACTAGAGTGCTGCAAAATGACAAAAACTCCTAACTTTTGACAGGTGAAGGATCCAAACAGGTGAATCAAACTACGTTTCTAATTTCAACTGTTAAAAACAGGAAGTACAAGCCAGTCAGGTCAGGTGTGATGGCTCACTCCTGTGATCCCAGTACTCTGAGGCTGAGGCAGGAAGACCACCTAGAATCCAAAGGCCAGCCTGGGCTACATCGTGAGTTCAAGGCCAGTTCACGGTGAGTCCCTGACTCAAAAAATCAAGGGGGAAAGAAAGAAAAAGTCACTCTGAAGTCTGGGCAAGTGGCTCACCCAGAACCGTACCTTTAACTTTAATTTTCAAAAATAAAATAACACCTAAAAGTTGATGGGGCTCTTTGGAGTATCCATGGTTCATTTGCTTTAAGCATCTGAGAATTCCATTAATATATTCTCTATTTTACTAGTGTTAAAAATACAATTCATAAATATGTTATCATTATGCTATTTGTCATTCACTTAAAAACTTCAATCTTGCCCCTAAGAGCTAGAAGATCTATTTTGTTTTTTGTATGTCCAATACTTTGTTTGATCCAGTTGCAAGCATGAAGATGTACTTCAACTTTTATTTTGAATGTTTTTAAAACAATGATGCTTTAAAGCTAAATTGCCAGTAACAGAATGTGAAAAAATGATATTGAAAAGGCAATATAAAAGCAAATGGTGAATCAGGCATAGTGTTAGTACCACAAATATAGTCATTTTCTACCAACTAGGCAATAACCTGGTTAAATGTCTAAAATTGCTCATATAATTAGACACACATCATAGAATATTTGAGAATTCAACAGAAAACTAGAATACATGCTGAAAATAAAAGAAATCAGCGAGTGTGACTTATAGCCAGCATAGGCTATAACTGTCGTAGATGGCACCCAAGTATAGCAGACAGTGCATGGTAGGCTTCTCCCCGGCACCACTAAGTATCTGCAAGGCTGCCTTGGGCAATGTTTTAGCAAGTCTTTTACTGTTAATAGCACAATACCACAGACTTGACAGATGAGGAAAGAAGCAGGTTTTATTTTGGCTCGCCATTCTGGTCCAAAGGCAAACCGCCACATCTGGTGACCTGCTTCTTCCGGGCAGGGTCCTAAGGTGCTGCAGGGTGTCACATGGCAAAAGGCAGGCAGTGTGTGCAGGTGTGTACTGGTTTCTCCCTCTTGTCATGAATCACCGATATTAAGTGAGGGGGATGCCACCCTGATGACTTCGTCTAAATCCTAACCACTTTGCAAAGGCCCTACCCTTACACATCACAGTCAAATGAAGTTCATACCCTCTTAACACCTCACAGTGGAGATTAAACCTCAGCAGTGAGTTTCAGAGACACAGACCAAACCATATTCAAATCAAAATGGAAGTTTTAGTTTTAGTTTACATTTTCCTTGGTGATTCAAATGTATATGGTTCAGAAAAGCAGCTAACATTTTCTAGGTCTGCAAAAAATAAATTTAGGGTCTGGGCATATAGCCTTGGAAATAGAGTGCTTGGCTAGCATATACAGGCTTTATGTTTAATCTCCAGCACCACAAAATATAAAATAAAATGAATTCTACAATATTTTTTGTTTCTTTTCTTTTGTTTCTTTCTTTTTTTGTGATACTAGGGATAGAACCAAGGGCCTTCAAACTGAGCTACGAACCCAGCTCTTTTTTAATTTTGAGGTATTTTCCTGCTTGGTCACTTAGCTGCCCTAACTGGGGTCAAACCTGTGATCCTCCTGCCTCAGCCTCCCAGAGTACTGTGGTTATAGGCATGTACCAGCATTTCCAGCTCTTTAATATATTCTTTACTACACAAAATTAGGTTAGCGCATACTTGTTGAACAAGTTGCATTTTCTATAACTATGAGTATATGTATAGTACCTGAAAAATAATAAGTTATGTAACAGGGACTCAGAAACTGCTTTTGCTAAGTGTATTTGTTACAGATGCTCAGACCAACACTACTCACTAACCTACCCACCCACACGCCTGACCTCACACCAGCAGAACACAAGCATGGTGAATAAAAGAAAAATGTTTTATTCCTAACTAGTTGTCAGGGTTAGGGATGTAGCTCAGCGGCACAAGTGCGTGCCTGGCAAGCACAAGGTCCTGAGTTCGATTTCCGGTACCAAAAAACACCAAAATATATAAAAAGCTAACTAGTTCTCAGGAGATGAGGGGGTTTCATGTTGCCAGAAATCACTATCTCACTTTGTCCAGATATGCAAGGGCCTCTTTTCACAACCTCTGTAGCTCTTCTATTTCTGGTATAGTCGACAGAGGTGACTTTGATGCTTACCCCTTCCCACATCTCTGAGTTCTCTTCTTAGACGGCTTTGCCACTTAACCATCTGTGGTAGCATCCCTCAGTGCAGAGGCGGCTTTTCTTACACATGGTCACTCAGGCCATGTTCTGAGTTGAAGGGGATATAACAGATGATTAGAATCAGTGTTATAAAACCCTTCTTGCTGAATTTGAACAATATCTAATTGCATCTATTCAGCTGGTGACGGTCACATTCTAAAACATTAGAACTGTGACAAACAATAGTTACAAAGCTTACAAACAGATGTAGATACAAGCTAATAAGGCCAAATCTGTATAACAGATTTGAACTAAGAGACACAGTGACCAAGTTAATTAAAGAAAGCTAATTTATTTGTGAAAGGTTAGTTCTGTTAAAAAGGCACATTAAGCATATACTTAGTTTTTCCTATAAAACAAGGTGAATTTCCATCTGGGAGAAAGCACATCATTTACTTATGCCAAGACCAAGCACTACTGTTCAGTAACACCTTTTGAATGTCTTAAGCAGGACAGAACTGTAAAAAATTTTAATGCAATGTACAAAAATTAATGTTTACTTTACAAATACGGAGATAGATTTTTGTATTAAAGCGCGACTGTCTCTTATTTACTAAAAAGAACATGGGGCTGTCAGTCGACTGACCATAGGCAATACACAGGAGAACAATTTAGAAAAACAATTCAGTTACTCTTACAGCATGTAACAATCATGACTGACTAGTATTATACCAGGACAATTAAACTCTTAAAAATGAGGGATACTACACCTAATGGTAGTTTATGTAAATAGAATTATAAAGCAAAACTTCAAGCAGATAACCTAAACCCTATCTCCCTAAGGATGATTTGGTTCAGGGGGCCAATCCTTACTTTTCTACTGTAAATTTTTAAGTTAGTATAACAGTAGCTACTAGATAATAGTGGCTACTACTAATCTCAGTACCTTTTCCTGAGGGATACAGGGAGGAATCTATGTGTTTACCCACTTGGTATGACAAATGAGTGTGCTAAGTGGCAAAATGAGATTTTTACCAACCTTATGCTTTGGCTAACTGGTTTTGCATATGATTACTCAAGCATCACAGAGGGTCCAATAGACCCACATCACTCCAGGATTTATTTTTAAAAGTTTTCTTTTGATTTTTCTGGTAGAAATATCCTAATTCAGTATAACAGAACATGAAAAAATAGATTTGCAAGTTTGAAAGTCAAAATGAATCATCAGATTACACATGCGTGGACGATGAAGATGATTTATTATAGTAAAATATATGCTTTCATAATGGAAGAGTGGTGTTGGTGGATAATAATGATGATGACTTTCACATTGGCCATGTGAGCCAAAGTTCCTGTGACAGGGAAATGCAGCAAGAATCAACCGATACAGACACAGGGAATGTAGACCTCCCTGATTCAGATAAAGAAGAAAACAGGAATGTGAGTACATATTTGACTAGTTGAAATGATGTGAAATGGCCAATCAAATGGAACAATCCAATGTTAGACGTAGGTCTGAAAATAGAGTGAGGGGCTTGGCAGGGGTGGAAGGTATTAGCCAGAATGCCAGCACTGCTATTCAGTGTTGGAAATTGTAACATACAAGATGTTACAAGATGCTGTGAAATACACAAAGGCTGAAATGCAAGTAAAACGCTCTGTGCATCAACAGCCATATTAAAAAGTGTGTTTATTATGACATCTCACTAGCTAAAGTGAAAGTATTCATAAGTCTGCTGTACTTAGCAGGGATTTCTCATGTTGACTGAGGAATGTAAAAGACTTACTGAAAAATGAGGGTCAAAACATGGCACAAAAATTTATGTCCCTGTAGATGTGAAGGCTTATTATGCTTTCAACTTAGACATTTATCCTGGAACTCAGCCATCAGGTCCTTATTTGTACAGTAATAAACCAAATGTGTGAACAGACTTGTAGCTCCCATCTCCCAAACAAATTTGACAACTGGTTTACCAGTTTCCAACTGATGTTACATTTGCTAACAGAGCACAAGTTGACCAGCATATAGGAATTGTATACAGGAAGAAAGCAGAGATTCCAAATGAAATGTTGCAATTTCAGGACAGAGAATTATAGAGTACAATCTCTGGATTTCAGAAAGATTTAATATTGGTTTCCTATATGGCAAAGCGAAACAAACTGGTACTGCTGATGTCAACATTTCACCATGATGGAGAAATGCTGATAGGGAAACCTCGACAAAATGGAAGCCTGAGATGGAAACTTTCTACAACAAAACTAAAAGTGGAGTACGTGCTGTTGATGAGTTATGAAGCAACTGTGATGTCACTTGTAACACAAAGCATTGGCCAATGGTTGTGTTTTACTTGATCCTAAACATGCATGGCATAAGTACTTTGATAGTTTAAAAAGAAAATAACACTTACAAAATATCATGCAAAATTTTCTTATAGGATGGGGGACTGGAGCTCATAAGAGAAAATTTACAGCAGAGGAAAAACGGAATGTTTCTGCCTGGGGAACCACGCAAAAGAATTGTGGCACATAATGGTCAGCTAACAGGTGAACTGGCAGGCACAACATAACAAAGACCTACTATCACAATAGGAAAACAAAAACAGACGTAAACTGTGCCCTACAAGAAAGGACAGAGAAACAAAACAGGTGCTATCAATGTCATTGATATCTATGTATGGAACATGTAGTTGTCATGTGTGAAGCCTCCCTTGGGTGTGACAGTTGAAGCAAAGCTTATTTCTGTGGTAGACTGTGTTTACATTGTAGTTCACATAGGTTTTTATTTTTGGTGTTATCTTTTAGGTTTTGTAAGCAAGTCAAGAACTGAGCTGAAAATGTTGATGTCTTTTCTAAGTACTCATTACATACTTGATATTTTATTTTATTGATATCTTATTTCCCAATTAAGTGTATGTTGTACACTATAGTAGGAAGCTCCTGATAAAACAGGAAGAGAAGAGGTGACAAGAACAGTCTGCCACACAGGAAAGGAAAGCTAAGTACATGTGTTATCAGTGTAAGTGAAACATGTGCATGGAACATACAGCTGTCATGTGTGAAGCCTGTCTTGGGTGTGAGGGCTGAAGCAAAGCTTACTTTTGTTGCAGAGCTCTATTGGTATTTTCAGTGTAGTTCATATAGGAATTTATTTCTGATGTTTTCTTTACATAGCTGATGTGAAAAAGGTGATGTCTATTCTAAACACAATACATATTAAGAATTGAATACTTTATTTTATTGATATTTTATGTTCCTGTTAGCTACACACTGTATAATATAGTAAGACCCTCCTGACAAAACAGCAAGACTAGCAAGATGGCAAGTACGTCCTACAAAAAGTCCAGGAAAGCAAAACACATGTGCTGTTAGTTTAAGCAATATTGTGTATATGGAACCTTCTATCCTTCTCCCCTGACTATATGCGGTGAAGTGTGCTGTGGATAGTCTGGGAGCTTCAAAGTTAATAAGGCCTGGGCTCAAATTCCAACTCAACATTTACTAATTCTGTGACCCTAAGCTATTTGTTCTGAATGCATTTCATCAATTATAAAATGAGACCTATAAAATGGGTTAAGTAATTAATCAAGCAGTCGGGTGTGGTAGTACATGCCTGTAATCTCAGCACTGGAGATGGTGAAGCAGGAGGATCACCCTAAATTGGAAGCCAGCCTGGGCTACATAGTGAGTTCGAGGCCAGCCTGAACTACATAGTGAGACCTTGTCTTAAAAAACAAAACAACAAAAAAAGTAAAACGTAAAACGAGGATTTGAATAAATATATAATAAATTATCTGAGATGAGGATATGAAAAAATGATATGACCCTGTGTGAATACAGCAGAGACTGTTGGTATTTTGTTTACTCTCACATCTTTTCCTGCTGCTCCTTTCTTCCTAATAACTATCAGTCTTCAAAAACAACTTCAAGGTCATCTTCTCAGGGAAATTTCACCTGTTCACCCATCTCCCTACCAGAATGAAACTCTTCAGTGCTCTCATATGCTCAGCATCATCTCTCCCTTACAATACATACATAGCTTTTAGTTACTATTGGCTTACCTATCTATTTCAAATCCCTTCTAGAATGTGAGCTTCTGGAAGCAAGGATTAAATTATCCCTTTAGATTTCTAAAATGTAATGTTTTCAAAAGGTTTGTACCATGGGATAAAAAGGACCTGAAGATGTTTCCTGGACCTGGGATAGTGACGGTGTGGAGAATAGCTCAACATTTAGCATGTATAAGGCCCTAGGTTAAACCCTAACCCAAAGGAGGAGAAGCAGGAAGAGGAAGAAGAGGAGTAGAAAGAGGTAAAAGAGGAGTAGGAAGAGGAAGAAGAGGGAGTCAGTAGCAATTTCACCACTCCCCACGTTTCTCATAGCTTCTATGACCTGCGTACTATATATGAGTAACTAAAGTCATATTTTGAAATGGGAAACTCTAACAGAGAATATTAGTCAAATTTAATTAAGAAGTTAACATGTACTCGTGCCTCACAATATCCTGGACTAGGTAAATATACTGAAGTCTGTGGAAGACAAAGAAATGAAGTTAAGGGCCTGGTGTAAATTTAATTTAAATTTATTTGTGAAGTAAATTTCCTTATAAAAGTGAAATGAAGATAATCCACAGATCATGTAGGAAAACAGGGATAACTGATTTATTAAACAAACAAAAGAAATTCTTAATAAAAGGGTTAGGTAATTAATCAAGTAGCCATTGGAAGGCTATCTCCCATCTTTGACTGGTTAACTGATTATTAAATCAAAAATTAGTGTTTATGATGCACCAATCAGAACTTCTAGGGCCTGGAGATCTATCAGACAAAATTACTGTCCCCACAAAGCTACAGTTTAGCATGAGAGACAGACAATAAACAACAGAAATAAGGAAAATAAGTAACAGCTTAATAATAATAATGTCAACTGTGCCATGCAGGAAAATAAAATAGGTAAGAGAGTAGGTATGTATTTGTATGGTAAGAGGAACAAATTTATAGATAGAATAAAAAATGTTTAACTAAAAGAGTGATTTTTGAAAACTACAACTAGTTGAATATGGTGAAACAGGCTACTAAGTTAGAGAAAAATTAATAATACAGTCAGAGAGGGCCTCTCAAGGAAGTCAGTGAAAGGTTGTGACATCAGACTTGTGGCTGAAAGCACACCTGAAGAAGGCAAGACATCAAGATTAAAGTCACAATTGCCAGATTTACAAATTTCCCTAAGGGGTGAATGAAAGCTCCAGATCATAATGTAATTGGTACCACCCTTTAGGGATTTCCCACTGAAGTAGATTACTATCTCACTAGGGTTGGGCCATCCTCTCTTACCCACTAAGACTAAGACTACTAAAACTAAAAAAAGACTTCAGATTACCTAATTCCACAGATTTCCACCTCCCAAAACCCATAAAAGGTACTCAGTTCCTGTGTGTGCCTCATTCCTTTGAGCACCCACACTCTCCTCTCGAGTGCATCCTGTATCTCTCTCAATAAATCTTTCCCACTCTTAATCTCCATTGATTCTTGAAATTTATTCTTTGTAGGGTAACACAAACTCGACACATCTGACATCTAGCAGGTTGGGAGTTATACTTCTCCTATATCAGAGGTATGCACCTATGATCCTGGCTACTTAGAAGGCTGAGGCAGAGGGATCTCATGTTTGAGACCAGCCTGGGCAACTTAGAGATACCATGTCTCAAAACCAAAAATAAAAAGGGCTAGGGATGTGGCTTAGTGGTGAAGTGGTTGCCTGGATGTACAAAGCCCTGGGATGAAGAAAGAAAGAAAAGAAAAAAAAGAGGGCTGGGGATACAGCTCAGTGGCACAGAGCCTGCCTGACAAGTGCGAGATCATGAATTCAGTTCCCAGTACCAAAAAAGAAAACCCTCCCAGTACCAAAAAGAAAAATAAGAAGAGAGAAGAGAAGAGGAGAGGAGGGGAGAGGAGAGGAGAGGAGAGGAGGGGAGAGAAGAGGAGAGGAGAAGAGAAGAGAAGAGAAGAGAAGAGAAGAGAAGAGAAGAGAAGAGAAGAGAAGAGAAGAGAAAGAAGAGAAGAGAAGAGAAGAGAAGAGAAGAGAAGAGAGAAGAGAAGAGAAGAGAAGAAAGAAGAAAAGCAGGCAGGCACTAAAGAAGCCATGCCAAGATATAAGGAAAGACAGGCAAATAAATTTAAAGGGGTGGGGGTAAGCATGTCTGAGGAATGAACAGACCAATGTGCACTGAGCAGAAAGTGAGTGGGAAAAAGGAATAGGAAACAGCTCAGAAAGGTCACAAGGAGCAGATCATTAGGGCCTTATAGGTAACATAAAGACTTCAGTTTTTTCTCTGATAAGAGACATCACTGTTTTGAGCAGAGGCCCAAGACTACCTTTCTTAGAATGCTAATGATCACTCTAGTTGTTATTCTGAGAAAAGACCAAAAAGTTTAAAAGCAGGGACATGGAGATAAGTTAGAAGTCTATTAAAATAACCCAAGAAAAGGATAATGGTAAATTGGACCACAGTGATTAGTGACGGAAATGAACAAAGTGGTGAGACTCTAGGTATATGCATTCAGAAGGCAAAACCAACAGGATTTTCTAAGAGACTGTATATGGTATATGAGAGAAACAAAAATACAGGATCATCAAAGTTACTGGAAGAATGAACGTGCCCTCTGCTTTGAGGAAAGTTTATGAAAGATCTAGGTGGAAGAATGTGTCATAAGCTCTCTTTTAGATATATTTTTCAAAAAAAAAAAAAAAAAAGTGCCATGATGAATACACAAAACACAGTCTAAGCAAAGTGAATGGAAATTTGTAACACCCAGGGGCAGAAGGAAGGTCTCATCTATTAAAATAATAATAATAATAATAATAATAATAATAAGCAGGATATTTCAAAAATATTCTTTCTAATTCTCAAGGGTTAATCACAGCAACTCACTTTCTGCTGAACTCAGTGTTTTATGCTGTCTCATTACTTAGTTCAACTTCCACAAAGAAAGCTCTTTGAATTTAAACAATAGCCAGGAGAAGGGTGAAAGAAGAAACAACACCAACACAAACAAAGACAAGATCACTAGCAAATCAGCAGAATTTAGGAAAGAAAAGTATTAAACATGTAGATCAAAATAAGAAGGGGAGAAAAGGGTGGGGATATAGCTCAGTGGCAGAGTGCTTGCCTAGCCTTCTGCCTAGATTTGTCTGAGGCCCTGGCTGAGAGGATTTTCAGCACCACAAAAACAAAATAAAAAGATAGGGGAGTGTGGTGAACACATAATTGGTGAATACATAAAACAGATGAAAAATTACTGGGCTATTGGGTGGAGGAAAAAAATGTCAGTTTGACCCACGAAAGAGAAACTGTGCTTGATTGTTAGTTTACTTTGAAAACAATGTATGCTTCTAAGAACGTTCTGAATTTTGCAACACCTGCTTGCTGGAACTGATAGGTTCCGCTTTTTTGCCCTTGGAAAAATTTTTCACCTGCGCCAACCAGGATGTGGTTTTCAAGTTTAAAAGCTCAAGCTTTCTTTGGGTCTGTGCTGCTCAGCATCTCCCTGCGTGGAGAACAGACTGACAGCAGTCGGCCTGGCTAATAAAGGCTCTTAAAATTCCAATTTGGATTCTGGTCTCGGTTCTTTATTCAGGGTAACCCATTACAGGGAGAGGAATTTATATTTAAGAAAAATTGTCAGACACATAAGCCAACATTAAGGACAAAATTTTTATAGTTTTCGTACCCCCAAATCTTCAAACTGGCATGAATTCCAGGTTTTCATGTCTAAATTGGACTAGTCCACATTAATCTACTCAGCTGTTAGCATTACCGTTCCAGTGCCCAAAGCAAACACATTTGAACATCTCTGAGAACAATTCCCAGGAAAACATAAGAAAGGTAAAACCATTTCTGTTTAGTCTGCTTGTAAGTCATTTAATTTCTTTTAAATCACAGGCAAGCATTAATTTCTATAGCAAGGCTAATGACTAAAGAAGAAAGCAAAACTAATGCAACACAATATAACAAAATCAAAAGTCAAACATAAGAAATAACCCTTACGTTTACCCAAATGAGTGTTACTCCACTCTCCATAATGATTAACAAGAAATTCCCCAAACTGAAATCTAACTGTATATAATTTCTTAAGAATAATCTTTTAGATACTATTTTGGTTTTATTCCAAATAATTATGTGAGTCTTGTCTCCACATTTTCCTACTAATACAAAAAGCATGGCTCACATTAAACTATAATATAAATATGTAAATGTGACTGGTCAGAAAACCTTGCTCCTAATAACCCAGTCCTGGGTATACTGCGGAAACCTGGAGCTTATGGACTCAACACAGGTTTGCCAAGCCAATCTTAGCATCTGGTTTCAAATTAAATCCATGTATACTGTGATGGTTAATTTTATGCATCAATTTGGTTAGGTTATACTACCCAGACAGTCCATTAAACAATGACCTAGCCAGGGATTGCTGTGAAGGTTATTTTGTAAGTGTGGCTGACACATGTCACAGATGACATTAAATAAAGGAGTACCTGACAGTCTGTGTGGGCCTCAACCAATCAACTAAAAGGTCTTAAGAACAAAAGCGAGGTTTCCTCGAAGAAATTCTGCCTCAAGAATCAGCTCTACACACCAGTAATTCCAATACTGGGAGGTTAAAACAGGAGAATCACAGGTTTGACCTAACCTGGGCAATTTGGCAAGACCCTGTGTCAAAATTTAAAATAAAAAGCAGTGGGGGGGATGGAGGTGTAGCTTAGTGGTAAAGTACTTGTCTGACATTGCCTGGCATACATACATACACACAAAATCAGAAAGTTTTCAGCCTATGGTCCTGCCCTGTATATTTCAGATTTGCCAGTTATGTAATTATGTAAGCCAACTCTTCAAATAAGTAATCAGACATACACATACAGTACATATATTACTAGGTCCTGATTCATACAGATATCTGCTATGTTTCAGGGCCAGCAAATAACATTTTTGTTGTTGCTGGCATGCTGGGGGTCAAACCCATTGCCTCATGCTTGTTCTACCACTGAATTATGCCCCCAAACCCCATAAAATAGTTTTTTAAGAATCGTTCTTCAATTCATTCACCATTTAGAAATTAATTCAATATTTAGACATTTAATCTCAGTACCTAGTATAGACCAGGCACGGTGTTAGGCATAGAAATATAGATCAATAAAATAACCTCGTAAGAATTACAAACTGATTCTCAACTTCAAAACAACTCAACTATGTCCTCCAAAACACATTAGTTTGCTCTTATTATCTTATTTCTCCATAAACTCATCTAACTCCTTTTAGAATTTATTAGATTTTTAGTAAGAAATGTTTCTTAGGAAGGATAATACTATTTGTCAATGATTCAAAGTTAACACCATATCACACTTCTTAGGTCCATATATTAAGTCACATTGCTCCAGTTTATTGGTAAAGATACATAACTGTAACACCAACCCTTTCTTATGTTGTATAATGTTATTACATTAGTACATCAATATATGTAGTATAAACTCTCTCCTAAATGTATAAAATTATGAGACCTAAAAAAGAAATTTTAAAACATGTTCACCAGTGTTCATCAGGTTTAACTTACTGGTAGGAGGTGGAAGAGGTTGAGAGGTGAAAAAATTATTTTACAGGGTGTCTGATCAGAGGACACTATTAAATCTTATGCCTATTCTTACATACCTCCCCCGTGAGCTGTCCTTATGCTATGTGTACAACACTTTACTGGTAATGTTCTCTTACTCCTCTGAATCTGCTGGCTTAAAAAGCCAACAGATTTGAGTCATACTCTTCCATGCCTGTTCACCCTTAATACATTCCACTCTTCTGGTTCATCACCACTCCATTAAAGATAACATGATCGAACCCTGTCTCTAACATGGCAGAGTGCCTGGTATATATGACTTCTCAGGTACTAAGAAGAACAAACATGACATGACTATAAGGAGCAGGATCAAGTAAAAATCAAAATATAAAAGAAGCTCTGGTACTGCTACACTCTCCTTTATTCATATATATCCAGCTCTCTACTTATTCTCCTTTACCTCTCCATTGTGATCCCAGACCAGAATTCAGAATCTGTCTTCCTCACTATTCTGTGAGACTCCAGACAGGAGGAAATAATCTTTATTCATCTTTGTATTCTCAGTATGAGCTAAATAAAAGTTAGTGGTTAATTGCCTAGATGGATGGATGTGTGGATCGCTGGCCAGCTGACTGTATATCCTGCTTGTGACAGATTGCTTGTGAGAAAAGTAAAGATAAAACTGAAAACAAGGTGAAGGTTAGGCCAAGGAGAGAAGATAGTAACAGAGAGAACAAATGTTGTAAGCTGGAAACCTGAATTCTGACTCAAGTTCTGCCCTCAACTCACTGTTACCTTAGGTCATTGTGATTTAGTCCATATGAATGTTGGGGGCCAGGGATATAGCTCAGCGTCTTAAGCACCTACCTGGCAAGCACAAGGTCCTGAGTTTAATTCCCGGTACCAAAAAAAAAAAAAAAAAAAAGTGTTGGGGGCGGGGTCATCTATAAAATATAAAATCTGCAGAGTATGTAAAGAACATATTCATCCAATTACCTGTGGAATATTTTTGAACAGAGATTAGACCTTTTATTGATATAGAATATAAAATTTAAATCATCTAAATCATCTAAAGATAATAATCTCAGACAAACCAAAAGAGGGTAAGTTTCAAAGTCACTTTCTAATGAGAAAAGTAAGCCACAACGATACTAAAAAACGACTTTGGTGCTGGGAAATGATTTGTTAAGAAGGAAGAACTATAACTGACTCTGCATCTGTGCTGCCGGTGGCTAGATGCCATGCTAGGTTCATCTGTGTAACTTCAGACACTGGTTTGGCTTATAGCTTCAGATACACTTGTACTCAAAAGCTTAGTTTTCTGGGGCCTTCAAATTTCATTTAGGTCTAAGAGTCAGTTTCTTTAACTTATTCATCACTGCTAATTCACTGACCTAAAGTTATCTCTTTTAAGTTTAAGGAATATCCTTAAGTGGAGAAAAGGGCCAACTAATACCTTTTAGCATTTTATTATTTTTGTGTCCAGTGACTTTCTCACTAGAGTTCTCAAATATTACTGAATTAAATTCTAAAATATTTTGCCTGGCTTCAAATCAGCCTTCCCCCTGCCATTCCACCTCTGTCTTGGTTATTTTTCTCTTGTGGCTGAGACAAAATACCTGATGCCCAGAATTAAGGAAGGGAAGGTTTATTTGGCTCAGTTTGTGGAGGTTTCAGTTCACACTGGGCTGGCTCCAAGATAGAATGGCATATGGCAGAGGACAACAGTTCAAGGGAGCAGAAAACAGCAAAAGCAGCAAGAGCAAAAAGAGAGGAACAGCAGAGAGAGCAAGTCTCTTTCCCTTCCTCATATTGTACACAGGCTACCCCCGCCCCAGGGCAGGTGTAGCACTCACACCCATAATCCCAGCATTGGACCATGAATCAATCAAAAACTCTAGCCCACCCCATGACTGCCTGAGGCTTTGTGGGGACATCCACACACCAACTGTAACAACCTCCAAACCAAATATCCCATCCCCCAATGCAACAATACACACTTCTCCTAGTACTTATTATCCCTTTCCAAAAAATTTTCATTTGTTTATTTTGAAAGGTGTAAAAAGAAGTATGTGCTGAATTCTAGGTACAGATACATTATATTTTTATAGAAAAAGATATATTTCTGTTTTGTTTTCAAAAGTTTTCATGGAATGCTGAATGTTTTGTTGACATTTCTAACTACAAAAATATGTTAAATCAATGTCATACAATCAAAGAGCTGAAAGAAATTAAGAAAATCTAGCCCAAACCCCCATTTCACAGAGAAAGATACTAACGGCCATGAAAGTCACATGCCTCACAAGTTGCAGCAACAGTTTTGTCACTGCACTGGAACCACAGTCCAGGTATCCTAATTCTAGACCAAAGCCCATGCCTTTGAGTAACAATGTGAAGTCACTCCCACACTATTAATAGATTATAAAAATTACTCAGTATTTATCCAATGTGAGCTCACAATAAAACATCTCTGATTTTAATGCCCAGTCACAAAAACCTTTGTAAAGTCTTGGTCATTTTTAAAACTACCTAGAGAACATGATGGCACCTAATTATCTGAAGTCAAACTAGACACTAGCACTAATCCTTACTCCTTATAATTCTCCATTTCTTTTTTAAAACTTTATTTTTTTATTTTATGAAAAAAGGTAAAACAAAATTTCTTAACAAAATAATAGGAGAATAACAATAGTTAATGACTTACATGTTATTTTTAAAGTAGGTGGTCACAGTATAAGATATGGGCATAAAAATTTCTCCAATCGATAACAGCACAAACCTTCCTCTTTAATGAACTAAGAGACAATAATAATACAACTGACTTGCATTTTTTTCTCTTTCCCTTTAATTCTCCATTACCTTCACAAAATTTTAATCTTTTCCCCCTCATCATGTTGTACTTTAATAATCATATTTAATATAAAATCAAACACTTTGATAAGTATAGAAGTGGAATTACTAGTCCCTTCTTCAACTTTTCTCCCAAATGGCTTCATATGCAATCTGTTATACCTCTCGTATAGAACCTGTTAATGAGGAGAGGCATGCATTTCAGCTAACTACTTACTCTTACTGGTTGTCAAGAAAATAATCCAATGAACATCTGAACTGATGCTGGGAATTCAAATTGGACAATGTGTCTTGAGGGTAATATCATCATAACAATCAACAATCTTAAATATATTCATGTCCTCAGGCTCAGTAACTATAACTCAAAAACTTTATCCCAAGGAAATAATCAGAAAGACACATAAAAATGTATATGAGACTATTCATCACCAGGTTATAACATAAAAAACTGGAAACAATTTGAATACTCAGCAGCGGAGGAACCAGTTGTGGTGGCTCATGCCTATAATCCCAGCACCCAGGAGAGTTGCCACAAGTTGGAGACCAGGCTGGGCTATATAAGGAGTTCAAGAGCAGCCTGGAAAACATGTTGGATTTCCCTGAAAATAAGACCTAACAGGCCCCACCCAGCACGATTTTTCAGGATGTTCATAATAGAAGCACTACCCCAAAGTAAGCCTGATAAGGGCATCAGCCAGATGCACACATTTAGTACATCCATTGCAACACACAACAGATGTATTGAATTATGAAATAATATTCATATATAATTAAATACGTATTATTGACATTAATACTTAAAATAATTACTTTAAGTATTTGTAAATACCTAAGTGAGCACCTTTGGATAAGAGTTAAAAGCATATGTAAACAGATGAACTCATGACTTACAGCTGAAAGACCAAAAGGAATAATATGCACACTCAAGGGGCTAGGGATTTAGTTCACTGGCACAGCGCCTGCCTGGCAAGCGCAAGATTGTAAGTTCGGTACTGGAAAAAGGCCAAAACAAACAAATAAAACAAACAAAAATGCACACTCAATAATGAAGGGATGTGCTTGTGTCTAATATGAATCTTCATAATTTAATACATCACATGTTATAATGGATGTATTTAATGTACTCGAGTGAAATGAAGAAATATTTTCTAAATTTGGGTGTTTACAATTTTTTGTCACTTTTGTGTGAACCATCATTTTTTTTTTTTTTTTTTTT
>NW_004955518.1:936754-952529 GCF_000276665.1 Chinchilla lanigera | reverse complement strand
TTTTTTTGGTTTTTCTCCGGTACCGGGAACTGAACTCACGACCTTGCGCTTGCCAGGCAGGCGCTTTTGCCGCTGAGCTAAATCCCCAGCCCCTGAACCATCATTTTTAACTGTCATTATTTTTGTTGCCACTCCTGTCTTGTAAGTCTTCAATTAAAAGTTGATTTAATGGAAACTGTGAAGCTGCATGCAAGAGGCAGTGACTTGACTAAAGAATTCATGGGATAAAATCAATGACAGCTGTGTTGCTGCCAAAACACTTCAAACAGACTATATGGACAAGAAGTGCTCATTTAAAAAGAGCTTTACTGCTGGACATGAGAGATTGAGACCAATATATTCTACAGGAAACGAAGTTACAAGAAACTCCAGCTGAAAATTTGGCATTTGAAGAGTGATGACAATGTTCTGGAAGAAGATGACATGACTGCATTTGAATAAGGATACATTTTTGTACATGAATAAATGCAGATTGGTATATATGAAAAAATAAGTATCCCCTGAAAATAAGCCCACTCCATCTTTTGGAGCAAAAATTAGTATAAGACACGGCCTTAATTTCAGGGAAATACAATAGCAGCACCATCTCCAAAAAAAGAGGACTAATTAAGGCACAGTCGATATATGCATCGATCCATGCTTCTGATGAATACTTATATATTAAGTATTGAATAAAGGCAAGTTACATATAAAAAAGCATATATAAAAAGAAAAAGAAAGAAGAAAAACCGAGAGGGCCAGGAACATAGCCCAGTAGTAACGCCCTAGATTTCATTCCTAGCAACACAACAAAACAAAAACAAAAATAATGTAAACTGGCTGGGCATGGTAGCACACTGGTGGCACACACCTGTAATCCCAGCACTAGGGAGGCTAAGGCAGGAGGATCATTGCAAGATTAAGACCAGCCTGAGCCACAAAGTGAGCTCAAGGCCAGCCTGAACTGCATAGTGAGACTCTGTCTCAAAAAGACAAAAAAAAAAAAAAAAAAAAAGTAAACCAAAAACATCAATAAAGTTCTATATTGCTCGTATCTATCTGTTTTCAATAAAACAGTCTTAAGAAAGGATCACAGACTTCAGAGTGAAAGAAATGCAGTTTGAAGTCTACATGATCTACATTCTCATCTGAGTGAGGATAATAATTATAGCTAATTCTTTGGGTTGTCATCAGTTTTTATAAACTAAGACAATCACATCACCAAGTTTTTGGCCTATGATAAACACTTAATAAATGGTAGCTATTTCAATTACCAAATCATAGTATTATATAATTATTTATTTTAAAATTGGGGGGAATAAAGGTTAATAAAAAAGAAAAAAATCTTTGAAAAATCTCACCTGGTCAGACGAGTTTAACAACTTTTAACTTAAGTCAGAAAATCTTCTGAACTGTCTACTTTAAAACTTAATAGTAAAACAAACAAACAAACAAACAAAAAACTGAATAGTCATTCTTCAACTTAAGTACACAGATCTCTGGTATTTCTATTTTTGTCCTTGGACTTAAATTTGTACCCTGATCATAAAAATGATCGTGCTGTGCCTCTAGCTAGGCTCTTTCCTATCAAGTACTCCTATAAGCTTTTATTATACTAACTTTGCAGACTCTGGCAAGAACCCCTGAAACTCTCTTTCTTGGCTTTTGTCTGATATACATCTTACCTGCAACAGTTTGTCGCTTTTCTTATTTCATCATGCATGAGAATTCATCCTCTTTTTAGCCCACTTACTTTCAGGCAGCAGTTTCTTACACTAACAATACTCAGCTTAAATTTTCACCACACATTGTTCTTTTCTTCCTTTTTGAGTTAAGGTGAAATAAAGGAACTCTGCTTTAAAGTTTTAAGAATTTTAAAACATACTTTGAGGCATTTGAAGACCTTGAAAATTACCACACAAAAAAAACTTTAAATCATTTCTTGGAAATAGACTGCATCAATTTCTGATATCTAAATGATGAAATGCAACTAGATACAGTAAAAATTCAAGGACTTTCTGGAGTTAAAACAGGAGTGGTGGCGTAAGTCCCAGCACTTCAGAGAACTATGGAAGGAGGAACCCTGCATTGGAGGCCAGTCTGACCCACACAGTGAGTTCACCAACAGCCTCAACTACACAGCCAGATCCTGCCTGAACAAAACAAAACAAACTGGCTTCATATCTTAGTCTTGCTGCTTACTAGCAGTATGACCTTGAGACAGCTAACCTCTTTAAGACCCAGCTTTCTTACGTGTAATGTAAAATAGTTAAAAGTGGTATTTACATTCACAGGATTGTTATGAGAAAAGAGAAAATATTATTACAGTATCTGTTACATAGCAGACACCTACTATTAGTTTACTTTCTCCTTAGCTATTTGCTTATACACAATAAACTCAAAACATTCATACAACTTACTTTTACATCTTCAATGACTGTAAAAAGAAAGTATCACTGATTATGATGAGAACAGGAGACAGGCTGAAATTTTTCCCCTTATAAAAGACCTTTTGTTAGAAAGATTGAGTAGAATTGTTTAGGCCAATAAATTCAGAGAAAAAAAACTCACACTAGCTAAAAGTGAATTTACACTACAAATACCTAAAACAATCCTCTATATAAAAATCTCAGTGAATTAAAATTAAAAAAGTCTCAGTGAAAAATCTTAATCATACTGAGAAAATACAGATAATAACCTCCTAGCAATAGATCTGCCAAAACTTAAAAATGATAATGAATATGATTCAATAAGTCTAAGTTCAGGGTATTCCAATTGTTTCAAGTAGCAGATTACAAATCTAGAATAGAGGAAAAGACTGAAATGGATTACACAATTAGCTCACAGACTTCCCCTTTCTCAATCTCCGGCTTATTCATTCACCTTTCCACAAATTAATTTTTTAGAAATTTTAAGAAACAATGGGTCATTCCTTTAAACTCAAGTATTTTATTTATACATCTCTTGAGATGCATATCGCTTAGTCCTTCATTCATTTATCACTGAAAAGACATCTATTAGCTGGGTGTGGTGGCACAGGCCTATAATCCCAGCACTCAGGAAGCTGAGGTAGGAAGATTGTCATGTGTTTGAGACCAGCCTGGCTACAAAGTGAACTCAAGGCCAGGCTGAACTGCATAGCGAGACCCTGTCTCAAAAAAACAAAAACAAAACAAAACAAAACAAAAAGACATTTACCAAGTATCTACAAACTGCTTTGTGTTGTGCTTGGCCCTAGGGATCATTATCAAAGTGAAGTAGACATGACTCCTGCTACTGACGAGTTCCCAATCTTGTGGACTGGGTAAGTTTCCTTGAGCACAAAATTCACGCCTGATTCATCTTTATATCTACTATAGCACTTAGTCTCAGTCTTGGGGCCTTACCTAACAAAGTGTGACACTATAAATGTATATTAAATGAATGAACAAAAAAATTACAGCACTATAGGAAGAGCCTATCTTTAACTGGTTATTTAAATTTGACCCAAATTTGCCTTCTAGAGCACCTGTTTTTACAAATAGAGGTTTACTGGAACATAGCCACATTTGTGTGTTGTCTATGGCTGTGTTTACAACAGCAAAGCAGTTGTAACACGGATGCAGACTCTGAAATGTTTACCACTTCACACTTTACAACATAAATTTCCTGTCCTCTGTCCCTGGGAGTGGCAATCTTGGTGTATTCATATCCTCTATACATACCTAGTTATAGCTTCCATATATTTCTTGTTCCCCAAAAGTCTATTCAGCTGGATTAAATTAACAAACTTAAAACATAGAAATTGTTTCTATATTGGAATCTGCCTGTGCTACTGGAGGTATTAATAACCTGCAAAATGATCAAAATTTGGAAAAGCACATCAAAAGAACTCAGAGAATTATGTGTACTTGGATTTAGCATTACATTTACTAGGTGCTTTTATTGAGTGTCTTGACCTTTAGGAGTCGATGAAGAAAAAGAGTCGTATTTTACTTTTCTAATTCCTTAAATTCAATTCCTAAATTTAACATTTCTCTAATTCTCTAATTTTTCTCCAAATGACGTGTTTCACTCATTTGGTAATATAATCGCTTATCAAAGATTCATGAAGAAGCAACTATGTGCCTGATGGTATTTAGAGCTAAGAGAATAAAGATCCTTAAAACTTGGTTCTTCTCCATAAAGACTATCTGCATTTTAAAAGATATATCAAGAAGAAGAAGAAGAGATATTACTGAAATAATGCCACTAAATAACAAGTGGGCCACGGCAGGAATCTCACCACAAACTAGTTTCAAACTTCTGGGGGCGAAGAGGGGCGCTGCATAGAAATGTTCCACTAACATGAATCAAAGAGTTTCCAAAAATTTGGAAAACAGCCCACTCCATTGCAGCTGCTACTGCTGGGGTATAAATAAAAACACCAAAATTGTTTACAAATTCCCTAAGGTATTTTACTCTTCCCAACAGCATAAGAAGTAAACAACCTTCTAGATAAATACAAACTGTCTAAAAGTGTTATAAAATGTTAAAATACTTGAAATTACAACGTTTGAATTCAAGACAGACAATAGTTATATAAGAGGAAAACTAAAAAAGGAAAACATTATTCCTCCTTCTCTAAACGGTAGACAGCAGCTGTGATGGAGAAAGAAAAAATGCAAACTATTCTCTCATTCAACAAATATTTATTTAGTACTTACCATATAAATATATATTTCTTAGTATAAGCTAGGCCTTATGCTAAGTTCTGGGGAAAGAACAGTGAGCAAGAAGACACAGAAGTAGTCCTATTTCCCCTTAAGGAATAACACAAGAAAATTCCACAGAAAAAAAATACATGTATCTGAGATGAACACACACTTCTCAGATGAAGAAATGCAAATGGAAAATAGATATATGAAAACATGTTCAATATCATTGGTCACCCAAGAAATGCAAATTAATACAACACTGAGATTCCATCTCACTCCAGAAAGAATGGCTGTCATCAAGAAATCAACCAATAACAAATGCTGGAGGGGCTGTGGGGAAAAGGAATACTTCTCCACTGTTGGTGGGAGCATAGACTGGTGCAACCACTGTGGAAATCAGTGTGGAGATTCTTAAAAAAACTAGGATTAGAGGTCCCATTCCACCCAGCTATTCCCCTTCTGGGTATTTTCCCAGAAAAACTGAACACATCACACCACAGTGATATATGTGCATCCATGTTTATAGCACTGCAGTTTGTCATAAATCTTGGAAACAGCCCAAATGCCCATCAACTGAGGAATGGGAAAAAAAGATATAGTATTTTTATACAATGGAGTCTTACTCAGCTACAAAGAAAGATAAACTCAAGGCTTTTATAGGTAAATGGATGCAACTAGAGACCATACTCATAAAGTGAAATCAGATCCACATGTGTAAATAGCATATTGTCTCCCTAGGGTATGAATCTGAAAGAGTAAATAAAATCCGAAAGGTACAATAGATATTGTGAATGGGAAAGAAACTGCAAAAGGAAAGAACAATTGGGATGGGGGAAAGAAGAAAAGAAGGAAAGAAAGAAGGGGAAAAATATATAAATATACACAAGATAGCTAAGATAATTGTACTACTAATTTCTATTGGTTTATTGAAAGGAATAGTTAATGCTTAATTTTTTTAATCAATTTTGCCTATACCTGGTAATTTGAACTACTCTGAAGATAACAATATGCAATATAACAACCACTGTTGATTTCCCATCATCTTGTTTTGAAATTCTGTAGTTTTTAATATTTTTTATTTTCTTTAAAATAAAAAAGTATATCACTACGATATTTGAATCAAACAACCATGCTTATTTGTTAAGTTATCCCACATAACAGAAATTAATAAACAATTAAGTGACTGCCATGTTTCAGTTACAGTGCCAGTGACAGAAGCATATAAAAGTTTTTCCCTGAGGACTTCACAATCCAAGTGCTTACTCAAATATGGATATATATGCAGTAGTTTTGATACATTATAATTAATATTATAATACAAGGTTGTATATCTACAGAAATACATCAACTTTTTTCTAGTAGGGAAAAAGAACTGTGAAGACTGAATATATAGGCTGAGTCTTAAAAGAAGCAGGAGTTTGCCTGGCAAACAATTTCAAAGAGAAAGGTATGCTAAAATTAGAAATTTCATGAGGGAAATGAAAGAAGTTCAATGCAACTACAGCAGAGTCCTGTGCAGTGTAGGCACAGAAAACATGGCTGGGCAATACACCATCTAGGGGTCAGTGCATGAAGGGTGCTACATACTACCCTGAGAAAAGTTTAGCCCTTGGAAACTTCTAAACAGGAGTGGTACTATTATTATGTCTGCATTGCAGAAAAATAATTGGTGCCAGAGTGACATTTGGAAAGGGCAAAGTACGAAAAGTAAAATGACCTATTTTGAAAGACTTTTACAATAGACCAGAAAAAAGATGATAAAGATTAAAAGAATAATAATAGGAAGGCAAAACCAGAAAGAAATTACACAGCTCTGGCTGGGTGTGGTGGCTGTAATATTAATCCTCACCAGGCTGAGGCAGGATAGGATGACTGCCGGGAGTTCAAGGCTAGCCTGGGCTACATAGTAAATCCAAAACTAGCCTCAATTAGAGTGAGATCCTGTCTCAAAGAAAAAAAAATCTTGACAAACATACTACCTATGAAGTGTATCATTCTGTAGTGTTTTAGTGTATGCGGAGTTTTCCCTACATGCAATTGTTATGTAAATTGAGGGGGAAAATTCTACTTTGTTCACCGCTTGGGGAAACCAATTTGTCGATTTGACAATGACCCTTACGGTATTTGAAATAACAATATAGTAAATATACCTGACTGGAGCGGCCACACACAGTGATTCTTTGCATTGCTGCAATATGGCAGAAACATTACTTCATTATGGCTTCTAATGCAGTCATGACTGAGCATTTACAGACTTAGACACATGTTATTTTCTAATAAAATATTTCATCTTTATGTTTCAATTACAATATTATATTGGGTTTTAAAAAATTATATTTAATCTCATTTCAGTATTTGAGGATATTACAGGAGACCTCATGTAGTATATGTTACAAAATGGGCACTGGGATAGAAAAATTGAGAATCACTGGCCTGCAGTTTGGCCTTCATGGGCCTGGACTACTAAAGAGGACTCCTAATTGGTATCATGCATTCTACACAGTCTCTCTTCTTCCTAGTAAAATATCTACAGATGTAAAAATCACTAATACTAGTTCTATCTTCAACCACAGCATTCCTAATTGCCTCATACAAATTAGCTTGATATTGATACTCTACAAAGAAATTCTTTCTACCTAACCTTATCCAGCTAAACACCACAGACTAGAGTCTTTCTAGATATGATATCATATCTAGAAAGCTTTATTTCTAACAAGCCAGTAGTCACAGTGGAAGTATAAGATTCAGAAGTCAAAGTGTAAAGTTTGGAACCCTGGATCTGCTGTTTATTAAAAGAATGATCCTAGGCAAGTTACTTATACATTCTGAATCTGTTTTCTCATTTTTTTAGTTAATTAAATTTGATCACATTCATCACAGGGAATTTGTACCTGTACATGATTTGTCTTGATTCTTTTTTTACCCCATCCCCCTACCCTCCTTCTGTTTCCTCGTTTTTGAAGGGGTGATGATAAAGGACGTTTCTTCACAGCGTTGTGGTAAATAATGAATGGGATATAGTAGTAGGTTGATGACTTTTCTAATGCCAGGTGTGGTGTGTACACTAGTAATTGCAGCTACACAGATGGTTGAGGCAGGATAGGGAGTTATGAGGCCAACGTAAGACAACACAGGGAGACCTGTTTTCACATTTTTTTTTTTTGAGACAAGGTCTCATGATGTAGTTCAGGCTGGCCTTGAACTCACTACATAGCCCAAACTGGCCTCAAACTCCTGGAGATCCCCTCCTTAGTCTCCCAAGTGCTAGGATTACAGGCAATGTGCTATCACAGCTAGCCTATCTTCAGGCTTTTACCTGTTTTGTTCAGTTATGTACTCCAAGGCCGCAGGATGTTACTTGGCACCTGCTTAAGAAACGTGTGCTGAATGAAAGGATACTTGCCTTCTGAAACTTCTCGAGGCAAGCCCAGCTGATTCTGTTTCAGAAATGAATCAGTTACAGGTACAGAGCCCCTATTATGAATGTTAGAATGTTATCGTTATGCATATCTAAAATGTACCAATAAAAAGAAGAGTCCCTGAGCCCCCAAAATAAATAATAATTAAATGCTCACACACTGAGTGCTTACTAAAAGTAAATATCTAATCTCTGCTCTTAGAAAAAATACTGAACAATAACAAGTCAACATAAAAGCTGTCACAAGGCAACATATGACTAGTAAACAAACAGTATGGTCAGTAAGTTCTATGCACGTAAAGACGAGTTATATCGCTATGAGCTGGAGAAGTATGGAATACAAAGTGTAAAAAGGATAAAACAGCCATGTTTAGAGACTTCATCTAATCCAGTCTTCTTACAATCTAAGAAAACTTTATATATCCCAACCTGCCAATCCTTTGCCATTTTAGGCAGCAAAATGTACCATGACCAAGGATATCCCAATTTTTCCTCTTGTTTTACATGATGCTCCCTGTGTTCTAGTTCCTGTCCCCTTTATCTCTGGGTATTCCAGTGATCAATAAGACAGCCATAAGTACAAGTGGCTATTGAGCACTTGCTGTGACTAGTCTGAATTCAGATGTGCTGAAGTATAAAAAAAGAAAGTAAAACATCTCAATTTTATACTGATTATATGGTATTCAGGTTAAACAGAACACATTGTTAAAATTAAAATGTATTCTGTACCTGCTTCTTTTACTTAAACATAGCTACATATGCAGTCCAGAAAAATGAAAACAGACTCTTATCCTGGCCAGTTTTAAAAATCAACTCAAAATGAATTTAAGGCTTAAAAATGAGACCTGAAACTGAAACTGCTAAAAGATAACAAGGGAAAATGCGTTAGGACACTGGAATGTGCAAAGATTTTTTTGGGACAAAACCCCCAAAACACAAGCTACAAAAGCAAAAATTGACAAATAGGACATCAATCTAAAAAACTTCTGCAGAGCAAACAATCATCAGAGTAAAGAAACCACCTAGGGAATGGGAGAAAATATGTGTGTCACAAAGAGGTTAATACTCACACTATATAATGAACTAAAGGACTAGGTTTAAAATACGGGCAATAGATCTAACTAGACATTTCTCAAAAAAGAAAGAGATCAACAACTGACCAACAGGTACACTAAAACATGCTCAGCAACATCAGTCACCAGGCAAATTAAATCAAAACTACAGGGAAGTTCACCTCCAGTAACAATGGCTATAATAAAAAAGACAAAACATAACAAGGGGCAAGCCTTACACACTGTCGGTAGGAATCTAAATGAGCAGACAGTTACTGTGGAAAACAGCATGGAGGGTCCTCAATGAATGATACTACTAGGCATATACCCAAAGGAAATGAAATAGTATGTCGAAAAGATATCTATCTACACTCTCAAGTTCACTTCAGCAGTATTCATAATAGCTGAGAAATGGAAAAATCTAAGTATCCAACAACTGATAAACGGATGAAGAAAATGTTGTACACCTACACGATGGAATACTATTCAGCCATAAAAAAGAATTAAATCTTGTCATTTGCCACAACATGGATGGAACTGGAGATCATTAAGTGATACAAGCCAGGCACAGAAAGATTACATGGTCTCAAGCTGATCTTATACACGGTGAGAGCAGAACGCTGTTACTGGAAGCTGAGGACAGGGAGGGCTTGACCAATGCATACTAAGTTAGTTAGGAGTAAGACGTTGTAGGGTACCACTACAGGACGAATTGGGTAGCTGCAGATAACAATAATGTGCTCCTTATTTCAAAAAGCTAGGAGAAAGAATTTTTTTTTTTTTGGTTTGGTTTTTCTCCGGTACCAGGAACCGAACTCACGACCTTGCGCTTGCCAGGCAGGCGCTTTTGCCACTGAGCTAAATCCCCGGCCCCAAGGAGAAAGAATTTTGACGTTTTCACCATAATGATATAGCTGAGGAGAACAGGTATGTTTAACCTGATTTAAACATTACACAGTGTAAACGTGTATCGCAACATCATGCCTCCCAAAGGTACTCTTTTTACATTTTTAATTATCAATTCAAAAATTAAATTTAAAAATGGGGCCACGAAAAAAATCTTAAAAATATGAGTGTGGCTCCAGTTACGTTCCTCGTGTCCCCTTCCAGCGGCACGTTTCAGCTGGAATGAAACACTCGCACACCTCGGCTCCGGCCACTTTTGGCCCGCGTCCCCGGGAGCGCGCGAGGCCCGCTGGGCGCAGAGGGTGCCCGGGGAGGCCTTCTGCGGTCTGTAGTCTGCCCTCCCCGGAGCGGCGCGCCGCGGCGGGCAGGGACGGCGCACACCACCGCGAGCGCGCGCAGCCGCCAGGCGGGACTCGGCGTGCGCGAGGCGCCAGCCCAGCAGGCGGGCACTGAGAGCCAGAGAGGAGGCGGGTCGCCTTCGGGACTCACCAGCCGGTGGTCAATGTCCGCGTCGGGCCGTCGGGCCGAAGGTGGCGAGTACTCTGCGTAACGCAGCCCCTCGCCGGCCGCGGCAGCGCCACCGCGAGCAGCCATGGCAATGTGGTCGCTAGAGACGCGCGGCGCGGCCTACGAGGCGGCCGCAGGGACAAACTTCTAAGAGCGAGTTCATTATGCACCTTCAACAGATTTTCATTTTGTGTGTTGATAAAAGCGAAACCCTAGAAGTTCCTTCTCATTTTATCTCGGATCAGTTTGTCCCATTAAATCCCAAGGTCATACTCTGAGCCAAACCCTTGGGCGGATAAAAGTGCCCACCTCCCCCGCCTTAGATTCGCTAGCTCAAAGCCAGGGCTGGGGCTCTTACAGCACACTGTGGTGGGGCTGGGCTCAAGCCTTGGGTCTGACGTGAGTCTCTGAGCTCAGGTCAGGAGGGGCTGGGCAAGTCTAGCTGTAGCACAGGAGGGTGGGGACATGCCTGAAATTTCCTGACCCAGTCCCAGCTTTTCTCCCCACCCACGACTGATTACACTCCTGTTTAAGGTCATATTTCTCCCACCCAGCAAGAGGCAGTTTGCTTACTCTATCCCCAAATGAATAGCTGTATTTGAGGTGAATTTACAGAAAGGAGGATTGCCAGCAAAAAATAAATAAATCCCACTTCCCACAAGTGGTTTTGTGCAAATTTGAATATAGAAAGAGTCACTTTATTATTAATTTTAAGTCAAGTGTTTTGGAGCAAAAGTTATCCAACAACTGAAGCTTGTATAATGTATTCCAATTCCTGTACCGATGTGGTTACTCTTTTGCCCTTCATACCCATTGCAAAATTAGCTTATAAGAAGGGCGGGCCGGGCATGGTGACGCAAGCCTGTAATCCCAGCACTCGGGGGTGGGGGTGGGGTGGGGGTGGGGGTGGGGCTGAGATAGGAGAATCATTGCGAGTTCGAGACCAGCCAAGCTACAAAGTGAGCTCAAGGCCACCCTGAATTGCATAGCGAGACCCTGTCTCAAAAAGACAAAAAAAAGCAATCTTTCTTCTTACTCTTTTCTTTTCCAGAATTAAAAATTTTAAGGATCTGTCTATTTGTGGTTAATGTTATTAGCATGCCCAAGAGGTTTGGGCTGGAGGAATTTACAATCTAGAAGAGAGGATAACACTGACATGGTGTAATGAATACTAGTATGAGCACTTGCATCGTGGGGCAGTGTAAAGAAACAGCGTGGAAGTGAAGAAGTTTGAGTTCTAGCATATGCACTGTCATTTTTCTGGTTTGTGTCTCTGAACATGCCCATTATCCTTTCCAACTCATGCTTATCTGTAGTCACATTTGACCAACATTCTGACTCAAGAAAGTTAGGAGGACAAAATGAAAAAAAGAAAATGAAAGTAACAGCCACAGTGGAATTGGGGTTTACAGGAGGGAATGACTACTTTTAACCCGTCATCGGAGGTTTGTTGGAGGCTTAGCCATTGAAATGATCGGTAAAGAATGAGTAAAATTAACTGAGATGGAAGAGAAAGAGGGCCAGAAATCTTAACTAGGAACAAATGCAAAGACAATAAAAAATTTAGCATGTAGGTCTTGGTTAAAAATATTCCAGTACTCTTCAGGGGCATGATCTTATTATGGAAATTGATTTTTATTAAACCCATGCACAACTATGAAGGATTTTGGTGAACAATTAATTGGATTGGGCCCTACAGGTCAGCCAGCCATTCAACAGTCCATTCGTTTATTCAATAACTACTTAATGGGCATTTAATAGATATCATGCAATATGGTGGACATTGGACCTTTAGCATCAAGCAAACAATAAGGTTTATGAGTCCTTGGAGTTCACAGTACATAGGAGGTTTATGGTGTGCCTAGCAGCTAGTTCCTCATAGTCACAGGCTGCTAACTTGGAGCAAATGATCATTGAGGGCAATACCCAGGTGAGCCAGCTCCTTTTAGGACAGTTGCTCTTGCTCAAGAACTGGAGGGAAGTTTCCAGCGCAGAAGCCGGGAAAAGTAGGAAAGGAGAACCAGGCAGGGAACAGGATAGCAAGGCATGGGAGAATAGGTTCTGCATGGTTTCATCTCAGGTCAGACCCCAAGCTGTAGACACGATTGGCCCCTTCTACAGTGCTGTCTTGGGTATCTACCCCCACAGAAGTGCCAAGTTTTAAAGAAAAATCTTATCCACAAAGACTATTTGACCCCCAGCCTCCGGTATTTTGGTGGATTCACTCTCACCAGCAAAGAAAATATAGAAATCCTGGGACACCTGGGCATGGTGGCACACACTGTAACCCCAGCACTCAGGAGGCTGTCGCAGGAGGACCATCCCGAATTCAAGGCCAGCCTGGGCTACAGAGTGAATTCAAAACCAGCCTGAACTATATAGTGAGACCCTGTCATCTAAAAAAAACAAAGAAAATTACAAAAATAATACTGGAAAAGCAATAAAATATTTTTTTCTCCCCACAAGGATCTCTTCCTCTTAAGCTAAATTCACTTTCTGACTTCCTTGAGGATGAAGAGGAGCAATTTTTCTGAAAGCCAAAGGAGAGGCGACATTAAATTTCCATTGGCTTATTTTTATTAGTTATACTATTTCAAAGAGATTACATCATGTTCAATAGGCTTTGTAAATGAAAGGAAGTAATATACTTTGGAAACATCTCAGTAAAATAGTTTTTAAAACTTTGTTGTTTGAAAGGGATTTTAGGGGACAAAAAAGTGTTTTGGTTTACTCATTAGTAGAGAGGATGCCAGTAGCACCTGCCTTACGAGGATTCTATCATTAAATGAGCTGACTTTCTAGAGCTCTCGGAGCAGGGCCAGATACCCAGCAGCACAAAAGTGTTAGTACTGTTTTTATTATATTACCTCCTTTGCCTATGTATTTTCTTTTTTTCTGCCCCACATTTCACCAACAGTTGCATTTATTCTCTAATGGTTATCTTGTCTTGTACTGCAAACAATTACCAAAAATTAAAATTACAAAAAGAAATTATAAAATTTGAGCATTATGTAGTAATGAAGCACACAGACGAGGATGAGGTATGAACTGAATGCCTTAGAAAGACTTGATAAAATCAAGTCATTGAAAAAATAGAGCGGCCAAATAGTGAGCATGAGAAGAGTCTGGAAAAACTCAATGTAATTCTACACTCAGTTTTTCCCTAAAATATCTTATTTTTTTCATTTCAAACAAATCCAGACTAGGAATCTAGAGGACGACTATCATTATGGACAAAATCAGGGCAGCACTGAATCAGAGGGCCCACAAAAAAGGCTCTGGCCCTGCAAATATGTAGAGTGCATGAACAGCTATGCAATGCATCTGTTGGGCATAAACATTTCCGCGGGGGAGGGAGACAGTTACTAGAGAAAAATGTAATAAAGCTCCTTGGAGGAGATAATGAAAAAAGCTCGGAAACTAATTGATATATGATGTTTAAAAATTTTTAAAGTATGTATCATATCATTAAGGGGCTCAGGACATAGTTAGTGGTGAAGACCTTATCTAACAAGAGCCTGGGTTTAATCCCTAGAGCCAATAAATAAATAAATTAATTATAATAATTTTTAAAATAGCTACCATTAGTATTAGGATCCCAGATTTGATGAACCCATAAAGTACTATCTGCATAGAGCGAGGAAAAAAGGCTATACTGTATGACAAAATGTAGCAGTCACAAAAGAGGGGTCTGAAATGCTTAAGGAAGGTGAGGAGAACAAGCTCTCAAGCTGCCACTGGACAGAGGAATACAGATTCCTTTCACCGATGAGAATGAGGCAGGCTTGGGGAAATGAGCTACAAGAAAAATTATAAAGAAAAGAATAAAGATGGATGAGGGTAAACAGAAACCTCAAGGCCAGATATTGCACAGCTTTATATGATAAGCAGAGGTATCTAGAGTTTACTGTATAGGTGAGGGAAGAATATCAAAAAATATTGAATGCTGCCGTGACATGATCAGATCCGCCTGCTAGAGGCACCATCCTGTCAGCAATGTGGTGACGGGCCAATCCGTAAGAAAGCTACTGCAATAGTCCCAGTAAAAGACGGTGAGGATTAAACTAGAGCAGTGGCGGGGGACATGGAAAGGAGGAATATAGTGACCTATATTAATTTCTTCGCCACACTCAGGCCCTCGTGGCCCCTCCCAACATGGACCCCAGCATTGTCTCCCTCCCCCACACTTGGGGGACTATGATTGACCTGAGCCAACCAATGTACCCCATCACTCCAGTCCTGACATTTGTTTCATGAGTGGGTACTTTGCCCTTTTGAAACAGTGGGGTTATAAGAAAGGTTTGCTTCATGTTTCTGGGAAAGCGGCGTCTTCTCTGTCCAGCTGGATATGAATAAGGAAGCATGAAGTCCTCACCGTGGTTGGAAGTTGTTCGATAACCATGAGCTAGCATTCTGCTAATTTATCATCAAAAAGAAGGTTATGCTTAGGGGAAGAGACAGCACTATAGATGATTCATTTAGGATGATAGATTTAACTGTGACTATCCAGCAAACCAGGACATGTGACAATTGAAGCATGAGAAGAGGTGGTCCTAGGATGAGGGGAACCAGCACTGAGGGCCCTGAGGAAATTAACTACTCGACAGTACTATGTACTACTACACAGCACTTCGGCTGAAGTTGACTCTCTCTGAACTTTTTGGTCATGACAGTAAAAGCACCCTTTAATTTTTCTTTAATTTTATATTTAAATGTTTAAGCAATTAAAATGCATGGTGCATAGCACAATGAACCTTCAATCCTTCAAATCCAGATCCAAACATTTTCAAGTTTTTGTCTTAATTCTTCATCTCCTTTATTCTTTCCAATAGAATATTTTAAACAACCGTTTATTTTTTTATTTTTTTGGTTTTTCTCCGGTACCAGGAACTGAACTCATGACCTTGCGCTTGCCAGGCAGGCGCTTTGCCGCTGAGCTAAATCCCCAGCCCCTCCAATAGAATATTTTAAAGCAAATCAAGACACTTCATGGTGAACTCTTCACTGTGGGCCCCTGCTAAACACGAACACTTTCCTCAACAGCCACACAGCTGTGACACTTGACAAAGATAACTGACACCCATTCATGCCGTTTAACACCCAGTTCATATCCACATCTTGTTTGATCCAAAAATATCTTAACAGGGGCTGGGGATTTAGCTCAGCGGCAAAAGCGCCTGCCTGGCAAGCGCAAGGTCGTGAGTTCGGTTCCCGGTACCGGAGAAAAACCAAAAAAA
>NW_004955518.1:901203-936654 GCF_000276665.1 Chinchilla lanigera | reverse complement strand
ACCGAGAATCACTTTATGAAACCATTCAGAAAAAAAAAAAAACAAAAAAAAAAAAAAACAAAAATATCTTAACAGAGAATTTGTTCGTCTCAGAATCTAAATAAAATCTGCGCATAACAGTAGATGATTATGTCACATAAGTAATCTCATTTAATAAAGAAAAATCCATTTTTGACCTTTCCAAATGCCAATAATTTGTTTAGAAAACTGTCACATTATTTTAAGACCAGGTTTTAGTTGGGTTTTCTGTATTTGCAACCAAAGTGTTCAAGATCAAAATAGGTAGCACAGTTTGGAGTGTGGGTGCCCAGCCCATGGTGCTCTCAAGAGGGCGGACCCTTTAGGAGGCAGGGTGTCAGATAAGGAAGTTAGAACACTGGGGATTTGCCTTGAAGAGAATATTGGTATCCTGATCCAGCCTCATCTCTTTCTCTTTGCTTTCAGGTTTCAATGATATCAGCAGCTGTCTCTGCTCCATACTCCAGCCTCGAATTACTATGTTGCAATCACTCAAAGTAATAAGGCCAAGTGACCATAAACTGAAACTTCTGAAAACAGGAACCAAAATAAACCTTTAGTCTTTTAAGTTGACTTTCTCAGATATTTTGACACAGTGACAGAAAGATAACAAACTCCATAAGTAATCTAGATGACAAAAAGATGGCATCAAAGTGATTTGGAATTCTGTTGACATGGAGATAAAAAAAGAAGGAGAACCCGGAGTAATTCTTAAGGTTTTTCCATTGCCAATTATTAAGCTAGGATCAATAAATACAGTGAGAAAGCAAGAATTACGCTTCATGACCACCAAAACTAAAGGAATAAACAGTTGGGGTAGCAGGTAGGGAAAGAAAAAATACAAATAAATCAGAGTAATGGAAGAATCCAGGAGAGTATAGGGTTATGGAAACCAAGGAATAAAAAAAGTAAGTGAAGCCGAGCATGGTGGTGCATATCTGTAATGCCAGCACTTGGGAGGGTGAGGCAGGAGGATCATTACAAGCTCAAGGCCAGCCTGGGCTACAAAGTGAGCTCAAGGCTAGCCTGAACTGTACAGTGGGACCCTGTTTCAAAAAGACAAAAAAAAAAAAAAAAGTGAGTGGTGCCAGATGAATCAAATTAGATAACGGTAAAATGTTTCTATTAGATCTGGTAACTAAATCATCAGAAGAGTTTTACTCACCATGAATATGATCAGTACCCACCACTACTCTACAACATTCTAGAAAATATTCTCTTTTTCAAGTACAAGGAAAATAATGTATAATCCTACTCCCCTGTGTATTGAAGTCAGACAATCTATGTACCGAAGAGAAAAAGAAAAGTTAGCACATCTGGATTTTATCATCAATCAAACTATTTAAATGACTATTTCTTACCCTGTGGTTGTGTTATAGTTTGGGTCCAGATGTTCCCTCAAAGCCTCATGTGGTCATCGGTGGGGCCTTTTCAGAGGTGGTGGAATTTAGAGTATGTGATGCTGATTACTAAATTACTCTGCTGATTGGTTTGACACCACTGAAATCCTGGTAGCCTAGACAGACTATAAAAAGGGCAGAAAAAGGCTGCTAAGGCCCCTTGCTTGCTCTGCTACCTTCTATCTGCCATGGACTGTTTTTCCTCCAAGATGCCTGTCTGCCATATCACCCTGCTTTGGAGCCAGCTCACTCTGGACTGAAACCTCCACAAACTGAGCCAAATAAACCTTTCCTCCTCTAACTTTGGATGTCAGGTATCGTATTTCAGCAACAAGAAAAATTTCTAAGACAAATTATTTGAATATTTGCTAAAATGTCTATCCCTTGGAGCATTAGTCATATAAACTTAACATAGGAAGATAGAGAAATACCCTGCCTTCTTCCCTTTAATACTTTACTGAACTACTTACAACAAGGAAGTATAGCTGAAGGGTAATTTCAGGGCTTTATCTCTAACCTTACAGGCAATGAAATAAAGGTAGTGATAAAGAGATAAGCCAAACAAAAATGTGTGCTCATTTTTAAACTTCAACATGTATTTCCATTTGACAGCCAATTGTTGGCGAGCTGGTTTTTCCTATGTCAAAGGCACTAAAAGAAGTGCCTTTCATGGAGGTGTCCACTGTTTAATGGAGGAAAATGGGCATCTACATCATGTAGATTTGTCTAATCTTCACCCTGAGCAGCATCTGCTGCTTAGGTGCCAACTAGAGATAATCCCATGGAAGAAGAGCTGGCTCCAGTACACAGATGTTTTCTGGAGCCAATTTGCATTCTGTGCTTTTGTCTATTGGAGCCAAAACAGCATAAACAATGCCAAACCTGGTTTTCTGATTATTTTCAGGCTGATTGAATCTGGCACATGACATGGTTTTATCTAATTAACCCACATGTGGTACAAAACAAAACAAATTTGAAATGGAAAGCTCATTCTGTCTTCATGGAAAGACAGAAGTAAATATACAATTATTTTTTTCTTGTCTCTCAGCCACATTCATAGTTCATGGAGGTCTTTTTCTACTAGACAGCAAAGCAAGGTCTGTGTATTACTTATCTGTTATAAGTAAAACTTACTTTGCTTTATATTTTCCCAAATCTATCCTTTCATTTTGTCTGCCCTAAAAGAGAAGAAGTATGCGGGTGATATATTCCCAATTAAAACACGAGGGTTGTAAAAGACAAAACTTCCTCTCTCAACACACATTTCTGAACCACATGTATGACAGGTTTTCTCACAGCAATGCATTCTCTCAACTGTCTGTTCACCCCCTGTGTCCTGCACTCAGTTCTGACACTGATTACCCTAGAATTACTGCAGACCCCACAGGCTAAGAATTTAATCCCACAAGATTGTCTCTAATTCAGATGCCAACTGCCCATCCCAGATTTCCACCTGTACTTCTGACTAGTTGACTATAAATTGGAGGTTCCCATGACCTGTCTTCAGGTTTGATAATTTGCTATACTGTCTCAAAGAACTCAATGAAACATTTTACTTACCATTACTTGTTTATTCTAAGAGATACAACTCATGAACAGACAAATAGAAGAGATACATACAGCAAGAGATATGGAATAGGGGTGCACAGTTTTTATGTCCTCCCAGCGCCTTGACATGTGCGCCTTGCTGGAAGGTCTTCACCATTGTTGAAAGGTTTTATGGAGGTGCCATTATACATAAGCATGTTTGATTCAATTGTTGGCCTTTGGCAACTGAACTTCTTATAGTTTCAGCCCTTTCCCCTCTGAAAAGTAAGGATGAAAGGCTGCAAATTCCAATCCCCCAATCACAGTCTAGTTATTGGTTCCTCTGACAACCAGCCCCTATTCTCCAAAGTCTCCTGATCAGCACAAACTCAGGTATGGTTAAATGGACTTGTACTGAGTAATATAAAATGCTGCTCTCACTCTTATCTCAGGAAATTCCAGATTCCATTGTATTTATTTTGGCACCTATCTGTGTATTTCTAGAGTTTTGTAGAAGAAGAAAATCAATTGATTGTATAATTATGCAAGGGAATTTATTAAGTAGGCTTACAGGATCATAGGCAGGGAATCCACAATGGCCATCTCTGCTGAAGAGTCAAAGGATCCCGTAACTGCTCAGCCGTAAAAGATGGAAGCTGCAGAACAAGAGAAGTCAGTAATGCCCCAGCATTCCAAGGTCAAAGGCCTGGAGGCTCATTGCAGAGTCACCAGTGCAAGTCTGTGTTGAAGACTGAAGAAATTGGAGAGCAATACCCAAAGATTATGGCGAAGACTGGAGCTCTTCCAAAAACGAGATGCTCCTTCTTCTTTTCCCTTTATCCTCTGCAGGCTACAAGCCTATTGGTTGGTGCCATTCTAGTTTGGGTCTTCCTCCCTCATGGTGCTGGCCTACATCTCAGTTATAGACAGAGGCACCCAGAACAGTGCTCCATTCATCTGCTATCTAGTCAAGTTGACATTCCATGACTAACAGTCTCAATGTGTTTGTCTTATATTGCTGCTGCAACAAATAACCACATATGTAGTAGCTTAAAACAACACCCATTTGATAGCTCACAGTTTTATAAGTCAGAAATCCAAAGATCTCACCAAGATGTGTGGACTGCATCATAATACCAAAATCAGAGTATCAGTCAGGCTGGTCTCTGACTTGAAGGATCTGCTTCCAAGCTTATACTGGTTTTTGACAGAATTAGTTCCTTGTGTTTGTAGGACTGTGTTTAGTTCCTTTTTGGCTCTAAGGACCATAAGCTCATTGAGACCATTTGCTATTCCTGTCATGTTGCCTTAACCCATGTTCAAATAAGTAGACCTTGTTGAATCTCTTGTAGTTTAAGTCTCTATGATTTCTCTTCTGCTCCCAGCTAAAGAAAGCTTTGTACTGTTAAAGTACATAGAAATATGATACTGTTGTGGAGTCTTTTGATCATGTAATAATAGAAATTAGGTACTTTTTCTGAAGGGACCCAAAATGGATAATCTTGCACCCAAATCTTTTTTTAAATAGTATTTCTCACTATACTAGGGAAACATGACTCTGGAGAAATGAATAATTGCATGTCTGAGTCAAGAAAAGTATAAGCCTGAAACATCTTGAACCAGAAAGTAAACAAGCATGTAAAACATGATAAGTATGTATCAAAAGAATATGGGGGACAGTGTAAAGGGGCTGTCACTGGCCAAATGACAATCAAAATAAATAATGATAGTGATAGATTATAATCCATTGACTAAAATAAATATGCAAAAGTCATTATTTGTACAAATGAATACAAAAAGGAATAGAGAAAACTCTTTTTTTATAGCAGAATGCCAGTTAATGAGTGTAGCAGGAATGGTGGAATTAGAAATTACTATTTTACACTCATAAATAAGTCAGGCACAAAACATCCATGGATGCTAAAACCAGTAGGTAAAAGTTTGATGAGAATCAAGATATTTACGTAGCCTAAAAGTATCTCCCCACAGATTGCATTTCAACTGTTTATTAATTATTAAATAACCAGAGTGGAGAAACCCAGCATGTACCATCTTAACCCAGTAATAACAGTCAACACTGCCCATAACGGAACAAACCAGCGTCATGTTCTCTGATGTGATGCTCTGAGAAAAACAAAGCAACTCTTCCATGAATTCTGGTCAAAATGGATAGCTTTATTTGAATCTTGAGGAAACATCAGACAAAATTAAATTAAAGGATACTCTGCATAGTTTCTGGCCTGTGTTATTCAAAAAACATGGAAATCTTTAGAAGCAAGGGAAAACTGAGGATTCTTCCATCTTGAAAGAGATCAAAGAGATAGGGCAACTAAATAGGCTTAGACTGGATCCTGGTCATGAAGAAAAAATGGAAAGAAAAAAATTGTTTCTTATTTGTTCTGTTATGAAGGATTTATTGGAACAACTGGCAAAATTCGAAGGGAATGAATGGATTAGGTGGATATGTAGCAGTATTCATTTCTTATGGATATACTGTTGATGCAGAAACAGATTTGTAGAGGAGGACACTGATTTTCCAGAGTAATTTGCTTTTAAGGGGCAGAGACAAATGGGGACTTCTTGTTTGAAGTTCCTAAGACATGGGTGTTGGTCATCACTTCAGAATGCAGTTTGGCATTCCAGCTAGAAGTACACATCTGGCTTGAAGCAGACTGGTGGTAGCTAATTTACCTATTACTATCTATGATGGGATGCATTGCATTGTTCCATTTGTTTTCCCAGTGGGTTTAAAGCTCCACTTTAGATTATATAATCCAGATACTGTATATATTTTCCTCATATTAAAGACACTCAATATGGCTTGTGTCTAGATGGCCCCCAAAGCCTCATGTGATCATAGGGGGCCTCTTTCAGAGGTGGCTGGTTCTAGTGTGTGTGCTGCTGGGATTAAGAGTGTGTGATTACTGAATCAGTCCATCTATTGGTTTGGCATAGTTGTGGGTGTAGATAACGGGAAAGTGCACCATAGGTGGAGTGCTACAGGTATGCAGTCTTGATTGTACATGAGGGACAGAAAAAAGGCTGCTGTTGTTGCTTGCCACTTTTGCTGCCTTCTGTCTGCCATGAACTGTTTCTCCTCTGTGATGCCCCTCTGCCACACCACCCTGCCTTGGGGCCAGCTGATTATTGACTGAAACCTCCACAAAATGTGAGCTAAATAAATCTCTCCTCCTTCAACTTGGATGTCAGGTATTTTGTCTCAGCAATGCAAAAAGTAACTAGAACACACCCTAAGAAGAACAACAGCCTTGCAATATATTCCGCCTCAGATAAAATATTTCTTATAAACCCAACTAGAAAAGAGAAAACACCTGTGTGTTTGGGTCTCAATTCTGTTTTTGTGGCCAGATTCTGTATGAATATTTGAGGTTTGAAGACAATGTCTGCTGGATTGTCTTAATCTAATTAAACACCAAAACCACTTTAATGGTGACATAGTACAAATTGCACTACTTTTCTAGCGTTTTATGTGTTATCCCTGAAGGATCACTATGTTAATTTATTGAGAAAGCAAGGGGACTGACAGTGATGTGGATTTGCTCTTCAAAATACTTTCATTTTTCCATAATACCATGCCTCAAAATCTATCTTATCGGTGTGATGTCCCTGCACTCCAGCCATAATAGCAGTGTGGCCTTTGCCATGACAGGTGCATGGGGTTCCAATGGAACTATACTCTGGCAAACAAACATGCCAGAGATATGTTTGGAAGAAATTCTGAAAGCACTGTCTAAACAGTTAGAAATTCCTTACACCAATAAATAATTTCTATATCTTCATTTTATCACATTATTCTGAAAAAAATTCCAGGTGTTAAATGTACTCCTATAGCCTGTGTCTTATTGTGCTCTGTACGCATACTCCTTACTGGTCCCTCACAGACCAGCTGGCAACACTTCTGCTATGCTGTATACCACTCATTCTAACACAAACTGCACACATACAAAAAAGCCCAAACTGGTGTTCTGCTTACACACATCCTTGTGTTCTAGCCCAGCGTTCTAAGAAATGACACTAGGGTCTCCCAGTTCTCTTTGCTTTTTCTCTGCATCCTGGTGGAAAAATCAGAGGGCCTTGACTGCAGTATGACTCAGCCAGATGTAGGGTTTCCCCAGCTGGCTTTAATCCCCAGCTGGGGTCCTTGAACAGTCCGAAGCACTGATAAAGTATCCAAGTTGTTGCCCAAACACGAAAAAAACTGATCCCTTCTCTGAGCCAAATTCCTTTAGCCCTCATACCAACTTCATGCCCTGACTCACTCCCTGCGGATACAAAGGAGATCTCTTGTTCTTCTTGTCCATCCCAAAAGCAGTACTTGGTAAGTTCCCCTGATAAACACTCTAGGTGGATCACCTGGGAATTTAGTGTTTCTGTGAAATCTACCTGGCTCTGTTCATGGACTATTTGGGGAACTCTCGTGTGGGAAACCCCTTCCTCTGCTTTTACAGTGACTCTGATTAGTTTATTTGTATTAAATAATGACCTACTAGAAGGAATTTAAAATAGCTGTAGCACTGGGTATGTGGCACAGTGGTAGAGCCTTCCTCAGCACACACAAGACCCTGGGTTCGAGCTCCAGCACCTCCAAACAAGCATGCAGACCAACAAAGAACCGAGACAGTAACAGGTGTTCAACAATCCTCCTTGCACTTTGTCTGTTTTTAGCCTTTTAAACTGTCATTCTGTGACACTTTAGTAACTTCACTGTAGTGCCGTTCTGAACAGAAAGCAAAGACCTGCTCCTAAGAATGTTAACAGTGATGACTTATTAACCGTAGTGCCCTTCAGCTGCAATGACGGTTTTCAACCTTGACTAGCCTAGAGACCTGGGGAGCATTTAAAACTCTGAGTCCAGGCTATAACCCAGACCAATTACATCTGAGTCCTAGGGTGAGACCCAAGTCTCAGTGATGCTAAAAACTGCCCCAGATAATTTTAAAGAAAAATCAATATTCAGAGCCATAGAGCTAGACTATAAAGAGCTGGCTTTCCAGCTGCTGATCAACAGCCTTTTCATATGGGTTATGACCATGTTCTTGATCGGACTTGAGATTTGGAGGTCCAGATGTGTCTGTTTTTAGAATCTCAATATTGATCTTACACCATTGGAATACTGGCTTGATTCACTAATGTTCACCCAAGGAAATCCATGTATTTTTACTAACTGACCAGCCTGGAACTGGAGTGAGCAGGGAGAGAATTCAAGTCAAATTCTACGATATTATTGCTTTTGTAGGGTTTTTTCTTTTTTTCTTTTCTTTTTAGTGTTGAGGATAGAACCCAGGTCTTGTGCATGCTCTAGGCAAGTGCTCTACCACTCAGCTACACCCCCCTAAGCTTCTCTATTTCTATAGCCATAAAGCTGCCTTTACAGTATAAAGATACAAACAAGCCTACCTAAACACCCCCTTTTTTTTCAGTCCAAACTCATGAACTAGGTAATTTATCCAATCCTCTGGCTTTAAATACATTCTTACATGATAATGAGTCCCAAATTTATTTCTGTAATCTAGACAACTTCCCTGTACTCACACTTATACTTCAATAACTTATTGCTCTTGGATGGGTTAATACTTCCAAAAGTGAGCTTAAAACCACACACCTCCTCACCACTGCTATAAATGCCCCTCATGGCCTTCCCCCTCTTACTTAAAGGCAACTCCATCTTTCCAGATGCTGAGGCTCAAAATCATGGTATCACCCTTGACTTCTTTCTTGCCCCACAGCTTACATCCAAACTTTCCTGCTCATCCTACTTTAAAATTTTGTTAATCATACCTCTAAAATATAGCCAAGATCCTGCCACTTCTCACCACCTCTACTGTCATCATATTTGCCCAAGCCCCATCATTTCTCATCTAGATCATTGCAATAGCCTCCTGATCAATCTCCCTTCTCCTACCCTTACCCTGTGTCTTAGTCAGCTTGAGCAGTGACAACAAAATATCATACACTAGATGGCTTAAATAATCAAAATATTTTCTCATACTTCTGGACGCTTGAAGTCTGACACTAAGGTGCCAACAAGATGCACCTGGTGAGCCTTTTGCCCGAGTTGTAGATGGCTTCTTTCTCACTATATCCTACATGATCTTGCTTTTATGCTCCTATAGATTCCCTCTTATCTCTCTCTCTTTCTCTCTTCTTTGAAAGCTGATAATCTGCCAGGCATGCTTGTGCACATCTGTAATCCCAGCACTCAGAGGCTGAGGCAGAAAGAAGTTGGGGTGAACATAAAAATTAGGTTTGTACCATTTTTCCTTTGGTCCACTCTCAATGTACTAGCTGAAATGATCTTATTAAAACATAGTATATCCCATTGTTCCTCTGCATAAAACCCTCCAAACACTTTCTATCTCATGCAGAGCAAAAGCCAAAGAACAATGCCGTCTGGCTCCACAATATGCTTCTGTCTTTGTTTCCTCCTGCTTTACCCTGGGCCCCACTGGCCTTTTTGTTGTATATGGACACAACCATAGTCCACTTCAAGAGTTCTGGCTTTCGTTGCCTTTGCTCAACACTGGTATGTAGCTGGGTCCACATGAGATCCAAATGAATGCTTCTGACCTGCATCAGCATTTGTTTATTTGAGTGTCTACTATTCTGATTGATCAGTGTCTGTGGCATGCTGATTGTTAAATATTTTGACTATTAACATGCCTTTACTTGAAATGTTCTTTCTGTATTTTTGCTCCTTCCTCAGAGTTCACATTAAAACTTTCTCTGGATACTACCTAAAATTTCAGATACACATTCACTTCCCATTTTCTATCCCCTTTAATTCTTTCTACTAGGTACTTGTCTTAGTTTTCTATCAATGCATAACAAATTAGCCCCACATGTAGCGGCATAAAATAAATTAAATATTTACTTATTCAAACAATTTGTATGACCCAAGAACTCAAGAGTATCTCAGCTACAAGTCTCTGGCTTAGGTTGCAATCAAGACATCAGCTAGCCCTAGCATCACAAAAACAAAACAAAACAAGACAAAACAGATGTCAGCTAGAGTTGTGGTCATCTTGAATAGAGGTTACACAAGACAGTCCTATACTTGGAGGGTGCTGATCAGGGACATGAATATCAGAAAACAAGAATCACTGGAGGCCACCTTGCAGGCTAGCCAATACTGGCTCCTGGATCTGCTAAGACTACATTTCTAGCCAGGCACGGTGGTTCACATCTGTGATCCCAGTATTAAGGGTGCTAAAGTAGGAATATTGTGAGTCCAAGTGCAAAGTCAGCCTGGGCTACTTAGTAAGAACTTGTCTCAGAAGCAAATAAATAAGCAAAAAAACAAAAAACAAAAACCAAAAAAACCAAACCAACAAATCAGAAAATACCCACTACCCCTCCAAACAAAACTACACATTTTGGCCTCTCTTGTAACTTGGATTGGCCATATAACTAAATTCAGTATGATGTAAGCAAAAGGGATAAGTGCAATATTTAGGTTGCACCTTTAAAGGAAATGCATTTGCTTTTCAGTCCCCTCCCCCATTGCCAGATTATGTATGTATTGGATAAGGGCAATCCTCTAAAAGGCAGAGCAACACAGCAGGAGAAGCCTAGATCCTTGTCGACATGGAGCCATTATACTAATCCTGGCCTGAATGTGCCTGGACTGGTACCTACAAACTTCCAAGCTGTTTAAACCACAGTTATTTTAGTGTCTACTGTTGCAGCTGAGTCAATAACTTAACTAATAAAAATTACATAAGTAAGAGGGGCTGGTGAAGAAAGATAAGGGCCAACTAGCTCTTAACGACGAATATAAGACCTACTCATCTATCCTATTAGATTATTGGAATGAGTATCCACAATTTTTTCAATTATTGTTGGTAAGCTTTTGAGTAATCTGTAGTTTTATGCTCCAGGGAATGATTGGAAGTGGACACTTTTGTATGTGCCCATTAGTGAGTACAGTCACACAGTTAGGCCCAATAGTTCTTAGCAAATTCTAACATGCTTATTTTCCAAACAGGTGGTAGTAGTTTCTTATAAGCCCGCTATCAGAGTTCAAGAATTCAGTCGTTTCACATGCTTACCCACAACAGCTTTTCTCGCTTTCATTTTAGCTATTTTGTTGAGTGTGAAGAGGTATCTCATTACATTTTTAATTTGTATTTCCTTTATGACAAATGAAGTAGAGTTCCTTTTCATGAGCTATTTCTGTGTGAAGTACTTGCTCAAATATTTTTCTATTTTTTTGAGAGTTTAATAATGATCACTACATTAAGTAAACTATTTTGGAGACATGGGATGAAGCACTTTATATGTATAACAACACTGTTAAGTAGATCTTGTGACTGCTACAGACATTTCTTGACTCAGGATGGGGTTATGTCCCAATAAACCCATCATACATTGAAACTATCCTAAGTTGCAATGCATTTAAAATACCCAGCCCTTAAGCACCTGCCTGGCAAGCACAAGGTCCTGAGTTCGATTCCCAATACCAAAAAAAAAAAAAAATAATACAAATAAAATAAAATACCCAGGCCTCCTCCGGAGATGGAGCCAAGAGGTTTCACAATGGCCCAGGCTTGGCACACAGTCACAGGCTTTCCTATAACCCAGTCTCTAACAAAACCAGCTGTCCCAAACCTGGGGACTAGAACTGTTTGCCTCTATACTAAGAAGGCTGGGGAGGCCCCAAATCTGCACACAGTGTGTGCCCAGGCAGACTTCGAGGGGTTCCTGCTCTGCGGCCTAAAGTGCTCATGAGATTGTCTGAAACGAAGATGTATCAGGAGGGCTCAGGCGCCTCCATGTGTGCCCAGTGTGGCTGCGACAGGACTGAGCATGCTTTCCTTATGCAAGAGCAGAAAATTGTGGTGAAAGTGCTGAAAGTACAAGCACAGAATCAGAGGGCCAAGAGAAAGAGGAAGCTCTTTGAGTAATAAAAACAAGAACAAAAATGAAATAAAATACCTAGCCTACCAGACATCATAGTTTAGCAACATAGCACACTGAAGAGGACTGTTTTTTCCCTAGGAACTGTGGCTCATTGCTTCTGTTCAGCATCAAAAAAAAATATCATACAGCATTACTGCTAGCTAGGTAAAAGATTCAAAGTGTGGTTTCTTATGATGTGCATGACTTTCATACCATCATAAGGTTGAACAATCAGAAGTGTAACCAGTGTAAGTTAGGCACTGTCTATACTGTAATTTACAGTCTAAGAAGCAGAGGCCCTGAGATGTTCAGTGATTTTCCCACATTGATTCAGTTGTAAGCAACTGAGCCAAGATCTAAACACAGGACTATAACAAAGCTTGAAGTTTGAGTAACAAACTCTTGGTTGTGAATCAGGTTCCTTAAGTACCATTTCCCAAAGAGAACTCTTGGCTGTGCAGAAAACAGCAAAGATTGCCACTATGCTGACCACCAGGAACCAAAGCATATATCCTGTCCACTGCATCCTGGACTATTGTTTAGGTGTGTTGCATACTGATGATCTATCTGTTTGAATCCAGGAAACATATTCACATGCAGGTTATCCAAGGAAGGTTGTTTCTTACAGATAAGCAGCAAAGGACAGAAAGCTGCATTGTGAGCTGGTTTCCCAAAGGTCAAGAAAGCCACTCAGGGTGGGTGAGACTCTTGGCTGTGCACACCATGTTACGCGCCACAGCTGAGGGAACCCTCAGAAGTAGCTTGGTCTAGGTGTCTTGGTTACTTTTCTCTTGTTGCTGGGACAAAATACCTGATGCCCAAAATTAAGGAAGGAAAAGTTTATTTCTTACAGTTTGTGGAGGTTTTAGTCCATACTTGGCAGGTTACAAGGCAGACTGGCACATGGCAGAGAGCTAAGGCTCATGGCAGCAGAACCCAGCAAAGCAACAAACACACACAAGGGAGGAAATGGCCAGAAGCACCCTCTTCCTCTCTCTTACATATGCAAACTATCCACCCCAGGGCGGGTGTAGCCTCACACCCATAATCAATCAAACTCTAAAAGCCTGCCCCATGGCCACATGAGGCTTTGGGGGAACACCCAGACACAAACCATAACACTAGGTTATACGCTTAATGGACCGTGTAATTAAGTGGACAAAGCTTTCAAGGTCGTCCTGCTTCTAGGGAAGAGATAACCAAAGCACTCTGTGATTCTAGCACCTGGTAGGCTGAGGCAGGAGGGTTGTTGCAAGTTGGAGGCCTGCCTGGGCTATAAAATGAGTTCAAGGCTAGGCTGAACTGCATAGCAAGACCCTGTTTAAAAGAAAAGAAAAGAAAAGGAAAAAGTCAACACAAAACAGACCCAAGACAATTCTTCCTGATTCATGGTGTTACCTTCCATTGGTCACAGTGGCACACACCTACAATCTCAGTTATCTGTGAGACTGAGGATCACAAGTTAGAGGTCAGTCTGGGCAACTTAGTGAGACCCTGTCTCAAAAAATAAAAAAGGGTTGGGGATGTAGTTTATGGGTAGAATAGTTCTAAGTTTGACCTCTGATACCACCCCCGCAACACACACAGAAAGTTATTCCTTAGGAGAGACAGGAAAAAGACCTAGGCTGCCTAGGAAGTTTCTCCTTAGCTTACCTTGTTATATTCCCTGCACATTCTACATTTATTCTTGAGAACTGTAAACAAGAAATGGTTGGAGCAAGAACTGGACTGGTCCATGGCCACCCAGAGAACTGTCCTGCATTGGTAGATAAGCTAGGAATCATGTACTTTCTTCAGATCGCATATAACCTCATTATCCTAATCATTTCCATCACCCTCCTACTGTCAGCGATCGGCTAATTGGTAACAGAAGAAAAGGAGCCCATAGTCGGTAAGCTCCTGGAGATCATCCATGAGAGTCTCAGCTCTAACCACAAAAGGAGGCTGCTCTGGGTTATCCACTTAATGGACCATGTGATGGACTGGACAGAGCTTTGAAGGTCATCCTGCTTCTAGGGGAGAGATGATCAAAGACCTCTGTAATCCCAGCACCTGGGAGGCTGAGGCAGGAGGGTCACTACAAACTGGAGGCCAGCCTGGGCCAGCCTGGTATGCCTGTGGGGAATCCCAACCCAAAATTATAAGCCTGAAAACATGCAAAGGTCATGGGGACTCTAGTTAAACAGGACAGCCCTAAGTTTTACTCATAGCAAGGGAACTTTCTTGAGTTTTTAAAAGTTGTTAGGGCAGACAATGTCACAAAATGTCCTCAGAGTACTCAAGAGGCTTCTAGCTATGACAACAGAGTTCCAGCTTTTCTGGAAGCTATACTCCTGTGCCAGGCATTTTTATATTGGCAGCTGAAACTATAAATGCTGTTTTATTTCTATTCTGAAAGGATTTCATGTTAAAATGCACCATAGCTTCAGCTTTATAATGTTTTCAAATTGAAAGCCAAAGGCCGAGGGAACTGAAGTTAAGAAGTCTTTGAAGGTAAATACAAGCATTAATAAAAAAAAGTATATAAAATGACTGCACTGACAGCTCAAAAATAATAACTTTTATTTAAACTGTACCAAGGTGCAATTTATGAGCCACTTTCCTACTTTATCTCACTTACCCCTCACAAACTCCTAAAAGGTAGGTAGGACAGGTAGGGTGATTATGATTAATATTTCCATCCTACACATGAAGAAAACAAAGTTCAGAAAGTTCAGTGACCCCTGGTGTCAAAAAGTTTTGAATGGCTTTGACAGGTCCCAAGTTCCGGTCTTCTGTGTTTGTGCCCACTGTTGTTCCCCCTGTGAGGCATGTTCTCTGGTGTGCCCGGTTATATTTACAAAGGACTGTGACACTCACCAAACTTTTGGTTTAGCGTTTGAGCATCAGAACAATGAGGCCCCTAGGAAGGGTTTTTTTTGGAAAAGGCGAAGGTATCAGGTGAAATGGGAAGTTCTCTGGGAGTTTCCGTTTGATTCATTTATCACAGTTAAAGAATTCCTTCAGGGAATCTCCCTGCCTGTGTTGCTGACAGAATCTACAGAAGTTACCCCAAAGTTGAGGGGAATTCCTTCCAGTTCTGCAGCCAGCAGAAATCTTGTGGCTACTATTTAAGTAGACAGCGTGAGAACCCAGAAATGGCAGCTGCTGTCTATTCTTCAGATCTGAACTTACAAACAAGGAAATCCAGGCACCTAACAGAGGATAGGAAATAGCATTTAAAGCACATTTCTGTAGTCCGCATTTCTCCCAGTGACAACCATCTGAAACACAGAGGGAACAAATATATATCTTTCCATTTTTAAGTAGAATTCTTTATACATTATAAAGCTCCCTATTTTAACTATTAAAATACATTTTAACCTAAATTTAGTATCTGTGTTACTCATGAAGTATTTTTCTTTTTGAGACAGGGTTTCACTACGTAGCTCAGGCGGCTGTGAACTCACAGTGAGCCTCCTGCCTCAGCCTCCTAAGTGCTGGGGTTACAGGGGTATGCTACCACACCCAGCTTATGAAGTTTTAACAATTTGTATAAAACAGTATCATTGTAGAGATCATTTGACTTGTAATGACAGAAGTGAATGCTTGAGTATTATGGTTTTTATTAATGTCAGTTCTGATAGATTGAGAAACCTTGACACAGTAGTTTTAGCTTTGGAAGATATCCTGCAGCTGGCCATTGAAAAACTGTAATAAACATTTTCCAAATTTTGAATTTTGTCAAAAGATTACATTTGTCACAGTTGTACTCCAAAATGTAAGACTTGGCTTTGGAAGGCCTACCCCAAGTCCTTCTGTCGCTAGTGTGACATGACCCGCAAAGTCGCTTGGCTGCTCCGAGTTTCTGTGTGTTCACGTTGAAATGAAGCAGTGAGGTGATCTTGAGCTCAGAAAAGGCGCAGGTTGGCCACACTGACAAGGCTGGTCTTGGACTTGCAGTAGTCCTCCGCCTCAGCCTGCTGACTGTGCCATCTGGCCCAGCTTCATTCTCTGATTAACTATTAAGTATGTATTTTTCTGCTCTAAGCACTAATAATGAAGGGAGACAGTACTGCCCCTAAGTGGCTGGCTGATTGGGGCTGGCAAGCTTCAATTACACACCCTTAGATTAGGTGTACAGCGTGTCACTAAACCAGGAGTCCCTGCCATAGCGTCTCCTCTTCCTGGTGGACTCCCAGGTCCTTGGGGCCCGTTCTCAAATGCCCCTTTCCTGCATTAGCCAGAGGGCGAATCCCCAGTCCCGTGTATTCCACCAGTGGCTAGCCTACAGTCCACCATCACTCCGGGGACCTCTGGTGGGGCTGCACTGGTTTCCTTGATTCCTAGAACACAGGAAGAGCCTTCGTGCCTTCATATAGACAGCTGGGAACATTGTAAAACTGAACGATCAGTTACTTAGCAAAACTACCTAAAGAATCATCGCTACCTAGTCCTCCGCTTGCTCCTTCAGCTTTGCGCCCCACCCCCGATTTCACTTTCCATTTCCTCTGCACGTCAGCTGCCAAGCTGCAGTCATTGCTGATAAAGGGCAGTGTAAGCTATAGACCGAGTCTCTGGCACCTTAAGGCAATATTCCTCAAGGCCTTAAGAAACCAACAGAAACTTCAAATGAGGGGCATCTGCTAACACCTCTTTAAGTATTTTTCAGGATTCTAGTCATTTGCGACTTTTCGTTCACGTGGCGTCGTTGTTGATCATAATCACCTTTATCATCCTCTACAGTGGTCGAGGCCTGAAAGCGTCCCACCTGTAGCGGGGGCCGCGGGAACCTGTCCCCGCCAGCGGCCGACGAGGCCGGGGCGTGGACCGCGCTGGTCGGCCCCTGGCCCGTCGGCCCGGTGGGGTCGGGTCTGGTCGGCGGGGTCCAGGGCGACTCAGCGTTGGGGAAGTTCTTTGGGGCGGGCGCAGCTTGCTGGGGAGAAATCGAAACTCGGCTGTTAAAACCGCTACCTCTGCGCTGCGGAATCTCCCTCGAGCCTCGTAGGCGGCCGCCGCTCCGCACCATGTACGCCCGCGGTGCAGCGATGGGCTCCGGGGCCCGCCTCGTCCCTGCCCGGGACCCCGGTGCACCTGGCCCGCGGGGAAGCCAGAGCCGGGGTCTGGAGGCGGCGGGGCCCGGGGCCCCTGCGCGAGCGAGCCTGGGGCCCTCCGACCCGAGGAGGTGAGTAGTTACCCATCTTGGGGGTGGGACCCCTGCTCCAAACATACAGGCATCTTCTTGGAGTTTGGAGTTTGAAACTGCGGGAGCCCAATAACAGTTTTTGAGAGAATGAAATATCATTTGCCTAAACAAAGGCATCCATACCTTGAATCTGTCAGTTTGGGGTCCTGTACTACCAGCTCTCACTCCTTGTATTATTATTATTACTATTAATTTTGTCTTTTGGGGACAGGGTCTCGCTATGCAGTTCAGGCTGGCCTTGAACTCAAAGTGATCCTCTTGCCTCAGCCTCTAGAGTGCTGGGTTTACAGGTGTGCACCACCATGCCTGGTCTGGCCGCTCACTCACTCCTTTTAAAGACATTACTGATTCTCTAGTTAAAGGACTGAAAGATGGGAACATATACAACCCGCCCTGGGCTTCTTACTAATTTTCCAGGTGTCTCCAGAATTTATGCTCCAGCTAGGTATGAAAATAAGGTTTTCATTATTGTTTTTAAAAATTGGTGCCGAAAATGGAATCAGCACATCAGACAGCAGGCTCAGAGCAGGAAGGAAGTACATGGGGTAGAGGGAGGATCCAGATGTGACCCTGGGGAGCAAGCTGCTCCCTACTGACTCCTAGGTATACTGGCCTCTTGGGACAGGAGGAGGGGCTGAGAGCAGGACTGGAGGAGCTCAAGGCTGAATGTGCCTTGAGCACGAACAGGGAGGTGGCATTTGTTCTTAGTCCTTGCTTCAGGGACTGCAGCTGGTATCCTGGGTGCCATCTATTATGCAGTATCCGTGATCCTCTTTCTACCCCAGGAATGAGCTTTGCCATTCAACACTATGGTTTGTAAAAGGTGCTCCTCGCTGCCTTTGAGGTACTGTCTGTCTGTTGGAATCGTCCAAATGGTTTCATTTTTAGTTTCCCCCTTTTCAGTGACTTCTTTGTCACAGGAAAGACAAATGCTGGTTGCTAAGGAACAGTATATAACCTTATGACCGGTAAACAGTAGAATTTCTTTCATCCTTCCACTTTTGAAAGTATTAAGCCTTTAGTATTATTCACTTTAGGCTTACTATTAGATAGGTTGAATGATCTGGAAATCCACTAGCCTTTCTCTCCTCAGAGTAATTGGCATCTTGCCACAGCAGAAGCTCACTCCAGGAGCCTCCATGTACCTAGAAACTGCAGCATTTAATGTCAATGGGGGTCGTGGACAGAGTGTCATGTCCACAAGCGGTTAATGATAAAACCATTTATATTGCTTTTTACATTAAAAAGTACCCATTCAAACATAACGAATTATTCACATGCTTGCATTCTTCCATAAGAATTACCAGTGGCATCTCTCTGTTTTACTACTTGATTGTAATTACTCCAGAATATTGCTGAACCAGTTGCTCAGACAGGAGCAGTTAGCAGGGTGCGGCGGTACACACCTGTAATCTCGGCACTCCATGATGCTGAGCGGAAGGATCACAAGTTCAAGCTCAGCCAGAGCAACCTACTGACTCAGTGAGCTTCTGTCTGGAAAAAAAAAAAATGTATATATATGGGGGGGGGAGGGAAGGAGAGGGAGAGGGAGAGGGAGAGGGAGAAGGGAGAAAGAGGCAAGAGAGCGTGAGCTGGGGATCTAGCCCAGTGGCAAAGCTCTGGGTTCAATGCCCAGAAACACACACACCCATACTCAAAGAAGGGGATGGGCAGTTTTCTGATTAGTTACCTGCACTTCAATACCCTGATGACCTCATTGCCAACTATTTTAGGATTTGGAAATAGACTACTACAGAATTTCCTAGAGGAGTTCAGTTTTCAGTTATTTCTGAGTTTTTTCTTTTCTCGTGTGAATCAGTTGTAATAAACAGGCTTGCGTTACATTTTATGTCTTAACACCTGAGGTCTTGTTCTGGACTACTCTGAATTCTTCTCACATCTCCATCGCTCACCTTTACCTTCTCATTTGTCTTGTTTAATGGAAGTGGGCAAGCAAGGAGTATGGCTGAGTGACAAATAACATCTCAGTAAAATCTACAGCAGCAAAAAGTTAAGACTATTTTGGAGAGAGAAATTAGGAGCATTTTCTGATGGAAAATTAAAAAGAAAGGTAAGATAAAGTTACCTGCTTCCATGTTGAATCTTCGTTTGTTCATTCACAACATAAACTTATTTAGATGCTAGAGGATTACAGTTTAACCTCATTTTGTGTGCTTCCCTCTGCTAACTCATTTGGGCAGCTCCACTGTGGGGATTAGGAGCAGGGGCTTTGGTGCTAAGTGAATTTAGGTTCAAATTCTGAGTCTGCTGTTACTGTATTTGCTATCTGAATGAAACACAGCCACTTTATGTCTCAGTCTCACTTAGGTATTACTTGTAGGACCATTTATCCCCCAGTGAGTATCATGTAATTGGTGTTGAAATGACGTGTACAGTGTATACACACATATACTTTTTCCTATACATTTCCATACATTCTATATTTCCATATTAAGATAATACCAACCTCCAAGGAAATATCCAGTAAATGTTGGGAGCCAGTAGCTCTGACTTCATTTAACAAACTTTTATTGAACAAATGTTATGCTGTCATCCTTAAATTGAGTGTTTGAGCCTTGAAAAAACACACTGATTTAAAATACCTATTCACCTATAACAAAAATATGCTAGTAAAAATCTTTGGCAATGCCTTCATATCAGTGATTCCTAGGGCCTCTGATAGACTGTCAGGCAAGGTTGAGTTCTTGATGGTACTTGAATTTAAGTAATTACAAGTACTTAGTAATTCATATTGGCTTTTACAGTTATTTTTACCTGATGATTTTATCTTATCCCTGTTACAATTTTAAGAGAAAAAATTTTATACATATTTGTAATACAAGGCAATCCTTTATCTTTCCATTGAATATTTTGCTTGTTTATATCTTTCACTCACATTACATTTGGATAAGTACAATATAACGGCACAGGTTTTTAATCTGGTTTTGCCCAATTGTAGGTAATAGGCTCTGACCTGTGTAGTAATGTAGCATAAGGTTCATTTCTTTCAGATACTTGTCTATAACCATACTTGTTGTAGGCCTTTAGTTTGATGCTATTTGAAGGATATAAAAAGAAATGAAAATGAACCCATAATGTAGAATTTTACTGTACAGTTAGCTTTAACGTGATTTATATGCAAATTCAGTTTACCTTAACACATGTGTGGCCTACTTTATATGGGGTAGTGTAGAAACCCAAAGATGAGCACCAATAGCAGCAAATACTGAGATAGTGCTCACTGTGTAATAGTGTGTTACATACACTAGCTCAATCCTCACAGCCCTGTAAGAGATTATCCCTAGTTCTGTATAATGAATTTACAACATAGGAGCAAATAAACTCTTCAACTGTGGAGGACATTCTTTGATTAGAAAGCACTGAGGACACACAATGATTTGTTTATTGTTTGTTAGGGTTTCTAAAGATAAGGCTTCATTATATGGGCTAGCTAGCTCAGTCAGTAAAAAATTGTATTATGTAACTTATATTAATGTAAATGTGAATAGAGTAAGACATGTTCACTTTTCACAAATCTGCCACTAGAGATCATTGGATTAAGGAAATGTGTATAGTTATCAAGTTGACCAGGGGTGGATTATAGTGGATTGATAACTAGTGTTCAACTTATAACCCCCAGCTGAAATGAGTAAGCATGGTGCTGGGTATGGGAGGCCCACTTGAGGATTGTTGCCAGCAGCATAAGAGGCAGAACTGGAGAAGGATAATTCTCTAATTACTAAAAAATGTTTGGTGTCCGCCCATTGGTACTAGCTACACCCTTGGTTCTAGCTCAATAAAAGGTGGCTGAGATTGGTAATTGGGGCTTCAGTCTGAGAGGCTGTAAGCCCCCTGATCCCAGACTTTTGCCTCTCTTGTTTTTCTTGTCTCTCTTACTTTTCTTTTTTTAAAAAAATTTTTTAATTTTTTTATTTTAAAGAGTAAGAGAAGGATAACAATAATGGGGGGACTTACCAAATTACAGACAAAGTGGTAGGAAATTATCAATGGTTATTGTTTTACATATTGTTATCTACAAGATAGTTTCTCAGGAAAACAGACAAATAATAGTGAGTTACAGACAAAAGAGGTAGGAGATTATCAATAGTTGTTGTACTCAGGTATCTTCGAAAGAAAATAAATAGAACTATACATGAGTGACCTATTGAATAATCATTAACTATTCTCAATGGTTGTTGTAGGAAACACATAATAATAAACATGCATCCATTTATGAAATAGGATAGGAACAATACAAACATTACAGAGTTATGGATAGATTAGTAGGAAAATATCAGTGACTGCTGTAATACATGTTGGTATCTTAGAAGTGGTTTCTCAGGAAGACAGAGATTCTCAAGAAGGATCTAACAAGTAGTTACAGCCTAAGGGTTGTCAAAAATCAAGTGAGCCGTCTGGGGCCAAAGCCATTTTTTGTAGTGTTTTCTCTCCAGCCTCCCATCGCATTGGAACCTCACAACCAGTTAGTGTCCTCTCCCCAACTGTAAGCACAGGCAGCAGGAATCCTGTTGCAGACTTCTCTGGAGCTCCGCCACAGCCTGTACTGTCAGGGGAAGAATGGCTTCCAGGGAGTCTCTGCAGGTATTGTGCAAGGTCCTCCTGGTTTACAGAGAGCCGTGGATGAAAAGCATGTTTATTATTATTTCCTTCCGAGCGGCTCTCATGACCCCAGTCCACAGGACCTCAGACCCCTCAGGCTTAGTCTGCATTCTCATGTTCTCTGAGTCCTTGTTCAGCAGCTGCTCCTCTGCTGACTCTAGACCTTTCTGATTCTCAGTGGCAGGAGCAAGAGTGGCCCATTGTATAGCATATATTCCCAGGGGTTTTTCCATGTTTGAATGATTCACACATGTCCTTAGGTGGCATCTGCAGCCGGTGCATGGTGGGCCAATTGTGTCATTGTTTCTTTGTGTCATGATAGTTCTCAATTGAGCAGTGGTGGCCAGTCTGAAGGCCGGCGCGCCACAGTGCTCTCGGCTGCATGGCTCCCCATGCACTGGGGGCCCTCCCTGTGGGGGCCTACGAGGCAGGAAGTGAGCCAGCTGGAAGACCAGCGCTCCTTGCCCGTGGCTCCCCATGCGCCGGGGGCCCTCCCTCCGGGGGCCTACGAGGTGGGAAGTGAGCCAGCTGCTCTTACTTTTCTTTTCATCCGCGGGCACCTTGTTCTCAGGACCTGTCATTCAACAAAGAAGAAACTTACAAAGCTTGCTGTCTAAGGGATGGGGTAATCATACAATAAATCTTTGTGTACTCTAAAGGAAAGCCAGGGTGCAAGGTGGTCTTGGGAACCAGAACACCTTTTTCTAAGAAATGATGCTTGAGCTATTACCTGCAAGAAAATGAGAAAATGTATGGAAATGCACAGGAAAATGTATGTGTGTGTGTATTTCTGACACTGTATGTGTTATCTCGACTCCAACCATATGACTGTGGAATAAACTGTCCCATAATTCTATCTGATTCTGACACTAGCAGAGTTAGTGCAAACCCAGTCCTACAAGACTGCTCCCGATCCAGACTTCAGACACCAACTTCCCATGGGCTTCCCAGCCACTGCAGCCCATCAAGTCTACATTTGGGGTTTTCCAAATTCTTCTCTCCCCCAAATCTGATAATTCACTAGAACAAAATGACAGAACTCACAGAAACCGCTGTCCTTACAGTTAGTCTTATGATAAAGGACACAATTCGAGAACAGACAAGTAGAAGAGATCCATGGGACAAGAACTGCAGGGCGAAGTGAGGGGCGATGTGCAGAGAGCTGCTGTCCTTGTCTGAGAAGGCCACCTGTCTATCACCTTGATCTGTTCGCCAACCCTGGTGGCTCAACAGCTTTTGTAGAGCCTCATTATCATTGGCCCCTGGTGATGAACTCAATCTCTAGTCCCTCTCCTCTATATAAACATTGAGGTGGGACTGAAAGTCTGAAACCTTTAATCATATAGTTGGTTTTCTGGCCCCCACCTTAAGTTTTCCAGAGACCCTTACGCTTGAACTGACTATGTAGCCTTGGCTGGCCTCAAACTCACTATGACCCTCCTGTCTCAGCTTCCCAAGTGTTAAGATTGCAGGCATGTTTCAGGAGGCCTGGTAATTGTGTAACATTTTTGCAAAGCATTTTGTATAAGATCACCCTGAGTGATCATTAATATACAAAAGATATCTTACTCTGGGAGGTTTTGGAGTTCGGTAACAGACCAGAGAAATTGACCAAACATTTATCTTTTAATGTAAGTTGAAATGGCTTCTGTGGCAGCCAGAGAAACTATCACTGTGATCTCCAGAAAAGAACTCTGTGGAGCCTGGTCAGCAGGCAGCCCCAGCTGCCACCTTTTGCACCCTTCGCTGCAGGGTCTGCTTACGCTGCCCTCTGCCCAGCCAGCGTGTGAGCATTCCAGGCAGTAGAGCCGCCCCCATCCTAACTCATCAGGACTCCTCTCTTGGGCATCTGTTGCCAGAAAACTCCCCACTACCCATCCAAGGCTTTCTGAAAACTAGCAATTGGAGACTCCCTGCTCCCCTCCTGCTCTGTCCATTCCTTGGTATCAGACCTACTTTTGTTCTTGAGGTGTTTCTGCCAACTCCTGCTCCTTCCCTTTGTTGTCCACAGGCACTGGTGGGATATCTCATCCTTAGCATATCTCTCTGCATAATCCAGAAACCCGCTCCTTATTTCTTTCTTTGGGGCCCAGGGGACATTCTGTGATTCCTGTAACCCAACTTCAGTGCTTCTCACCACTCTGTCTTGCTTAGGGGAAGGAAATAACTCCCGTAACTGACACTTTTTCTTCCCTTCATTCCCAAATTTCTCTCCATTTTCTTTTTAAAAATTGTTGTGACTGTGTTATTTATTTATTTATTTATTTATTTATTTATGTATGAGTGTATGTATGTATGTATGTATTTATTGAGACAGGGTCTTCTGTGTATGTAGCTCAGGTTGACCTTGAACTTACTATGTAGCGTAGGCTGGCCTCAAACTCACTATGATCATCCTGTCTCAGCTTCCCAAGTGCTAAGATTGCAGGCATGTTTCAGGATGCCTGGTAATTGTGTTATTTTTTGCAAAGCATTTTGTATAAGATGGAATATAATATGAGGTATGACAATATAGTTATTATTTTAATATTTAATTTTTAAATATCACTGTTTAGTGTATATATTCTGAAATTCTGAAGTATGATATTTTCTGCCTAAGAACTGTTTTTCTTCTCAGTAATAGGGTTTGAACCCAGGGTTCCCAGCCCTTTTACATTTGTATTTTTCAAAATAATGAGTGTACATATATTGGAAACAAGACATAGTCTATTATTCAAAAAGCCATGCAATATCTCATTTACAGGAGGCCTAGCAAAATATACATTTTAAAAATTCAGTAGTCCCAAATACTTTTTATAGTTGCTTCCATTTGAGAATCAGAATAAAAGAGTGGGTAATAACATAGACACAACTTCACATAGTTATCTGCGTAAGATGCAAGAAGCATCATGATTTCTTTGTAAATAACCACATACTACAGGAGGGACCAAAGTTCAGAGATGCACAGCCCAAGGGCCTCCCAATAGAGGGGGTGCCCTCGGTGTCTTGTTTCCTTCAGTGAAAGACACAGGAGGCAGATGAGGGTTCTGAGCTTTACCAGGAAGTACACAGCCAGCTTTGTACCCAATCTGCCAACTGATCAACTATCAAACCAGTTCCTGCTCTAAGAGATGCTCCTTCAGAAGGTGCCCCAGACTCTGCTTATATTGTTCAACCAGCTGGTGGAAGTGGTTTCTGTCTTATTTCCCTTAACTTTTTCTTATGTGGATGCTTGAAAGATAATTGCCGATCCTCTGGTTTCCACTGCTTTACCTGGGGCTTTGGCTTCTTGGAAGGGAAGGGCTTCATTTTGCCTTTGCCTCACAACCTAATTTTGGAGCCTTGGTGAGTGGGGAGCACCACGAAGCACCACGACCTTTATTCTCTTCTTCCTATTGGGCGGCTCCACCTGCTCTACTTTGGCCATGGAACCCTGGAACCCTGTCCTTAGGTGGAGCCCACCTTCCCCTTCTGCAAGGGGCAGACATGCCAGGATCAGGGGAGCTTGCTTTGATCTTGTGATCTTATCTGTAGCTTTGAGCTGCCTTCTGTTGCTTCTCTTTCCCAAGCAATTTTGGCTCCTTTTTTTCCTTTTCTTTTCTGCTGCTTTTGAGGCTCACAGGCTGCAGGCTTCAATCTCAATGTTTGCAGACTGCGTTGATCCTCAGTTCTTTCACGTTGTTTCCTTTGATCTTTCAGAGAGAACTACACTATTGGTTTCTTCTGAGGCCAAAAGAGTTCTGGATTGTTGATATGGAGAGAGTGCTCAGGGCCTGCTTATGTTTCTGAAACTCTGCAAAGGAATAGCCTGGGGACTGGCCCTTTGTTTTCCTCCTGTCACCCTCCACTCCCTGATGCATGATGCTGTCTTTCCTCTAGTGTGTTCAGCAGTAGCTTCTTGAGCTGTTTGTCATCCATAGCTTTTGGGAGATTGTGCAGGGAGAACCAGGGAGACAAAGGAATTCTTGTCCTTGGGTTTCTGAGGCTTCATTAGGTCTGACTGTTCTTTGGCCATACCAGCAGCACTCACACACACTGCAATTCATTCCAGCATGGATGAAGCCCTCTTGGGGGCCAGGTAGAGGTTCCAAGTCCTTGTTAGCTTCTTTACCTCCTTTGTCTGAAGTTTTTCAGGCTCAGCATGGGTCACAGCCAAGGCAAACTTGAGCTGTTGGCCATCCACTTTAAGTTCATCACCCCCGGTCTCTGGAGAAGCAGCTTTGAAGCATTTTGAACAGCTTCTTGAGTCATGAGCTGGGTTAATGCACAGCTTTTAGAGCCATGTGGGCATGTATCAAAACTGTTCGGGGGGCCCAGGTTCTTCCTCTGAGCCAAAGGACAGGTTTATTATAAAAATAATTTCCCCTCCATTCAACCAGAGGATACTTTCCTCTTCTTTTTCTCTGAGACTTCAGTGTTACTATTGCTTGGTACCCATCTCTCGTCACCACCAATGGTATCTCTTTCCTCCAAGTCACTGTCTTCATCTGAATGGTTCTCCCTGCTTTCTCTAGGGGCTACTCTCTTGACCACTGTCCTGAAGTTGCTTGGTCCCTTTTATTGTTCTCCTTTTATCTTTACCATCATCATCACTATCAGCCTTAACATCATCATCATCAACTTCCATTCTTTTTAACTGACTCCAGATATTTAGGTTTAAAGCACTTCTCATCTGAGGCAGAAATAGACTGTATATCTTTGTACTTATCCTTTACCACACCTCAATCCATGGCCGCTGTCCATCCTTTAATGTCTTTTATGTTCATGTCTTTGAGAACTTTTCCGGCTTCTAGGAGAGTTTTGATATGAACAAAAGCAAAACCACAGCTCTTTCCATCTTAAAGCTCAGAGGCCAAATAATTAATCTGGCTTTCTTATCTGCCACTTTGGCTTTTTTAGTCTTTAGATCCTTTGGAGACTCTGAATTTTCATTTTTCCTCTTTTCCTTGTACTTGTTACTCAGTTTTTCTCTTTGCAACAGTGATACTGAGTCAGACCAGCCATGAGACTGGGAAACTGAGGTGTATGAGGCTATGAGGCCAACACATGTGACTCTACATCTTTAAAATTGGAGACAAGGTCTTCCTAAGTCACTAAGTTGGTTCTCGAACTTGCAGTCTTCCTGTATCAGTCTCCCACTGTGCTGGCCTTGCAGGTATGGGCCACCACAGCAGGTGACAGCACTTCTTAAGTTATTGTTGATTCACTTTATTACATCCAGAAAACTGGCTACATGAAATATTCTTAAGTACATACAAGTTTTATAAAGTTGTTAGAGCTTATAAGAACTAATTTCAGTATTTCTTCCTCACTACAGCATGCAGATTTCCATTTCCTCTCTCTGTATGATTAACAGGAAATAAGCTGTCGCCTGTAGACGCTAACTGGTATGAAAGTGTCAAGCTTATTACTCCTTCCTAGGGATGGAGAACTGGATAATGCTGAAGTTCCTCATGGGGCTGTGAAGTAATAGTACATCGGAAGAAAAGACCTGTGATTGAGTCGAATGAGCAATCCTCCTGATGGCTCAATATAGATGGTTACTCATGGGGGCGGTATTTGACTCAGTCCCTGGAGAAAGCTCATAAGCATTCAGAAAGTCTACAAAGGAATGGATAATGTTTAACTCTTACTGGTAATGATATGGTTCATATTCTACTATCAAACTGACCAGTGGAACTCTGCATATTTACCTTTGTTATGAAAAATGTAATGGAGCACTGAAGTACTGTGGTAGCATAGAGTAAATTAGTTGTGATCTGAATAGTTAAACTGCATATGCCAGAAAAACTAAAGGAAAAGCCACAATAATAGTACTGCTTCTGTCTCACATGCATAGCCATGTGTTGGACTCTGTGTTAAGAACATCATGTGAATTACGGAGTCTCATCTTCAAAATAATCACTTTGCCCCTTTACACGGGGGGAGATTGAATTTTAGAAGCTTAAATTGCTTTCCAGGTTCTCATGAATTTTCCTAATCTCAGAACCAGCACACAGGCTTGAGTCTGTCTGCCAAAGTCTGGATCCTCTTACTGTGCAGCTGGAAGAGGGAGTGACACAGTACCAAGCTAATGTCCTATCAATTGTTTCATAGCCACATGAAGAAAAGAGAAATTCTACGGACTACAGAGTGTTAGGAAATGTCACATTACTGCTTCTGTTTGTAGCTTCAAGGGAGAAAAGATTTCTTTCCTCACCTATATGTAGATTCGTCCTCCCTGTAACACATGATTAAGAAGAAAAGAGCATGTAAACTTATTTAGTGTAAGTTTCTTTGTGATATGAGAGACTTCAGAGATGAAAACTCAAAGAAACAGAGAAATCTTCATAGTAACCTTATGTTTGCTGAGGGGCGAATAGTATGATTGGTTAAAAGGGAGAATGATCTAGTGGTGATAAACTGGATATGACAGTTAAGCTGCATTGTCAGCTTGGTTGGCTTGAGATCCACCGAGGGATTATTGAAGCACATCTCTGGTTGGTCATAAAGCATGACCCTGGGTGCTCTATGTGGCCCTTAGCCCCTTTCTTTCTGGCACTGCTCCTGTGCTCAGCTTCCTGGCCACCAAGAACTAAACAGCATTGCTCTATCATGCCCTTGTTCCTGCCTTGAAGCCAGCGGATCATGGACTGAACAGTATGAAACCATGAGCCAAATCAAATGTCTTCAAGTGGTAAGTGGGAAGCATTTTGTATTAGCAATCAGAAAACTGAATAATACACTGGAGAGACTCAGTCCCATTCATTCCAGTTCTTCTATATGTCTCTGTGACTTCATTCCTTTTCTCTGGCTGCAGAAAGGATGGCTCTGAAATGAGGGTCAGATGCCTTACTTTATGAAAGACCAGAAAATTTTTTCCTGGCCTGCTTCCAGGGGAGAAAAGTGGGAAAGGTTAGCAAGACCTTCCTGCCTCCACTGTTTTCTCTAGTGCCAGAGTGCCATATTTTAGAGTGTATCCTGAACCCCATCAGAACTTAAAAATGATTTGGACCAGAAAGTTTTTTGCAAAATGCCACATTTTAGTGGGGATGTGTTCTTCTCTGCTGCTTCTCACAAATGATAGTTTGGTGGCCTCCTTTTATTTTATTTTATTTTATTTTATTTTATTTTATTTTATTTTTGAGACAGGGTCTCACTGTGGAATTCAGGCTGGCCTTGAGCTCATTTTGTGGCTGAGGCTGGTCTTAAACTCACAACGATCCTCCAGCCTCCCGAGTGCTGGTATTACAGGTGTGCACCACCACACCCAGCTCCAGGTGGCCTCCTTTTAGAGCAGTTCCGCCATTCTCATAGTTTCCGAGCAACTATGTAGTTACTTTCGGTAACTTCTCAGACTTCTGACCATAGCCCACAGTGAGCAATTTATTTGACACCATGGCACATATGACTACATATGAAGGTATAAATCACAGAGAAGGAGTTTCACAAAATGCTTCTCACCCTTAGTACATGTGATACACTCTTGTGTTTTCTATTCTTGTTCATTAAAAATAAATCCATTGAATTGATTTCATAACCGACTAGTGGGTTACCACCTACAGCTTGAAAAGCACAGTTATATGCATGGCAGGGAGACTGTTAGAGTGGATGGAAAGAAAAGACATTTAAGTTTGATTAAATCAAATTTACCTTCCTGTTTATGCAGGAGAGAAGAAATTATGGTCCTGTGCAGAATGAATTTCTAACTTTTCTGTGTTAGATTCTTCTCCTCAGTGTGGTGTGCATTTGCAGTCTGCCAAGTCTTGGGGAGCAATCATTTTCACTCAAATATAGAATCATCAAAAATGAATGGACATTTTTCAAAGTCTTTGACAGCTGAAATAGTGAAACAGTAAATCAACAGGATGATGAAAGCTTGAAAACACATAACACCTATAATAATCAGTGAAATCATAGCAGAAATGAGAAAAAATGAAACAGTTCAATTACACAGTAAGGTTACTTACTTCAAAGTCAGTAGAGTGCTGTAAGGTTATACATATTGTTAAGGTTAATTGCATCTATTCAGAGTGTATTTGAGTCTGAAACAAAAGCTTAAGAGACAAAACTAATCAGAAAGTACTTTTGATGGGTCTGTTCTATATCAGAGAATCAGCTGATAATGGCTCCTTTGTTCTGTAATGTTTATAATCCCCCAACCCCCAATATGAAGACTTAAAAGGATATCCATTAAAGTCCTGTACAAAAATGGAAGACATTTACCACAGGTAAAAATCAAGGGTAGTATTGCCAGGTGTTTCTTTTACAATGATACTAGTAAGAACAGAAATCCTCTTGTACCTAACCTTAAGAGAAAATCTGAGCCCTATTTTAAGAAATATTTATTTTAAATGTTTGCACTATTTTTATCTAATTGTGAAGTACTATTTGCTTGTTGTAAAAACTCAAGCATTACAAAAATAATGTACATAATATGAAAGTTCTGTGTAATTTTGACCCTTGAAACAAACACTTTAAGCCTGGCTTGGTGGTATGCACCTAATAATGGCAGCACTTGGGAGGCTGAGGCAAGAGGATCACAAACTTGAGCCCAGCCTGAGCATCTTAGTGACTTAGAAAGGCCTCGTCTCAAAAGAAAAAATAAAAAAGGGCTGAGCAGGTAGCTCAGTGTGAAGGTCTAGAGTTCAATCCCTGATACTGCAACAAAACAAAACCCCCAAATAAACAAAAAAAGACTTCAAAGAGTTTAACATAAAGGGATCTTTATTTGTAAGTGTAGGGTGCACTCTTGGGCTCTTCCTACCTACTAGAAAGTCTTAGAGATATTACATCCCTTGATTTCTACTGTCAAGAGAAAGTGACAAGTAGAGGAAGATATATTCCCTTTCTAATTTTAAAATGTGACTGCAATCTAGCACATAGGCAAATACTGTTTTTCATATTATTTTATTATTTAGTTGTACAAGGAAACAACATTCTGTCCTCTCAATGGAGTCCTGGATAACATCTCCTATATGGTACGCTTGGTAAACATGCTTAATCTAATCATGAGGAAATAATCCTTTTCTTAAATCCAGGCATTCTATAAAAGGCAAGGCATTCTACAAAACAATTTACCTAGACTCTTCAAAAGTGTCAGCCATCAGAAAAAAAAACAGTCCAGAAAATTGTCCTAGAACCTATAGAGACATGCTACATCTAGGCTGAGATGGAAGGAGACTTAGAATTGCAGCAATTGGAAATTTTACTGTAATTAGGCAAAGTTATATAAATATTAAATTCCTTGGGTGTGGTAATGTTCTTATATGTCAGCAGGAGACTGTCTCAGTGCCTTGCAGACCCCTGCTGGAGTGTAAAGGTGAGGCTTCTGACTGTGCAGCTGCCTTTCACATGGTCAAAGAAAGAAAGGGGTGAGAAACAACACCTGTGTGCAACACCAACAGTTGGCAAGTACACGTGGATAATACTGAGTTTTCATTTTCCTATTTTAACTTTGTTAGGTTTGACATTTTTTAAGGTAAAATGTTGAGGAGAAAGTAATTCTAAGTAATATATGGATCTTTGTGCCTCTTTCCTCTTTTATTTATTTATTTTTGGAACATGGAGAACTTAAAAGTAGGTCACAGATCTGTATGCTTAAGATTTGTGCAGTGTTTTACATGTATATTTTGATAAATTAAGGGCCAAAGCCTGAGCTCAGAGCTATCTTACTACTTGCAGGGGAAGCATACTTATGAAACTTGATATTTATCAGCACCATTTAACTTCATACAGTATTTCTTATTACTCTTCAGACACAAAAGAATGAAGAATCAGAATACACATATTAAAAGAGCCAGAATAGGGATACACAAAAAATTAGAAAACTAAAATACATTTATTTATGAAAAATGCAACAAAAAGATTAAGTCACTGCATGAAAAAAAGATGCAGTAGTGATTCTGGGAGAGGTTCTATTACATATAATAAAATAGGTGTTGTATGTGTTATATATGGCTGTCATTACATATAAAATAGGTGTTCTCCATAGTTATATTAAACAAGGCTTTGTTTCTCTACTATAAAGTAAGTCTGACAGTAAGTAATAGAGGGTTCATGTAATATAAATAATATGCAATCATAAGAGAACGTGTGTTATTTTCTGGTGTTGTTGTAAAACTTTATATCTCTGCCTTATGAGAGAAGTAGTTCTCATTTTACAGATGAAAAAAATAGTAAAGCTAAGTAATTTGCTCAAAGTTGTACAGTTAGGAATTAACAGTATTAGGGTTTGAACTTGGATGGCTTGGTAATAAATTGGCACTAATGCTCTAGGTTTACAGTTTAGAGGATACTAAACTGCTTTCTGCTCTGCTTTATTTATTTATTTTTATTTCAAAGAGAAAAAGAAAACAATAAAATAACAACAATGAAGATAAAAAAACAAAACAATACAAAAACTAAAAACAGTACAAGATTTCAGAACAAGACGATAGGAATTAGCAGTGGTTTTTGTATTATATATTGTTATCTTCAACAAAGTTGCTTAGACTGCCAGATGCAAGAATGCAAGGTTGGTCAAACAATTAAACACAATAACAAGTAATAAAAAACACATTAGAAATAACACAGAGCTTCATCAAACAAGATGGTAGGAATTCAACAGTGGCTGTTATATTGCATATTGTTGTCTTTAAACCAGTTGTTCCAATTACCAGATATAAGCATGCAAAATTGGTCAAGATGAAAGAAAAAAAAAACAATTTAAGTATTACCTGTTCCTCTTAACAAACCAACAGACATCAGCAATACACTTACCCCAGTTATGCTTGTATATACATATATATATATATTCTTTTTTTCTTTAATTTTAAGGAGAAAATATCAAAAACAAAATTAAAAACAGGCATTAACCAAACAACATAAAAAAAAGATACAAAATTTCAAAATAAGATGAGAGGCAATCAACAATAGTTGCTATATTGATGATGTTATCTTCAGCATAGTTGCCCAGATTACCAGATGTAGGCATGCAAAATTGATTAAACAAAGTTAAATATCAACTATTCCTTTCAGCAAACCAATAGAAACTAGTATTATAATTATTTTAGCTATCTTGTGTATGTAAATATACCTATTTTTTCCCTTCTTTCTTTCTCTTGTTTTTTTCTCTTTTCCCTTATCTCAGTTGTTCTTTCAGATTTGAGCAGTTTCTTTCCCTTTCACAATATCTGTTGTAGTTTTCAAATTGCATTTACTCTTTCAGGTTCTTTTACTAGGGAGGCAATACGATGTTTACATATGTGAGTCTGGTTTATTTCACTTACGAGTATGGTCTCAAGCTGCATCCATTTACCTATAAAAGCCTCTAGGTTATCTTTCTTTATAGCTGAGTAATACTCCATTGTATAAAAATACCACATCTTTTTTTCTCAGTTGATGGACATTTAGGTTGTTTCCAAGATTAAGCTATTACAAATTCTGCCTGCTATAAACATGGGTATACATATATCGCTGTGATATGGTGTTTTCAGTTCCCAATTCAAAAATTGGCATCTGAAATGAATACACATTTCCCTGATAAAGAAATACAACTGACAAATAAATACATGAAAAAATGTTCAACATCATTAGTCATTTGAGAAATGCAAATTACAACAACACTGAGATTCCATCTCACCCCAGAAAGAATGGCTATCATCAAAAAATCAACCAATAACCAATACTGGAGGGGCTGTGGGGAAATAGGAACTCCTCCACTGTTGGTAGGAGTGTAGACTGGTGCAACCACTGTGGAAATCAGTGTGGAGATTCCTCAAAAAACTAGGATTAGAGGTCCCATTCAACCCAGCTATTCCCCTTCTGGGTATTTTTCCAGAAGAACTGCTCTGTTCTTGTCATGCTACGCATGACTTCTGTATTCCAGTTGCTTCATTGATCAAAGTAGTTGGTTGAACACCAGCAACCACTTCAGCCTTCCAGCAAGGGGGAAAACAAAAAATGTTTTTCTATCTGTCTGTCTCCATTTAGATGAGCTTTCCTAGAAATTCCTTTCAACAGTTTCCACTCATCTCAATTACATGGTTATAAATGTTGGGGACTATAGTATTTTAACTGGGCACATTTTCAATCTCAAGAATGTAGAAGTGCTATTAGTAGGTAGAAAGTGAGAATGAGTATTGGAAAATGTGAGAACTCTTATTTAAGAATTGAGAGTCAGGCATTAAAAATTAATCATATGATCAAGCTATCTAATCTGGGCTGTTTCAGAGGTTGTTTAGCAAGGAACCTTGAGAGATGACGCACACTTTCTCCATGACAAAGACCAGGGTTCCTTACTACCTCCTATAGTAATGGTGAATTTCCCAGCCAGGGTTTCTGAACTGTGGTGCAAACACTCTGTGTGTGTAACATTTGTTATTCTGTCTCCATAAGACGTGGGACCAGAGAGAACAGATAAAAGAAACTGCTTGCTGTGCTATGAGCAAAATGTCCTTTGCCTCTGGCCCAAGGAATTACATGTCTTCTGCCAGTATCCACGAAAAAGTAGCAGACTAATTTCTTGGTTTGTGAGTAGAGTTAAACTGAATCTCAGTCCTGACATCTCTGTGTTCTGAAAATATGATTACAGTTATTTATTGTTTTATTGAAAAAGCAGTTTTAGACATTTTGCAGGTATACCTACCAGTTGGTCCCCATCTCTATGGCTTTTGCTGATTTTATGGCCTCTAAAAAATAATTGTCTATGATATTGTATTTCATATACATTCTTTGTATCTTTGGTATAAATCCTTTTTTGCTGACTTTCTTAATCATGGTTTTTACTATTTATGTGTGTATGCATGTGTAGTGGTGTGGTGGTTACTGCACAGACTTGCAGATACCAAGGTAGTAATTTTAATCTAAAATACCTGCTCTATTCTGAGGTCACCACCACCTGAATGAAAAGGCACATTTTTATGATTTGCACAACTTTACAATGTCTTACTAAAATATGCAGATTTTGAGGTGTATGTGCATACATGTGTGTGCATGTGCACATGTACACACATGCACACTCACTCACACTCCTATTTCCACAAAGGCATCCCATAAAGAAAGGCATCCCATAAAGAAAGGTGGTCTCTCTTTGCTCATCTTTTCCCTCTGGGTGTCTATTTCAGTCTGTTTCAACCTTTTAACAGAAGCTATGGATTATGCTAAAAAAAAACTTGGAACTTTCCATCACCACCTCAATTTATAGACAATATTGTAGGCTCTGCAGGCTCTAAGACCAAAGATGACTCATGAGCTTCTTTCTACCTGAGGTGTGGAATGCAAACCCTGGCAGGTATTAAACACTTGGGATCAAGGATGACTTACTTAGTGTGATGTTGTTTTTTTTTTCCCTTGGTAATTTAGTTTGTTTAAAAAAATGCCTCAAAAGTTTTTAGTCATGGTGGCTGAAAACGATAAGCTTTGGATTCCTTCACTGGAGATTATATAACAAATGCCAATATAGAATTTCATATTTAGAAATATATTCAATGCTTTTGAATACCTAAATCTTAGCTTTTCAATTTGTACATACCCAAGGATGAGATTTGCTTGAGCTATAACAGACATTAAGCCAGTGTTTTGTACAACAGCAGATTCCATGTTTCTACTATTCTGTTTGAAATTATCTGTAACTTGTCTTTTCTCTTTCCGAATTTTTCTCTTGACTTCAAATTTCTTTTTCAGTAAAACCAGTGTTGCTCATAATTAGAAATTGAAATTCCATCTGGTGCAGTTTGTACACACCAGGGGTTATGTTTATGTAATACTTTTAGGCAGCCAAGATTTTTTTTTGTATCTTCAGCAGAACATTTTTTTCAGAATGCCTATTTTTTTTTTTTTTTT
>NW_004955518.1:847475-901103 GCF_000276665.1 Chinchilla lanigera | reverse complement strand
AAGTGAATGTGAATCACAACCATCCCAGAGTTTTAAACATGTACACACCCCTCTCAGTAGGGAGGAAGGGAGTGTCTGCAACTATTTTCAAAAGGCTGTTGACCAAATGATTCTCTGTTCATATATATCCCATTATTGTCCCAGGATACAAGGGTGTGGTTTTTTTTTTTTTTTTTTTTTGTTTTTTTTTTTTTTGGTTTTTCTCCGGTACCTAATGAGATGTTATAAACTTGTGCAAGAAAGTAACTGTGAAATGCACTTGTGTAAATCAGAGACCTGTCATGGGGAACTGTGTCTGGCATATTATATTTTTAATTTTTTATGGTACAGAAAAACATTTTTCTTTGTTGTGGGGTGTTCTTTTCTGTGGTCTCCTTTAGTTTGTCTCACAGAAGTGTGCTGTTCAGAAGTGATAACAATCTTACCAATTGAGATATTTCATTAAATTTCAATGAGATAATTAAGGAAACTCATTTTCAAAAATATATATTTGTTTCAGTAGCTTGACTGTTGCTTAATCAGCAAATGACCAGAATGCTAAATCTAGTTAGCTTACACCTGTCCATATCAGCAGCTTTGGAGCCAGCTTGTTGAAAGGAAAGCCATGGAGGTTAAAATGACAAAGGCTTTTGTTGTGGGTAGAAACTAATTGGCTGAAAACATTAACAAATTATACCTTCTATTCATGTCAAGAAACAGCTCAGAGAGAAAGGATGGATATTTTTACCTATGAAGGCATTATTCTCTGCCACATGATATTAAAAATAAAAAGCCTAACTTTAGACTTAGGCTGCTTTTCCTATTATAAGTAAGAAGAATAAAAGCTGAATTATTTGGCAATGTCTCCTTGTGGATATTATAAAATGGTTTAGATCTGACATTTTTAGCCAATAAAATATGGCTGAGAGAGTTACCTAGGAACTTTCTAATGTAAAACAAGTTTTATTAGGACCACTGCTAGGGTTATACTAAAATGGTTTTGATGTAAAACCTTTAATTTCAAGGCTAGTTAAGTCTTTGTTATGACTCATATGTACGTGTCCCCCCAAAGCCTCATGCAGTCATAGGTGGAGATTTTTGGAGGTAGCTGGATAGAGAGTGTGTGATGCTGGGATTAAAAATGTAATGTTGGGATTGATTCATGTTGTAATGCTAGGATTAAGGCTGCCCCACCCTTGGTATGAGTGCTATGGTGGGTAGCATGGATAGAATATAAAGGATAGAAAGAGGTTACTGATGTCCCTGATTGTGCCTTGCAGATTCACTACCTTTTGCTTGCTGCTTTTGCTGCCTTCTGCCTGCCATGACCTGTCTCTCCTCCACCATGCCCCTCTGCCATGCAACTCTGCTTTGGATCTAGTCAGTTACAAACTTGAACCTCTGCAAGCTGTGACACAAAGTAAACTTCTCTCCTTTAACTTTGAGTGTGGAGAAAAGTAACTAAAACAGTCTTTTCATTTTCTTTCCCATCTCTGTACTGCATTTGTTGCCTATTGCTCACACACAGTGGCCAGAGATTGTGTGCAGTCTTCTTCCTAAGTCTGGCTGCATAAGAATTGGAACCAGAGAGAACAAATGTAAATAAGCTGACACTCATGCTACTTGCTGTGCTATGAGTAATAACGTCCTTTGTCTTTGACCTAGGAATCTCATGTCATCTGTCAGTGACAGATTCTAGTAGTGTAATGTTGTTAGTCTTAAAATGAATTAGATTAGGTGTTGTAGTCTGTAGAATCTTTTATAAACAAGTTGTTTTATTCCTCCAACCTTCACAGAATTTTCATAAGCAGACTTATGGGCTTGGAAAATTCTTGGCAAAGCACTTTAAAAAAAAAAACTCTTGGCAAAAAACAAAACAAAACAAAAACAACAAACTTCTGCCATTTTACAATCTATCTTTTAAGCCTTAACTTACTATTCTTCCTGAAGCTTTCTGCTTTTGGCGGGGGCTCCTTGAATCTCCTCTGCTGTCATCTCTTACTGCTTCCATCATCCTACCTTACACTTGTTTTGATCTCCTTGTGCTGTTCTCTGGTGGTGCTTCCTTGAGTTGTTCTTTAATGCAGTATGAGTTTTGTCAAGATGGTTGGTATCTATATTTTGGTATCTTCCCTCATGTCCCATAAGCCCTTAACATAATAAGTCCATAGTAGGTGCTGAGTTAAGTTATTGCATTGTTTAGAAGTCTATCAAGGAACTGAAATCAAGGGACAGTCATATTTTATACTTTCTATATTGAGTCAAATAGCTGTAGGCAGTTAACTGGTCTATGTCAAAAGTCTTAGGTTTGAGTCTCAGCCATTTTGCTTAATCAGCCTAGTGATGTTTGGTACAATGTTTAACCTGTGTCTTTATTAAAGATTAATCCCTAAGTTCCCTTTTAGCCAACAGGTCCTAAGATAGTGTGCCTTTGTGTTGCTATAATAGAATATGTGATTCTGGGCAATGCTTTTTAAAAAGAAGTGTTTTTATTGGCTCATGATTCTAGCGGCAGGAAAGTTCAAACGGGCCCCCTGGTTGTATCATAATGCAGTGCAGATGTAGAAAGGGAAATGGACATGTGCAAAAGACCAAGCATGTGTAGGCTCCGCTTTATAACACACTCAACAAGTCCAGTTCTGTAACGTGGGCATTTGTTCCTTCTGAGTGTTGTGCCTCCATGGCCCACAATGCCTCTTGAAAGCCCACCCATTTCTCAACACTATTACACTAGGAACCAAGCCACTGCATGAGTTGTGGTGATGACAAACCATACTTGAACTACAGCAGGCAGCATGACTGATTAACAGCAGTGATTCTTCAAGTGTGGTACCAGATCAAGAATATTGGCATCACTTGGGAACTTGCTAAAAATGCATGTCACTGAACTTCAGCTCAGAGCTACTGAAACAGAAACTTTTGTCCTTTAACAAGTCTGCCCTCCTAGTGATGCCTGATAAGGATGAAGCACTGCTGATCTGGATGATAGACGAATCCCTGTTACAGTGAGTGAGAAGCTCTATGCCACAGGCCCAGCACATGCTAAGGATCAAGCAGCACTTTTATGGATGGCACTTACATGCAGTTTCTCATGTTTCAGCTTTACAGCTCTGTAGAATGGCTCACCATTGCATAATATTCAAGTTTCCAGATTCTGCAATAGGGTCACCACGGAATTGCAGCCCCCAAACTCCTAACATTACTGGGAATTGAGAAGCAAACATTCTTATGGTGAACATAGAATATGTAATGAATAAGGGATTAATTTACAGTGTCAGTATCCTAATTTTGTATTCATAAAGTTGTATGCATGCTAGGCTACACTTGCAAGGTCTGCTGATATACATGAGGTAATTGGGCATCCAGAAACCCCATTTGCATGCATAGGTGGCTGACACCTCACATTTACAAGTCTAAAATTGAAGCTCAGTCTGAAGCTGGCTGAAGGCTAGCTCCTTGGAAAGTAATGAGCTAGGGAAGAAATAGCTTCTGTTAATCAACACTTTTGGCCTGTACTGTTCAGTATTGGTAAACCTGCCTTTGAAATTTGTACATTACAGGTTGGAGAGATTTCTGGGTATCTGTTCTTTATTTTTTCTTTAAAACAAAATCCTACCATTATAAGTTGGTTGTGTTTATTCACAGCATTTTCCCTAAAACTGCACTTATATGTATGCTCTCGTCTGTGCTGTGCTATAGTTTTGCTTTAGAAAGTATTCATGCTCTTGTGGGACCAGATGCATTAGCTCAAAGAAGAGCTTCTCCCACTGGGCATGGTAGCATATACCTATAATCCCAGCACTTGGGAGGCTGAGGCAGGAGGATTGCTGTGATTTTGAGGCCAGCCTGAACTGCATAGTGAGACCCTGTCTCAAAAAGACAAAAAACAAAACAAAACAAAACAAATGAAGAAGAGCTGCTCCCATCCAAACTCATTGATGGATCCATGGCATAATTTTATTTCTGTTCAGCCCACATCTCATCACATTGCTGCTTTGTGCCAGGCACTGGGCCACAGACCTGTAGTGCACAGTAGGGAAGCACAATTTCTGTCCTCAAAATCTTACAATATTTTAATGGCTTCATGGTGCCTTAGTGCTGAATATATCACTTAAATGACCTTTTTCCTGTGCCTTTTGTTTGAAGGACCCCCTTACTTGTCTGAACTTCTGATTATGCTCAACCAGTAGAATCTTTGGGAGAATGAGGAACTCATTGGACCCGTTTATAAAAATTATAAGATTATGGCCAATTGGACACTCAAATGGGTCATCATGAGGAAGTATTGTAGCTGCAATGCAAATGGCCTATATTTCAGTTTGTGGGAATCAAGAATACACCAGTGTTTCCTGTTTTCCCAGTGTGGATTGCAGGGAAAAGAAAGGCAATTTTAAAGGAATTTACCCACAAGAGCCACCTAGAGGTGCAATGGAGTCCTACAAGGACATTCGACCCAGGACCAGTGAAGAAGCAGTTCTATCAAGAGCTTGTCACTTCACCCAAAGCTTTATATTTGATCATGTCGCTTTGTCTTACATTGACAGCTAGACTGGAAGGTCTTAAAGAACAGAACTGGATCTTAAGAAGATTATCTTATATGGTACCTATTTGATGGCGCTAATCGTATAATATTTTAGAAAGAAAACTGTTGACTTATGTACATTAGTAATTTCTCAGGTAATAATGAATTTTTCTCTTCGTTCTAGCACACGTGCATATACCTTGATAGCACCAAATGAAACTCGGAGACATCAGATACAAAGGAGTATGTATATTTGCTTACTTTACATTCAGAATGCTTCTCATTTTCTTTAAATTTGATGTATTTAAGCCTGAAGTATTTTCATTACTGGTTGATATAAATTTATCAGATCTCACCAAGGTCTTGTCTCTTTAAACTTCAGTAGTTATTATTATACTTTATTGTAGGAAGTAGGGAGATAGATTGTACTCAAAGGAGAAGAGTATCAAGAGACAAAGGGAGGGAAAGGATAAGGGATAAAAAAAGGAATTGGGGTGTGTTATGCACATGTACCAACTCTGCACAAGAAATATAAACATTATTTACTCCAAATGTACAAAAAAGCAGAGGGATCTAGAGATGGTTGGAGAGGGAAGATAGAGAGGGGAAAGGGGATGGAAAAAGCAATAGGATGTATTATGTAGACAGGCCAGCTTCTTACAAGGAGTGCAAATATTTTGTATTATACATGTAATAATAAACTAAAATGATAAAAATTATTCTGTTGTTAACACTTTATAAATTTGTTTCTCCACATTAGTAACAGAACTCATGGCATAATTGTAAGTCTGGGATTTTTGTTGGATTAAAACAACTTTACACTTATTGCCCATAGACTCATCTCATCCCTCTGCATTTGGCTGACTGGTGATATTTTAAAAGCACTCTGAATTCTTTTGAAACAGACAAATGTTATACAAAATAGATCATGAACTAATTTACACCTTTCTTGGTTTTATTCATCTCTCCTCAATGGAGTTTTTCCATAGCATCTGAGTTGTCATGATTTTGAAACTGTCAGTTGATCCTTTGCTGTTTTTATGTGCGTAATTCAGTTTTCTTCTCTAGATTATAAACTCCTTCAGGGCAGGGACCACATTTTAGTCTTTTTTGTACTCTTTGTACTTAGTGTGTGTCTAACATGTTTAAATGAAGTACAGTAAATATAAATGCTGCCGTCTAAAGTTATAGCGTTATAGTTTAGAGTTGCGGAGAGAGCTAAGGTTCATTTAGTTCACAAGGGGAGTTGAGAGTTTTCGTCAGGTCAAGCTGCAGTGGTGGTACTAAAATCCTATGCTCTATCTTACTGCATCATTAGCAGCAAATTTCCTTTTGTAGCTAGTGATAAACCTATGGGCTTTACAGCAAAGCAACCATCTAAAGTGTGGTAGCACCAGATAGGTAGCCCCCTTGCTGGGAGAGTGGATCAGTTAGGAATATGACAGTCATACCTCTGCAGTGATTATGGCAACTGCAGGTAGTTGACCAATAGATGCCAAAGGTTCTGACGTCTTACCAGCTTGTGATTTAAATACCAGGAGTTTGTGTGGTCTGGGTTTTGAGATATTTCAGAATCCCCCTTCCTTCATAATTAAAATATTTTATGAGCAGACATTTGGAACAATCAGGTCTAACCTGGAGATGACCCCATGTTCTGGGTAACAGAGATAGTATCTCCTTGGTGACCCTGTTGTTGTGAAGAGTTACCATCTGGGCAGTGAGCCCTGCTTCTTGGCAGGCTCTGCCTACTAGTCCCAAAAGCCAGAAACCAGAGCAGGGGTGCCCACCCACAGTGCAGAGCCCTCATTCCTTGTAGTTGAGGTGAAGTTGGGGAACATTTAAAATAGTCAGTATGAGCATCAGAATTCTCAGGAAATACATGATTCCATGTGTGTATTCCTATTGATAGGAACATTGTAGTTTTGCACACATTTTCTATAGGAAATCTTTAAATTAACTTGATGTAGAGTTTTAAGGATGCCTCAGTGGGAGGAAAAACTGTACTCCCTTGTTTTTTATTAGCAGTTCAGGTTTTTTTTTTTTTCAACTTTGAACCCTCCGTGCAGACACTTGGAGTAGCACAGGGTGATTTCACAAGGTTAAAGCTGGAAGGTATAGCATCTGAATTTCCTGGACATCTTGTCTGCTTATGCTAGCATGTAGTTAATTGCCCTCTGATGATTTCTTTTATGCTTTAAAGTGACCTATTTTCTTTCCAAATTCTAATACTTGATTTGATGTTTTTCTCCTGTTTAGTTGCTGAGCAAGAGCTGGCCAGCCTGGAGAAGTGGAAGGAGCAGAATAGAGCTAAATCAGTTTATCTTTTGCCAAGACAGCTGGGTAAGCAGTAAACCAGTTTCCTGAATGAGAAAGGCAAGACCACCCTCAGATCCTACAGGCACCTGCACATGTCTGACTTTATATATTAGAGGTGGTCAGTGGTTGTGCTACTTGGGATAGAATGCATTTAACCTGGAAACATTTAAGTGCGCAGGTATATGGTCATCTCTTGTTTCCTACAAGTAGAAAATGTGTGAAGACACAGTTATGTGGGGATAATGTGATGGCTTACTTGTCAAATAATTTAGAGCAGCAGTGGTATGCTACTATGGTACATACTGCAGTGGGCTGTTTGTATCATTGACAGCTCTAAAACGTTCGCTGTTGCTAGTTTACAGCCTCTTAGATGATCATCTCTGAAGAAAGCTTACCTGGGGCACTGTATATACCCTGTCATAGCACCTGTCAGGATGAGAGGGAGCGCTATCACAGCATATTAATCATGGTAGTTAAATGCTAATGTAAAGAAAATAGAAGGGGAGTCAATTCCAAAAGCAAGATGAGAGTGAGCTGGGGACCCATTGGTGGATATAAGGACAAACGTCACCTGGGTTTTACTCTATAGAGACCGTTGGGCCACTAGGACTGATGCTGCCAATGTGATGAATTATCTGGGTTAACTCTGTGGTGGTTGGATTGTTCAGAGGGGATGCCACCTAATGGGACTCTTTCATCTCCTTCCTTCTCTTTTCTCTACCATCAGCAGCTGAGAATTTAAAGTGCTGGACACAGTTTCCATTTGTAGTTAATACAAACATCTTGTCATTCAGAAGCCACTTACTGTCATGAAAGTCTCAGAGACTCCTCTACCCGGATGTAGGTAAAAATGAGCTAATTTGGAAATCATTTGCTGAGTGAAAGTAATAGCATTATCATGGAAATACTGTAGTACTGTGGTACCATGGTTCACAAACTTAATATATATAGTATGTTCCATAATTCTGGGAAAGCTGAGCATATTCGTGTTTGTCACCCAGTGTGGAGTTTGTGAGCAGGAGCAAAACTATGCGAACTCTTCTGTTCTCAAACTGAACAGAAGCATTTGTGGACCAAGTTCCTACTGTATTTCAGAAGTAGTTAAGCTCAAGTGTTACTTCTGTACCAAATAAACCAGATTTGAGGGATGAAATCAGATCATGCCCCTCACACCAGGTGTGTGGGACCAGTCTTTCCCATGTTCTTTGAATGATGTGACAGATTAGACTTTTTTGGTTTTTCTCAAATAATAAAGTGATCTAGCGAAATATAAGTACTGGTCAAAACTGTTGCTAAGGGAGGCGAAGGCTCCCCTACTCCAGTGCAGCACTGTTTCAGGGAGGAAGCTGACAAGTTAGGTAGATGTGGTTGGACCTTTGTTTCCAGATTTTGACTCCTCCCAGTTCCAGGGTGAGGGGAGATGAGACAGTAGTGTTGGGTACATGCTGTGGTGCTGTGGGGACTGCTCACATTCCCTCCTGGTGTTACCTGAGCTCTTCCTGTCCCTCCCTCCCTACCACCTTTCCCTTGCTTGCTTTCTCTGGTAGAGATGATAGACTCTTCTACTGGCAGTGCTTGGGCCACTGTTGGCTCTTGGTAGACAATGTGTGGGGCCTACTGTTCCATAAGCGGTACCTGTAGGTGAGTGTTATGGCTTATATCTAGATGTCCCCCCAAAGCCTCATGCACTCATAGGTGGGGCTTTGGGAGGTGACTGGATCATAAGTGTGTGATATTGAATTACTCCATTTAAACGTTCATATCTGGTTGTGTTGTTGGGAGCCGAAGCCTTATGGGAAGAGGTGAGTCACTGTGGGTATGGCCTGGAAGGTGTATATATTCATTCCTCCTCTTCCCTTGATGGCTACTTGCTTCCTGATTGCCACACCATGAGCTGATTCTCCTCTGCCCTGGCTTGGAGCCAGCCAACTATGGGCTGAAACTTCTACTAGAAACTGTGAGACAAAATAAACCTTTTCTTCTTTAACTGTGTCAGGTATTTTGTCCCAGCAACAAGAAAGTTAATGGCAGTGAGTTCCTCTAAGATGGCTGTAAATTGGCATTCTCTCTTATAAGTCTAGGTAAGCAGTACTGGTGCATCTTTTCTTACCACAAACTCTGGGAACATGGGCCACTTTCAATGCAGTCACCTCTTTCTGAGGACCTATCTGAGCAGCCAACTGACAACAGCTTTGTTGCCTTTAAGCTCTGATTTTTCTATTCATTTTTCATACTCTTAGGGATTCAGGTTAAGATCATCACATGATCTTTGTTCTTGCTCAGCCTGAAGTGGAGATTTTTTCCTTTCCCAAACACACGAGGAAATGCAACTCAAAAAGACATTCTTCCTCAGGTTTCTATCTCCCTTTTAACTATCTAACCCCTGTTACAGGTTGAAGGTAGTTGCTAGTGAACATTCTGAAAGCCAGTTTTTAGTTGCATACTTGCAGATCACCTTTAGGGTGCAGGCACCTTACTTTGAATTTGGAGCAGTGGGTACTTATTGTCATGCAGCCTAAGTAGAAAATGGGCAAGATTCTCATTTTTACCTAAATATGAAGTATTTAGGAATGGCTAGGTGTGGGGGGGGAGGGGCTAGTAAGTAGAAAGTTTTAGAATATATTAAAATGATGAATTTTGGACAAAACAAATAAACTTTTGACTTTCTCCATTTCTTTTCACTTTCAAATCCTCCTCTATTTCTCTATCTCTTAAAATAATGGAAAAGTTGTAGGTGATACTGCAAGTACTTGGGACAATAGATAACAGCTTCAATATTGTTTGCTGTTTCTTTTCTGCCCTCCACAAGAGTGACTGATGGGCCCTATTTGAGCCTTGTGCATCTTTTGGAACTTGTAAGAAGAGCCTCTATAGTGTCTTTATCAGTTCAATTATAAAACCTACAGCCAATACAAATTGTTTTAATATATACTCTGTTACAGTGAATCTGTCACAGTACTAGAGAATTATTTCAAAGAAATCTTTCTAATATAAACACCAAACTTGCAGAAACACTGAAAAATTGTTAAATGGCTTTTTTTTTGCGGTGCTGAGGATTGAATCTGAGGCCTTACATACACTAGACAAGTGCTCTATCACTAAGCTACATTTCTAGCCTGAAATGACAATTCTTACACAATTGTTAACCTATGATGATTTTGGACTCCGGATTATTTTTTTGGTTTAAGAGACAAGCAAATGCTCTTATATCCATGATTTCCCCTTGAATACTTAGAGGACAACAAATTTTATGGATTTATAATCAGTAGGTAGAATACTCCTATTGTACTTTGTAGGATCTGGTTATAAAAACTACATACTTCGCTAGAAACAAGACTTAATGACAGTTTCTTGAGTGTTGCTATTTGAACATAAGGCAATAGAAACCGAGGAAGAAAAGCAATTGAGACATCCTTGATTATCTTTATTGGTTAAGGAATGGTCATGCTAAGGTTGGAACAATCTTCTAGAATCTCAAGACAGGCAGTATTTCCCATCACCCTTGAAAGCTCTTCAGTTATGATTTCAGTCTCAGTGAAAACTTTAATCCTACTCATTGGAAACCCTTATAGGGTCCTTTAAAAAAAAATATAGCCTTGAGCCAACCTGAGCCCCAGACAGCTTCAGGAGCCTCACTGACCACATCTCCACCCCTCCACCACTGGTGTGGGAGCCGAGCTGAGCCCCAGACAGCTTCAGGAGCATTGGGAACTGCACATTGCCACCCCTCTCCCATTGCGGGAACCACACCGAGCATGGGGGAGCTTCAGGTCCTGGTCCTGCCACTCCCATACCATCATGGGAGTGAGGCTGAGCTCCAGGGAATCTCTGGCTCTTCAAAAATGACAAAATGAAGGAGAAAAATGCAATCTCAGACCTCCACCCTAGCCAGAACAAGTTCAGGAGACATTAACATAGAAGAGCTTGGAAGTCACACACCTGAAATTTCTGAAATGATAGCAACTGAAGTAAAGAAACAATTCCATCAGGCCATACAAGACATCAAATCAGAAATAATATCTCAGGTAAAGAAAGAAATGACAACAATAATGAAAGAATTGCTCAGCTCATCTAAACAAGATATAGATAAAAAAAGAGAGGAGCATAGAATAATGATGGAAACCTTGAATAAACAATATAGGAAAAAATTAGAATGCATGAAACAGATTCAAACAGATATCCAGGAAATAAAAATTCCATCAAAAGCTGGAAAAACTGCTTGAACTAAGCTGATGATAGACTTTTAGACCTTGGAGACAGCCCTGCGATTAATGATCATGAAAGGAAGGATCTCTTAAAAATAACAAGGACCCAGGAAATAAAAATTCAACAGCTGCAAGATGATGCGAAGAAAAATCATGTAAGATTAATAGGTGTCAAGGAAATAGCAGGAGTCAACACAAATGACAAAGGGGCCAAACAAGGTCACTGGAAGAAAGATATCCTCTTTAATAAATGGTGCTGGAAAAACTGGCTCTCCACATGCCAAAGACTAAAAATAAACCGATGTCTATCACCATGCTCTAAACTCAAGTCAAAATGGATCAAAGACCTAAATATTAAAACAGAAACACTAAATCTACTGGAAGAGAAAATAGGTAAAAATCTTGAAGACATAAGGATAGGCAGAGATTTCATGAACAAAAACCAAACTGCACAGGAAATACATCAAAGAATCAACAACTGGGATCTCATCTTATTGAAAAGTTTTTGCACATCTAAAGAAATCACAAACAGGGTAAAAAGAAAACCCATGAATTGGTAAAAAATGTTATCTAACTGTCGCTCAGACAAAGGACTCCTATCTAGAACATATAAAGAATTAGAAAAATCAGGCCTCCAAAATTCAAAGACCTAATCCAAAAATGGGCATCTGAGATGAATACACACTTCTGAGATGAAGAAATACAAATGGCAAATAAAAATATGAAAACATGTACAACATCATTGGTCACCCAAGAAATGCTAATTAAAACAACACTGAGATTCCATCTCACCCCAGAGAGAATGGCTATCACCAAGAATCAATCAATAACAAATGCTGGAGGGGCTGTGGGGAAAAAGAAACCCTACTCCACTGCTGGTGGGAGTGTAGGCTGGTAAAACCACTGTAGAAATCAATGTGGGGATTCCTCACAAAACTAGGATTAGAGGTCCCACTTAACCTAGCTATTCCCCTTCTGGGTATTTTCCCAGAAGAATTAAAGACATCATACCACAATGATATATGTGCACCCATGTCTATAGCAGCACAATTTGTCATAGCTAAATTTTGGAAACAGCTCAAATGCCCATCAACTGAGGTATGGATAAAAAAGATGTAGTATTTTTTACAATGGAGTATTACTTCCAAAACAAAGTATAAACTCCAAGGCTTATAGGTAAATGGATGCAACTAGGGACCATACTCATAAGTGAAATAAATCAGACCCACATGGGTAAACATCATATTGTCCTCCTAGTGTAAGTACCCGAAAGAGTAAAGAAAATCCAAAAGGTACAACAGGTATTGTGAAAGGGAAAGAAATTGAGAGGAAGGAGAAAAAGAAAGAAAGAAGGAGCATAATATATGTGTATTGGTTTATTGAAAGGAACAATAAATGCTTAAATTTTTTTGACCAATTTTGCATGCATATATCTGGTAATCTGAACAACTAATCTGAAGACAACAATATGCAATATAACAACCATTGGTAAATTCCTACCATCTTGTTTAGTGAAGTTCTGTATCATTTCTAAGGGTTTATGATTATTATTTTTTAATTCTCTTTAATGGTTTGATCAATATTTGCATCTGGTAATCTGAGCAACTTCTTTGAAGATAACAATATGTAATGTAATAACCACTGTTAATTCCTGTCATTTTATTTTGAAATCCTGTGTTACTTTTATTGTTTTTGTGTTGTTTTGTTTTTGGCTATGTTGTTGTTTTCTGTCTTTATTCTCTTTAAAATAAAAAAATACAGTCCATTTTTGTCTAGTTCTGTTTCTCTTTTAAGCAATTATCATTCTTTAAGGTCTTATTGAAAATAATAGGTTATGTGCTTATTTCCAGAGGTGTGAAAATGTTAAACTTATGTTGTAGACTTCTCATGTATTAACTAGTACTTGATGGCTGATGTTTCAGCTTAATATTCATGTTTTACCTTCACAGCTTTTTTGGTTTTTGTTTTTTCATTAGGTGGAAGCCAGTCAGAGTCTGAAGTCAGGCAGAAGCAACAACTCCAACTGATGCAATCTAAATACCAGCAAAAGGTCAGAATCCATCTCTTTTACTTTAATTTCAGCAAGGATTTTCAGTACTAGCACTTTTAAGTAACTGTGAAATAACGTAGTAACTTTACCAAAAGCATAAGGTCTTTAACTCAATTGGAGCAGCTCTCAAAATTAAAGCCAGGAACTGTGAAGAAAGAAAGGACTTGAATCCTTACTCAAGTCATGTATTTATCAGCACCTACAACTAAGGGAATTCCCTCCCTGCCCACCCCCACACACATTGGTTTAAATTAACAATGTATTTATGTATTAATTCAGTAATACTCTGTTTCTAGCATTTTGATTCCAAGAATATGACTTTGCTTACATCATGCTAGTCATGAAAATAATACAAAAAAGATTTAAGGTACCTGATGATTTTTGTAATGAACATTATAAATTTTATAATCAGAAAAAGTTACTGCCCTTTTCCTCTCACACACGGGCATGTGTGTGCATATTCACACACATATCCCCCCCAACACGGATAAGGAGAGAAAAAAAGAGAAATTGAGACGCACGCATACACCCAGGTGGAGGGGGATGGACACACAGACACAGGAAGAGAAAAGACACAGAAATTCAACAGACAAAGGATATAGCCTGGCCATTCTTTGTGATCTAAGTAGCTTGATGGAATAACCTATAATCTTGTTGAGGGATGGCATGAACAATGCTATAACTTGCCTTTCATCATAATTTTGTATTCCAGAATTTCAGACAAAAGTGGTAACTTTTTTGTCCTCTATAATCTCCATATAATTTAGCTAAAAAGAGAAGAATGTATAAGAATCAAAAAGGAAGCTGAAGAAGCTGAGCTCCAAAAAATGAAGGCAATTCAGAGAGAGAAGGTAAGAAGGCAGAGCTAACATTACTGAGCGCCACCTGCCAGGTGATCTTCTAGGCTTTGTCTGTAGATTAACTCATTAATCCCCACAGTAATTCAATAAGGTACATATTATGCAATTTTGCAGGTAAGTAACATGGAGAAGGGAGATAATTTACCAAAGGATCCATAAGCAAGTAATTAGAAGAGCTAGGCCTTAGAGGTCACATTCTGAGTCACCTCACACTGTGTCACTTCTTAGGCAAGTGATCAAAATATGAGCTATATATGTATTTGGTTAGAAGGCAAAACAACTACTAAGGATGTCAGTCTGTCATACAGCATCATCATTATACCCGAATATTGGATTTTTCAAGTAAATGTGATATAGTTAAGCATGACTCTCTTACTAATAAAGGAGAAAGCATGCAGATGGGCATGGGAGTACATGCTTGTAAACCCAGCACTCTGGGAGGCTGAGACAGGAGGATCACAAGTTTGAGCCCAAAATGAATTAGGAAGATACTGTTTCAAAATAAAAAACAAAAAGGCATTGGAATATAGCTCAGTGCAAAGCCTGTGGGTTCAATCCCCAATACTACAAAATAAAAAAGGAAAAAGAGAAAAAAGTGCTCTTTATATTTCAGTATTAGTTATGTGATCTATTCTACCCCTCAAGGTTGTTTTAGTTTTGATACAATTTTTAGGGCTTGAGAAATATCTCAGAAATACTCACCTGCTAGAGAGGGGAGAGGAGTGCAGCCCTCCTTTTTATTTAAAATTATAACTACTAGTGCACATTCACTGTACAAGTTAACGGGTCACCGTGACATTTTCATAGGAGCCTTGGGGTGCTCTACTCCCATTCACCCTCCCGCCTACCCTTTGCCTCCTCTGAGGTGTTGGGCGCCCCACCTCTTTCTCCCACTCCCCCAGCTCCACCAAACCCGAAGCTGCCTTTCTTTCCCATCTGAGAGCCTCTGTTGCTGTAGAGATGCAGTCTCTGGGCATAGGGATAAGACTAGAGTTGCACATGAAGGAAAATAAGGAAAGGCTGGAGGTATGAAAAAATACAGAAACTTTGTTTACAAGCCTTGACTCAATAACCCATTTCTAATTGAGCAGCTATTATACTTCCGGTGCAAAGATTTTTTATTACAATAACTTTTTAAAAGTTCACCTCTTTCTCGCTTCTCCTACTTCTCTATTTTCCCACTCTTCTTCTTCTCTCCTTCCCCTAGACCTTGAAGAATTCTTGTGTTACAGCCTATTATCCTAAAAGTTATTTATAAATTGTCATTTAATACCCATAATTGGCCAATTTATCAGTTATGCTTATAGCTCATTTCTTTGTTTTCATTAACATATAGTGTTCATTTGTGTGCTGGCTGAAATTATTTTTTTTATAAGATATCAGCATTTAATTGTCCAAACAAAATTAGCACAAACCTTTCTTTTCAATGAACTAAGAGAAATTAGTAGTATAACTATCTTAATTATCTTTTATATCTCTCTATATATTTCTTTTTGCTTTTCCTTCCTTCTTTTCTCCACTCACCCATCCAAGTTTCTCCTTCCTTTTGAAGTTTCTTCCCATTTTACAATATCTAGTATACATTTTGGATCTTATTTACTCTTTCAGGTCTCACACTAGGAAGACAGTACAATGTTTACACATGTGCATCTGGTTTGTTTTACTTAGGGGTATGGTTTTGAGTTGCATCCATTTACCTATAAAAGTCTCTAGTTTATTCTTCTTTATGGATGAGTGGGACTCCATTATATAAAAAGACCACATCTTTTTTATCCATTCCTTGGTTGATGGGCATTTGGGTTGTTTCCAAGATCTACTTATTACAAATTGTGCTGCTATAAACATGGATGCACATATATCGCTGTGGTATGATGTCTTTAATTCTTCTGGGAAAATACCCAGAAGGGGAATAGCTGGGTTAAGTGGGACTTCCAATCCTAGTTTTGTGAGGAATCTCCACACTGATTTCCACAGTGGTTTTACCAGTCTACATTCCCATCAACAGTAGAGAAGTGTTCCTTTTTCCCCACAGTCCCTCCAGCATTTGTTGTTGGTTGATTTCTTGATGATGGCCATTCTTTCTGGGGTGAGATGGAATCTCAATGTTGTTTTAATTTGCATCTCTCAAATGACCAGTGATGTTGAACATTTTTCATATATGTGCCATTTGTATTTCTTTATCTGAGAAGTGTTTATTCATCTCAGATGCCCATGTTTGGATTGGGTCTTTGAATCTGCTAAGTCTTTTTTTTTTTTTTGAGTTCTTTATACATTCTTTATTTTAAAAATTAACAAACTGACAAAACACCAATGAAGACAAAATCAAAACAACACAAAAACAATAAAAGTGATAATGACCTCAAAACAAAACGATAGGAATTTACAATGGTTGCTATATTACATACTGTTATTTTCAACAAAGTTGCTCAGTCTACTAGACATAAGAATGCAAGCTTGATCAAACAATCAAAGACAGTAACAAGTAAAAAAATAAAATAAAAATAAATAAAACACTGGAAATGATGCAGAGCTTCACCATACAAGATGGTAGGAGTTCAACAATGGTTCTTTATACTGCATATTGTTGTTTTCAGATTAGTCATTCTGATTACCAAATTCAAGCGTGCAAAATTGGTCAATAAAAAAGAAAATTTTAAACATTGACTGTTCCTCTCAATAAACCACAGACATCAGCAATACACCTATTCCAGCTCTCCTTATATATACATATAAATTTTGTTTTTCATTTTAAAAAACCAAAATAACAAAAACAAATACATAAATAAAACAGCATAGAAAGCAATAAAAATGATACAGAATTTCAAAACATGGTGATAGGATATTAACAATGGTTGTTATATTACATAATGTCATCTTCAAAATGGTTGCACATATAACCAGATATAGGCATGCAACATTGATCAAGCAATTACACATTGACTGTTCCTTTCAATAAGCCAAGAGATGTTAGTAGTACAATTATCCTAGCTATCCTGTGTATACATAGACATATTTTTCCCCTTTTCTTCTTTCTTTTTCTTCTGCCCTCCTTCATCCCAGTTGCTTCTTCCTATTTTCCCTTTCACAATATCTATTGTACCTTTCAGATATTATTTACTCTTTCAGGTTCTTTTTTTTTTTTTCTTTTTTTTGTTTGGTTTTTCTCCGGTACCGGGAACTGAACTCACGACCTTGCGCTTGCCAGGCAGGCGCTTTTGCCACTGAGCTAAATCCCCAGCCCCTCTTTCAGGTTCTTATCGTAGGGCGGAAATACGATGTTTACACATGTGAATCTGATTTATTTCACTAATGAGTATGGTCTCTAGTTGCATCTATGTACCTATAAAAGACTTTAGTTTATCTTTCTTTATAGCTGAGTAATACTCCATTGTATAAAAATACCACATCTTTTTTATCCATTCCTCAGTTGATGGACATCAGTTGTTTCCAAAATTTAGCTATTTACAAATTGCGCTGCTATAAACATGGGTGCACATGTATCACTGTGGTATGATGTTTTTAGTTCTTCTGGAAAAATACCCAGGAGGGGAATAGCTGGGTTGAATGGGACCTCTAATCCTAGTTTATTGAAGAATCTCCAGACTGAGTTCCACAGCTGTTACATTCTAGATAGTAATCCTTTGTCTGAGGAACAGATTGCAAACATTTTTGCCCCATACTGAGGGTTGTCTCTTCACTTTGTTGGTGGTTTTTTGTTATGCAGAAGCTTTTTAACAACATGAGATCACAGTTGATTCTTTGTGATAGTTCCTGTGCGATTGGGGTTTTATTCATAAAGACTTTCCCTTCACCAATGTCTTAAGAATTTTACATATTTTACTGTCCAGCAGATTTAATGTTTTTGTTTTAATATTTATATCTTTGATACATTTTGAATTTAGTTTATTGTGTGGTGAAAGATATATGGGTCCCATTTTAATCATCAGCCTGTGCAGAGCCAGTTTTTCCCTCACCATTTATTAAAGAGGCCATCTTTCTCCCAATGAAAGTGCTTGGCCCCTTTGTCAAAGATAAGGTGGATGAGTGTATTTGGAGTCATTTGTGCATCTTCTAGTCTGTTGCTATGATCTTCAAGTCTTTTTTTTTTTTTTTTTGCCAGTATCATGCTGTTTTTATCACAGATGCTTTGTAGTGTAATTTCAAGTCAGGGATTGTGTCAGCCTTGCCTTTGTTGTTCAGAATTGCTTTTGCTATTCTAGGTCTTTTCTGCTTGTAAATGAATTTTAGGATTGTTTTCTCTAACTCTGTGAGGTATGCTATTGGTGTTTTGATCAGGATTGTATTAAATCTGTATAACAGTTTCAGGAGTAAGGCCATTTTCACTGTATTGGGTCCTTCCTACCCAAGAGCAAGTGATATCCTTCCATTTTCTGATATCTGCTTCAATCTCTTTTTTCAGAGTATTGTAGTTTTCAACGTAGAGATCTTTCACATCATTCATTAGATTGATTCCTATGTATGAAGTCATTCTTTAACATAAATATTTTCTCATCTCCAAGGTATATGGCATAGCAGTACATATATTGCAATCAATCAGAATTGAAATCTTATTTAGATTAGCATTTCTAAAATGGTAAGTGCAATGATTACCATTGCACTGGATGAATTTATGGAGAAGTAGGAGCCAAGGTGACCTGTAGATTCTTCCCATCCAGTATGTGGCCCCTGGATGGGCTGTTTGCTAAAGTACAGACACTTGAGCCCACCTCAGACCCACTGAGTCAGCTTCTGCATTTTAGCAAAAGCTCCTGTGACTCCTGTACACATGACAGTTTGGGGAGTACTAGTGGGAATGACTTTCCAAAGAATAAGCCATTTGCCCTAGGCCTTGTGTGAACTTATTTTCTCTGACTGATTGACCTGCACTGCCACTGTGCTGCAGTCACATATAAATTGGTTGCTTTTCTTTTTTTTTTTTTTTTTTTTTTTGGTTTTTCTCCGGTACCGGGAACCGAACTCACGACCTTGCGCTTGCCAGGCAGGCGCTTTTGCCGCTGAGCTAAATCCCCAGCCCCTTGCTTTTCATACTAAATACAGTATAAGCCTATTTGGTAGCTTGTGTCAGATAGAAAAGCAGACATTAGCCATCTAGAAGTGACATATTTCACATTGCCAGTGTGAAAATGGCCAAGGAAAGTGATAATGATTATGCTTATGGAGCACTTATTCTTTAAAATGTGCGGCAAATACACACATGGGCACCAGCTTGCAAAACTCTGCCCTCCTTCCCAGGCAGGTGCCTGCTGCCCAGGAAGTTACAGCCAAGAAAAAGCCAAGTAATTATTGCCACCTAGAGCTTCTAGTACGGACCCGTTATGTTGACCCGTTCGCCACCTCACACTTTACCCTTTACTCAGAGGAGTCCTTAGGAGATGGTGGGTCTCATTCTGATGGGTCACCAACGGTGCATGTAGCCATGAGTAGAAAGGAAATTGAATTCTAAAATGTTAGGGTAAAAGAAATTCATTAAAAATGGAGGCAGTGTCCCAGATGTGCTTTTTTGCCACTGACTGTGCCCATGAGTAGACAGGGTCTCACATGTCCACACACCAAGCCTTTCATCCACGTGCGTGCGTGTGTGTGTGTGTGTGTTTAATGAATAGGAGAGTGTAAAAGGCACCCATCTCTTTGGTATCCGGTCAGGTCATGGAGCTCAGTACACTTAATCCTATAGGGGAATGGGACATTTGGTGACAGCACTGAAGTGATTTGGTCATACTTGCATTTGCTGAACTAGAGAATGACCGTGGTGGTACATTTCCAGCAGTGTACTAGAACTGCAGTAGACTAGCTCATGAGAATAGATTAAGTTTTCACAATTTTGGGAAGTTAGTTGACTTTATATTCATAGAATGAAAGTGACTATGGTAGAAATATTTATACTATAGAAATCAGGAAATGCTGCAAATCAGCTTCCCCTTGTTTCTACTAGAGCTGGCTGTTACATGTTTATTGGATCCACTCGTTAGCTCTAAGTCATGGTTGTGTTCTCTTACCATCCACATTTCAAAGCCAGGTCTCAGACTGCTAAGGAGGGCAAAAAATGTTATGAAGGACTAGGTATATCACTCCTGATACTTCATGATTCAAAAGTAGATGATAATTCATGAAGTAGGCAGAATAATTCCCCTCCTTCCTCAAGATGCTCAAGTTCTAAGCTGAAGAACCTAAAGATATGTTATATTACATGAAGAAGGAAATTAAATTCACAGATGGAATTGTTTGCTAATTAACTGTCCTTAAGAATAGAGCATTCTGCAATATTTTGGTAGCCCAATGTAATCATGAGGGTCCTTAAAATTGGAAGAGGCAGAGAGAAGAGAAAGAAAGATGATAGCAGGAGAAAGATTCATATTCTTTGTTGTTGGCTTTGAAAATGAAAGGGACTATTGGCCAGGGAATGTGGGAGACCTCCAGAGACTGAAAAAGACAAGAATGCTGTTTCTTCTAGGGGAATAGAAGAAATGCAGCACCTCTGACACCTTAATTTTATCCCAGCAAGATCTATTTTGGACAGCTGACTTCTAGAACTGCAAGATAAAAATCTGTTTAGACTGCTAAATTTGTGACAGTTTTTTTATAGCAACCATAGGAAACTCACTTGTGGCTTCATAATTATGTATTAACTTTCTTCCTAGAAATCTATAAAGCAGTGACAGTGTCTCTAAAATATTAGGGTAAAAGAAATTCATTAAAAATGAAGGCAGTGTCCCAGATGTGCTTTTTTGCCACTGACTGTGCCCATGAGTAGACAGGGTCTCACATGTCCACACACCAAGGCTTTCATCCAGATTTAGTGGGAGACAACTTCCACCATATTTTTCCCTTGTAATCACATTGATGAATTGAGTAATAATTTGGTTTTTCCACACTTTCCTGAAACCAACAAACCTAAAAAATGAAAGCTTTTCACCTTTGTGTCAAAGACCTTCCCTACTTGTTGGATTCATATTATTTTCCTTTCTATCTACTTATGTTTAGAATAATATTATACTGTAATGCTGCTATTCACAAATATTCCCATTTGATTCTGCCACTTTCTTGGGATATAACCTCAGGAAGTGCAAGAAACCAGTTAGGGATCTGAGTAACATTCAAAACCTTTTCTTGCTTTTCACTAAGCAAGGGCTGCCAAAAGCATTTGGAGCACTGAAAGTCAGTGTATTTTACATAGACACTAAGCAACATTGTCAGTTTTAATGTTATACAGTGAAATAAAAACTAACCAGTAGAATATAAATCATGCATATTAGATGCAAAATGCACACATGTACATATTTGTAGGAAATCATACTTGTTGCTTTCTTATTTCTGGAAAGCAAGTAGTGAGGGGCCAGTGGTTTTAGACAAATTTTAGAGGTAAATGTCAACATTGAGGAAATTATTTTAATATTGTTTCTATATGCCAGGAGACATTTCCATTTCTGAAAATTCTGTGTTACCAAGAAATATGGTTCCTTTCTGTGTTTCTTTGTGGATGAATCTAGTTAATTTTATAATGTTGGAATGTGAGCAATATCTTTGAAATGCTGATGTGTCACTAAGAGTACAGGTTGTAAGGGGCTCTGTGATTCACCTTCTTTGTAAAATGGGGATGATGATGATGACAGGGATGGTAGGACTAAAGGACACGATATACTCAAAGCCCTTAATACAATGCTAGCATGAAGTGAACACTTAATAAAGGTGCCTTGAGATAATTTTAAGTGTAAGGAGATGTTTTAGCACTCTCTCATTTGATGCTAGTGTATCAGCTACTTTTAAGGAAAGCGTAGAGAAGATTATCCTTATTTAAAACATGAATTGGATGAGATCAATTATTTCACTTCTATTAAATTCATATGAATGAGGTTGCTGGAGAAAAAACATACATGGCTTTTTTGGGCCACACCACATTTCTGGGCTTCTGTCTCAGGTGTTTAATAATGGCCAATGCCTAGCACTTTTCTTTTGAATTGCAGTCCCAGCCCAAGATCTTTGTTCATTTCACATTCTTCTTGTCCTCTACTTTCATTTTCAGTACATGACTTCATCTCCTACTTTATAGGAAATAAAGGCTATCAAGACTTAAGTATCTTTATTTTTCTGTTTCCTGAATCTTTGTGGCTTCCATCCCCTATCCGATTGCAAGAAGAATAAGAAGGTGCCTCACTTTATTGCTACCATGGTTTCTTACACCTCTGTTCCCCATCTTATCTTTCTTCCCATCTCCTCCGGAACCTTGCTGTTATATCAGATAAGTCTCCTTTTCTCCTATCACTTTCTTGCATTTTTCTTGGTGGTTTTTCCTTCTCAGTATACAGTCATATACAAATCACATTTAATCATATTCATGTACAATCATCTTCAAATTGCTCATCTTAACACATCATATTCTCTATTCCCTTCCACTTTCACCTCTTCTGTCCCAAACTCCATAGTTCAACTTGATCAAAGACGCCTCACATTTGGTTTCCAAATGTCAGTCTGTTGAATGACTCTTTCATAGTCACCTGAACCAGAGTGAATTTGTTTTTAAATACTGTCCCTTGTGCTGATGCTGTGCTCAGCTGGTTTAGGAACTAAGCTTCTTTTTAAAATTTATTTTACTTATTTATTTTAATTAAGATGAAAGAATGAAAACATACTAACAAATGCACATACACTTACAAATTAACACATAAACAATATAAGTAATACAGAATTTCAGAGAGGTGATAGGAAATTAACAATGCTTGTTGTATTATATATTGATATCTTCAAATTGGTTACTGAGATAAACAAATGTAGGCCTGTAAGATTGACCAAACAATTAAACATTAACTGTTCCTTTCAATAAATCCATAGAAATCAGTAGTACAACTATCTTAGCTATCCTGTATATATATAATATATATATTTATATATACATACCTACATATATATATGCATATTTTTCCCTTCTTTCTTTCTTTTCTCTTTTCCCTCAACCCAGTTATTCTTTCCTTTTGAGCATTTTTTTTCCCTTTCACAATATCTATTGTACTTTTTAGATTTTACTCATTCTTTCACTATGCTAGTGAGACCCTACAGTGTTTACACATATGGGTCTGATTTATTTTACTTATGAGAATGTGTCCATTTACCTATAAAAGTTTTGAGTTTATCTTTCTTTATAGCTGACTAATATTCCATTATATAAAAATACCACAACTTTTTTGTTAGTCAATTGATGGCCATTTGTTTTGCTTCCACGATTTAGCTATTACAAATTATGCTGCTATAAACATGGGTCCACATATATCACTGTGGTATGATGTTTTTAGTTCTTCTGGAAAAATACCCAAAACCAAAATAGCTGGGTTGAATGGGGCCTCTAATCCTTGTTTACTGAGGAATCACTACAGTGGTTTCACCAGTCTACACTCTCACCAACAGTGGAGAAATGTTCTTTTTTCTCCACAGCCTCACCAGCATTTGTTATTGGGTAATTTCTTTTTTTAATTTTTTTTTATTTTAAAGAGTAAATGAAGGATAACATAGTAATAAGGGGGCTTACTGAATTACTGACAAAGTGGTAGGAATTTATCAATGGTTGTTGTTTTACATATTGTTACCTACAAGATAGTTTCTCAGGAAAATAAATAAACAAATAATAGTGAGCTACAGACAAAAGTGGTAGGTTATTATCAATGGTTGTTGTACTATACTTTGGTATCTTCAAAGTGGTTTCTAAAGAAAATAAATAGAGCTATACATGAGTGACCAATTGAATATTCATTGACTATTCTCAGTGGTTGTTGTAGGAATCACATAGTAATAAACATACATCCATTTATGAAATAGCATGGGAACAATACAAACATTACAGAGTTATGGACAGATTAGTTGGAAAATATCAGTGGCTGCTGTAATACATGGTGGTATCTTCAAAGTGGTTTCTCAGGAAGACAAAGATATGCAAGAAAGATCTAACAAGTAGTTATAGCCTAAGGGTTGTGAAAAATAGCAGATTACCTCCTCACCAGTGACTCTTTCCACTGAGGTGTGACCTGGAAGGAAAGCCAGGATTGAAAAGAAGGACCAAGAGACTTGCACCTGTGTCTAACAACAGGCTGTTTTCTTTTTCCTCTATAGTCATGATTACCTGGGGCTCCTCCATGGTGATGACAGTCTGGCCAGAGGGAGAAGGCAGAGTATGCCCCAGGCCCCCTCATTCCTGTTAGACTAACTGGTAGGATGGATCTGAGCTCTGGGACCTCCACTTCAGAGGACAGACCAATCTCCAGTGGTCACCTTTGCTTTCAGGGCATGGCCCAGGGGGCTTCTTAGGGCAGTTCCTCTTGAGATGGCCTGGCTTTTAACACTGATAGCAGATGAATGTAGTCCTAGAGTTCTTCTTGGGGCCCAGAGAATCAGATTTAGGGTCTGTTTCTTTTGGTGCTGCAGCAAAAGCAGCTGCTTTTTCTCGGTCTCCTTGTTTTCTCTTCTTGGCCTCCTCCTCATCAAGGCTATAGAATACTGAGGAGGCAATCCTTACTAACATCTCAAGTGAGCTATCTGGGGTGAAAGCCATTTTTTGTAGCTTTTTCTCTCCAGCCTCCCAGCGCATTGGGACCCCGCAACCACTTAGTGTCCTCTCCCCCACAGTGAACACAGGCAGTAGGAATCTTGGTGCAGACCTCTCTGGAGCTCCAGGTGCTCCTCCACTGCAGCCTGTACTGTCAGGGGAAGAACGGCTTCCGGGGTGTCTCCGCAGGTATTACACAAGGTCCTCCTGGTTTCTAGCTTCCAAACGGCTCTTGTGACCCTGGTCAACTACACCTCTGAGTCTTCGGGCGTAGTCTGTATTCTTGTGTTCTCCGAGTCCTTGTTCAGCAGCCGCTCATCCACTGACTCTGGACCTTTCTGGTTCTCAATGGCAGGGGCAAGAGCGACTGGTTGTGTGGCATGTATTCCCAGGGGTTTCTCCATGTCAGGATGATTCACGCACGTCCCAGGGTGGGCGTCCGCAGCCAACATGTGGAGGGCCAATTGTGTCATTGCTTGTCTGGGCCATGATAGTTTTCGACTGCGTGGTGGTGGTTGGCTTGATGGCCAGCATGGGCTGGCATGTGCCGCTATACAACTTCCCAACACCAGCTGCCTGCCTCCTGAACTCCTGCTTGGCTGGGGTCCTGCCCAAAGGCCGGAGCTCCTCACCCCACAGCTTCCCGAGCACAGGTAGCCTGCCTCCTGGGTGCCCGCATGGCTGGCGTCCAAACCCTATTGGTTAATTTCCTAATGATAGTCATTCTTTCTGGGGTAGGATGGAATTTCAGAGTTGTTTTAATTTGCATTTCTCAAATGACCAATGATGCTGAACATTTTTTCATGTATTTATTTGCAATTTATATTTCTTTATCTGAGAAGTGTGTATTCATCTCAGATGCCCATTTTTGTATTGGATCTTTGAATTTGGGGCTTCTTTTTTTAAAATTCTTTATATGTTCTAGATAGAAGTCCTTTGTCCAAGGGACAGTTCGCTAAAATTTTTTCCCAATTTGTGGGTTTTCTTTTTTCTCTTCTGGTGATTTCTTTAGATGTGCAAAGACTTTTCGATAAGATGAGATCCCAGTTGCTGATTCTTTGATGTATTTCCTGTGCAGTTTGGTTTTTGTTCATGAAATCTCCCTACCCCTATATCTTCAAGATTTTTACCTACTTTCTCTTCCAGTAGATTTAGTGTTTCTGTTTTAATATTTAGATAATTTGATCTATTTTGACTTGAGTTTAGTGCATGGTGATAAACATGGGTTTATTTTTAGTCTTTGGCATGCGGAGAGCCAGTTTACAGCACCATTTATTAAAGAAGCTATCTTTCCTCCAGTGAACTTGTTCAGCTCTTTTGTCAAAGATTAGGTGGCTGAGTGTGTTTCTATTTGTGGTTACATCTTCCAGTCTGTTTCACTGATCCTCAGGTCTATTTTTTCGCCAGTACCATGTTGATTTTATCACAGTAGCTTTGTAATATAATTTCAAATCAGGGATTGTGATGCCACCTGACTTGTCTTTGTTGCCTAAGATTGGTCTTGCTATTCTGGGTCTCCTCTGGTTCCAGATGAACTTTAGGAATGTTTTCTCTAGATCTGTGAGGTATATCAATGGTATTTTAATTGGGATTGCACTGAATCTATTCAACAATTTTGGGAGTGTGACCATTTTCATAATGTTTGTTTTTCCTATCCATGAGCAAGGAATATCTTTCATTTTCTGAAATCCTCTTTGATCTCTTTTTCAGAATACTATAGTTTTCACTCTACAGGTCTTTTATTTCTTTTGTTAGATTCATTCCTTAATATTTCAGTTCTTGGATGCTATTGTGAAAGGTATGGTTTTCTTAATTTCTCTCTGTGTATTTGTTGTTTGTGTACAGGAATGCTATTGACTTTTGAGTGTTGATTTTATATCTAGCTGTGCTAGAATTTGTTGATTAATTCTAGGAGTCTTCTGTTGGAGTTTTTGGGGTCTACCATGTAGAGTATCATGTTATCTGTGAATAATGATAATTTCACTTCTTTCTTTCCTATTTTTATTCCTTTTATATCTCTCTCTTGTCTAATTGCTTGGGCTAGTGTTTCCAGAACTATGTTGAATAGGAGTGGTCACAGTGGACATTCTTATCCCTGATTTTAAAGTGAAAGCTTTCAGTTTTTGTCCATTTAGTATGACGGCTGTTGGTTCATCATACATGGCTTTGGTCAGATTGAAGTAAAGACCATGTATTCCTATTTTCTGTAAGGTTTTTATCATGAATAAGTGTTGGACTTTGTCAAAAGGTTTTTCTGAATCTTTTGAGACAATCATGTGGTTTTTGTCTTTTGCTCTATTGATATGGTATATTACATTGATTTGCATGTATTGAACCATTCCTGCACCCCTTGGATGAATCCTACTTTGTTATGGTGTATTATCTTCTTGATGATTTGCTGAATTCTGTTTGCTAGTATTTTATTGTAGGAACTCAATTTCTCTTACTCCTCTCCTTTACTTTTTCCTTAGTAGGCTAAGTGTGGCTTCTGTCTCTAGTACTTCTCTGGTATAGATCTAGAGTATATCCCCTATGGTGTTCTTACTTAAAAGATCCAATGGAGATTCTTCAGTTCTTAGCTTATTAATTGACTATTAATTACTTTATCCTTCAAATTTCACCCTCTAGATTTCCTCTGTATCCATTTCTTTTTTTTTTTTTTTTGGTTTTTGGTTTTTGGTTTTTCTCCGGGACCGGGAACCGAACTCACGACCTTGCGCTTGCCGGGCAGGCGCTTTTTGCCACTGAGCTAAATCCCCAGCCCCCTCTGTATCCATTTCTTTCACTTGTTTTTCCATGCTTGATGTTCTACTGGGTCTATCCATTTATATCTCCGCTGACATTTGTATGGTTAAATTATCATTCTTATGTGAAAGGTTAAGAATTTAGCTATTGATCTTGCTGATAGTTTTTGAAATTCTTATCTTCAATGCAGTTCTGAATCCCAAATTTATATGTTGTATGACATGTGTGATATTTCTGCCTATGCATTCCCACAGACGTCTTAAATCTAGAAGGTTCAGAATTGAGCTCATGCCTTCCTGTTGAGTCTAAACAATAATCTTCCCTTTTTCTTACTCATCTTACCTTCATCCATTTAACCATGCTTTTTATTTCTGCCCCTTATGTCTTTCTTGAGTCTGTTTTTCATTCACTATCCCTAATGCCTTAATTGAGATTCTCATAGTTTATGACCTGAATTATTGTGAGAATTACCCTTGGTTTTTCTTATGTTTATGACCCTTTCTACAGTTTACCTGCCATATTGTTATCAGAGTAAGTTTCTATAGTCTTGCTTAAAATAATCATAGTGGCTTATCATTGCATTTGATGGATCTAGACTCCTTTATTAGACATACAAATACCCTCTTTATTACCTTTTTTTATTTTCCTAGCCTTATCTTCTATTCTTCTGTTATGGCAAAAATTCGGGCTGTATTCTGCAAGAGACTAAAGAGAACAGACAAAGTTTTAATTTAGACCGGTCACCTCTCATCCCGACTTGTAAGTCTGGGAACTGGGCGTGGACCTGTCTTTGTTCCCAGGTTATATACATTTTTGGTTTCCATGGTGACAGAAAGGAATGTTGTAGTGTTGGCCACATGTTGTTCTCCTTGTGCTGTGTAACCGTGTCAGGCTCTGGTCATGAGCCCAACCACAATGATATATACTTTCTGTACTCTGTTTTATATGCCCCCTTTTAGATAACCATATAGTTCCTTTGTGGTTACAGTGTTTACCTAGGGCCAGGAGATGGAACTGCCCAGGCAGGGTCATGGAGGGTTACCTAGGCCTAGGCGCCCCCTTATCTTGGGGAGACATTCCTGGGCAGTGTTGATCTGGGGAATTAGCTCTTACACTGTCCCGAGAGGCTTCCCAAGGCACCATATAGGCTTTTACCAAAACTATTTTATCTAAAATAATATGCTAAGATTCATTGCCCCCTACACTTCTCTCTACAAACACTTTTTGATTTATCCTTGAGCTCTTTGGATTTCCCTGGCACAATCTCTGGATGTACAGAAGACAGTGTGTGTTCTGGGAATGCCCTCTTCCCAGTCAAGGCCTCTAATGGCATATCATTACTTTTGTGAACATCAGAAACCAATTTTCCAGTCCAGTCAGTCAGTTTTGGGTGCTCACAGTAGTGCGATTTGGTGCCTTTATGAGAAATGATAGAAGGATGTCTTCTCTGCTCTGAAGCAGCCCCACAAGACAGGGGTGGGGGCAAATATTACAGAGCAGAATGCTAGTTTTCTTTTTTGGGGGGGGCTACAGCCCTGTGTTGGAACACTGTAGGTAGTAATCTGCCTTCAGTGGAGTGTAATACCCCTGTTTTCACCTTGTATTCCTCCTCCTGGAAAATTCTAGCTTATTTAAGATTGTTATCCACCTATAGTTTCTGTCATTATACCCATGGCTTTTATCTGTTAATTTGGCTATCAGCACTTTGGAAAAATTTGAGAAAAGCCTTTCTCCATAAAAAAAAATGTGCTCCTAAATATATACCTGAGATTAGAAACTACATTCCGCATGTTATTAAACTTTTTGGCTCTGGTGTGTAAGATGGAACTTGTCATTTGTTAGGCATTGTGTGAATAATGTGGAACTGTTAGGAGCATTTCCTGACAATCTACTTTTGTGATTTTGTGTGTGTTCATATCACTTGACTTGCAAACTGCGTTCATATAACATATTCAGCTTATTGTTTTCTTGTCACTATCTTGCGCTAGACTATGAAATTTGCCAGGGTAGGCAATTATGATGTTTAATCCTGCTTGCCACCTTGATTGTGTGAAAGCCCATTTCTAAATTTGTCTGGGTGGATCACAGAGGCATGACCTTTGGGGCTACATCTTGTACATGGCCCCTTCTCTGATATTTTTCCCCTGCGCATCTTTGCTTCACTATTCCCTTCCAGCATGACCTTTGTGCTTTGGAGACAGTCAGCTATGACTAAGTCCTTTGAAACCAAGAGCCAAATAAACCTCTCCTTTGAGTTGTGGGTATTGGGCCTTTGGTCTCAGCAACAGAAAAGCGGACCAATTCAGAAAATTAGTTCAAGAAGTGGAGATGTTGCTGTGACCATGCTTGAACATATGGTTTAGAAGCCTTTGGGTCTGGTTTGCAGGAGGAATTTGGAAAGGTTTGGAAGTGCAAGCTAGACAAAACCTAGAATTCTGGGAACAGAGTTTGATGGGTAATTCTGGCAGGAGCTCAGAAGACTAGAATGCTGATAGAAATGTGTACATGAGGTTTCACATGGAAAAACGGACTCTATTAGGAATTAGACTGGAGGTCATGCATATTACTTACACTCTGGTGAAAAAATTTGTCTATGTCTTGCCCGTGTCCTAAGAGTATGTGAAGCTCAATTTAAAGATGGTAAGTTAATTGATTTATCTGGTGGAGGGAAGTTCAGAGTGTCCCAGTGTTCAAGTTGTGGCATGGTACTGCTGGCTGATTTTAGCCAAACATATAGTAAAAACTGTGAGCCAAAAACACAGCAGGAAGATTTGAAAAACTTAATTTTGGCCTGAAAAGGAGCATGTGTAAAGTTGAAGCCAAAAGTAGCTAGTCACTGAAGAGATCAGCACCAGAATGAGAAGAAAGATGCCGCCTATCACAGGTCTCAAAGGTGCAACAGTTCAGCCTTTCATTTGCAGAGAGAGCCCCCATGCCTCAGCCTGGAGTGAGGCTGCCTATGGAATTGCTTTCCTAGGGTCCACTTCGTTGTGCTCAGCCCTCCAGGCGCTCAGAGGCTGCTGCAGCCAAGGCTTAATGGAGCCCACATACTGCCCACACTGGTGGCAAACTTTGGCATTGTTCATGTGATGTTAGGTTTTCAGGCATGCAGAATACAAGAGTGCTGGAGTCATGGAGGCACCCACCAAGATTTCAAAGGAATGCCTGGAAGGTCAGGAAATGTGCTCCTAAGATGTTGCTATGTGAAGTTATGGAAATAGAGCCAAAACATCAGTGAAGACCCTAGGAAGTTGAAGATCCCAGGAAAATGGACTATCTGCTGAAGAAAGCTGCAGGCAGTGAGTAGAGCCAGCCCAAAAGAGAAGCCATGTGGATGGGGCCACTCAAGCCCTCTTACAATGTGCCCTATATGCTGGACGTGGAGCTACAGGACTTAAAAGTTTACCCTGCTGGATTTTGGCCTTACTTTGGCCTGATTGTTTTCTAGGCTTCCACTCCTTCCTTTTGGAATAGGAATGCTTACCCTGTGCCATTATGCCTTGGGATTATATAACTTATTTTTCTAGGCCTCACAGCTGAGAGTTATCTTGAGTCTTGGACTTTTGAGCAGTGCTGGAACTGTTAGGACTTTTGAGAAGGAATTAGTGCATTTTTGGATGTATGCAGGATGATAAAGTGAAGATTAAGTGAAGCTGATGTACGACCTTGTTATTGTGTTTAGTTGGGTATAAAGTATGCTTTAAGGAGGTGTGATTAGGGGTGGTTAATCTTAATTGTCAACTTGATTTCACTGAGAGACTCCTAGAGAGATTGTGAAAGGGGATTATAACTGAGTGGGCTGTTAAAAGGTGCAGCTTTGTTTGAGAAAGTAGTCATAGAGTGTGACTTTGAGAACCATACCTGGTTTCCGACTCCTTCTCTTGTGCTGTTCCCCTGTTCTCTGCTTCCCAGTTGCCATGAAATGACCAGCTTTGCTCTACCACGCCTTTCTGCCGTGATGTTTCTTCTGCTTTGGCGCCAGCTGACCTTTTCTCCTTTAAACTGTACATGTCAGGTAGTTTCTCCCAGCAAAAGGAAGGCTGGGCTAATACACTTTGTGAGTATGCTAACATTGATGTCTGTATTGATAAGTATTAAATATGATTTCTCAAATACTCCAGTATTTTCCAAAATACTTTTTGCTTCTGTTGAGGAAAAACAGACTTTTGTTGGGTAAAATCTAGGTTATATGGAACTATTTTGAATTGTAGTCTATCAGTGAAGAAGTTAAAATTGGTTATCTCTATTTCTGACCTTGGTTAAAGAACCTAGACCAGTAATAGTGAACTTTTAGTGCTTTTAGTGATACAAACAGTCTGCTGCAGCACATGTGCCCGGGGTTTGCACCACTAACCTAGACTTTGTTTCTAGATGCTTGTGTGGCTTTCTCAGTGTTCTCCAAGAAGCATCTCTAACATTTGGTGTAATCACAGCTACTGCTTGCTCTGTGTCTTTTACTTTTGTTCTCTGTCCCTCTGCCCTGTGGTGTAGGGAGCTCATCATGGCTGAGCACTTTTGGTCTCAGGAGTCAGGATTTCTTCAAGACTTGGGTCATAGTTATTTGATTTAAAATTTTGCATTAGTTTTCTTCCTAGAATTCTGTTTCATTAAAATCTAATTGCTTGCCTTTTAATTAATTCCCCTGACAGTAGTAACTTTCCTATAGTTGTTTTTTTTATGGAATTGAAATCACCATCTATTTTGCCTGTCAAAATGGAAAAAGTTCTGTGAATGCATACTTTCATGCAAATGAAAAAAATATGAACATTTTCCCCCCTTTTTGAAAGATTGAGCAAAACATACAAAGTATGAGATGATGATTTCCATTATTCTGTGAACACAGGTCTTCCGCTGGGCAAACCCAATTTTTTATTAAATTCAGTTGCCTGTTCTCTCTTGAATTCATTTAAACCTTCACATTTCTCTTGTGTTGAAGAACTTGCTTCAGCTCCCTATTAAATATGTTGTTTAAGAATTTTACTTGTTTTTCTTAGGCAAGTTTAAAAAATAACAGTTGTATCATGGTGAGCAGAAAGCAAGTGCTCTGGGTTATTTAAATTGGATTAAAATATGCTAGGGCCATGATGACAGTAAAATCAAATATGAAGCTCCTTTTCTCTAGGCTCTTGAAACAGCTAATTAAAAAAAAGGAGAACTCTTTTCCATTCAAGTGGACGGCTTTTTTTAGGACACATGCTATTTAGTCTCTGAACAGCTTTAAGTATCTGCTTCTAAGTCAGAAGGGAGTTGGGCTGGCTTACTGAGAATCTTTTCTGCAGTGCCTTAGTAGAATGTGGGTGTGTATATGTAGATTTATTATAATTTTAACTATTTATTATAATTTTAGTTTAGCATACTTGGTTTATAAATTTCATGTTTCCACTGGAACATTTTGAAAATATTGACTAAAAAAATGAAGTGTTGCTATCGTTTGAGCTGAAATAAAATGTAGAATGTTGATTCTGTGATTATTCCAGTCAAATTGCAAGAAGGGAGCCAAGGGAAAGATTTGGGCTCCTGCACACTGCCTCCTTCACTCTTCTTCTTTTTCCTCCTCCCTTTTTTCCTTTTTTTCTTCTTTTTTTTTACTTTTTTCTTTAACCACTGGGGATGTAACCCAGGAACTCTGCACTGAGCTACATTCCTAGCCCTTTTTTATTTTTATTTTGAGACAAGGTCTTGCTAGATCACTAAATTCTCCAGGCTGTCTCAAAATGTGGTCTGCCTGCCTCAGCCTTCCAGAGTGCCAGGATTATAGGTATGTGCCACCATGCTTGACTTGGCTTCTGGTCTTTGTCTAGTGCCCCCAGGTTCTGAGAGGGGATGCCATCTGGGAACCTCTGGCAGAATACAATATTACACTGTTAGGGCCACTGGAACCTTGTATCATTTCACCATCACGGTTTGTCCCAAAGCTTCATTAATTGATTTTATTTTTATATTTGTAATTTCAGAGCAATAAACTAGAGGAGAAAAAGCGACTTCAAGAAGAGCTCAGAAGAGAAACATTTAGGGAGCATCACCAATAGTGAGTGTTTTCAGAACTTGATACTTTTGTAGACATATTGTTCATTCAGCTTTTAAATTCTAGATGATGCTAACTTTTCAACTACCTGGTACAATATTAGACTATTGACTGTTATGTTAATTATGTAATTGAGCTCTGTCAACATTTGAGGATCTAAGATTGGAGACATCTATACTTACCAAAGTACTCTTTAATAGTCAGTTGCCCAGCAATATTAATACTAAATCTTAGGAATTCTCCATTGTAAATAACTTGGAGACCTTGACATTTTGTTAAGCCAGGGTACTTCTAATTATATTGACTTCCAAAATAGCAATATAAGGAGGAGAGTGAGGGCTGGGGATTTAGCTCAGTGGCAAAGCACCTGCCTGGCAAATGCAAGGTTGTGCATTCAATTCCTGGTACCAGAAGAAAAGACCAAAAAAAAAAAAAAAAAAAAAAAGGAGGAGGGTGAATGAAATACCCAAGAAAAATCTAAACTAACCTAGAATTTATCTAGTGGACTATTATAGTGTTGTATTTTGTTCTAATCAAAAGTTAGATATCATTTATCAGTAATTGTCAAAACTTCCAGTTTGTAGTCATATACCAAGGCAATTTTTTTTTTTTTTTTTTTTTTTTTTTTTTTTTTGGTTTTTCTCCGGTACCAGGAACCGAACTCACGACCTTGCGCTTGCCAGGCAGGCGCTTTTGCCCCTGAGCTAAATCCCCAGCCCCCCAAGGCAATTTTTATAATATGATTTATGAATAACAGCAGTGTCTTGGTTACTTTCCTCTCGTTGCTGGGGCAAAATACCTGACATCCAAAATTAAGGAAGGAAAAGTTTATTTTGCTTACAGTTTGTGGAGGTTTCAGTCCATACTTGGCAGGTTACAAGGCAGACTGGCACATGGCAGAGGGCTACAGCTCATGGCAGCAGAACACAGCAAAGCAACAACAACAAAAAAACACACAAGGGAGGAAATGGCCAGAAGCACCCCTTTCCTTTCCCTTACATATGCAAACTGTCCACCCCAGGGTGGGTGTAGCTCTCACACCCATAATCAATCAAACCCTGAAAGCCTGCCCCATGACCGCATGAGGCTTTGGGGGGACACCCAGACACAAACCATAACAAGCAGTTAATATGTGTTGCCATAGTAGGGTAGCTACTGTTTTATTACACTCCATTACCTACCTTTAAAGATCCCGTTCTATCTCTTGGTACCTAGATTACCTAAAGTTTGGTTAAAAGAAGACCAAACAAAAGAACTATATTTCAGATCCTACATTCTAATTGTCATAAAATCAAGGTAGGAGTAGGCAGCATGGGGAGCATCTTGGTTCACAGCAAACAGCAAACAGGGTGCCTGGTAGCATTTGGAGACCATAGGAACAACCTGCCCTAACCACACTCCCTGATACCAGGCATGAGCCTGAGGGGCAGGTGCTATGTTTGAGAGCCACCTTAGGTGACCCCACAGCCATTATAGTAGCAGTTGGGCTTTGACCCTGCTAATGGACTTGGCCACCATAGTGGTTCAGCTAGGTCTATGTAAATTCAAATACTCCTTCTGACATGAGGATGGAGACGCCCAGTGAACTGGGAGAAATATTTGCTATGTACCAACCCAGATCCCCAAACTCAGAAAAGGGTCCAGTGAAAATCTTAAAATCAAAACCAGATGGGATCCATCTGAGTCAAGCCAACCCTTGATGTTCATCATCAGCCTGCTCCTGCTCTGTGACTTATACTTTTGCTTTAATAAGTCCCTTGCTTCTCTTGCTACTTCTGTACATCTTGCTCAGTTCCTTGTTCAGGATGCAAAGAGCATAGATACCTGGTGTGACAGAAACAACCTGTCTCATAACAGAATTAGAACAGAGTCCTAGTTTGTAATCTTAGTTTCAGCTGTGATCTTGTATAAACTACGAAATGTCTTTGAACTTTAGTGGTTTATTCATTTGACTTTCACTTTCAAAATAAGAATGATAATATTGATCAGATAGGCTAATTGTAAAGATTAAAGATAAAATATCAATGGCATAGAAGTGCCTTTTATATGGATTTGAAATGATTTGAAATGATTTTCTTACAGAGGTCCTAGTTAGATGGGATTACACAATTTTATTTTGGAGAGGCTCTGTACAGATTTCTGGTCCTACCAGAACCAGTTGTTGACCTCCCTCTTTCCTATACAGTGTTTATTAACTGCTTCCTATTCTTTCCCCACAGTTGTCCCTCATTTACAGAATTTGAGATCACTGAGGTATTAAGCTGGACTTGTATGTGACGCCTTAGCATGTATTCCTTCTCCAAGTGCCACGTCTTCTAATTTTCTCATAGCGCTATGATTATCCATTATTAGTATCATAAGCAGCTCCTTTCTTGCTTTAAGACTCAGAGACAAGAATGAAAAGAAGTTTCTTGCCTGCCTACATTGCTTTTTAGCAAGATAGGTAATTGACGTCTGCGAACCAGGTCAGAAAATCGGTGGGAGATGGGATGAAGCAGGAAGGGAAGGGTCGCTGAGAGATGCCATCTTCAGCACCGGTCTCATTTCAGTCACAGAATCTGAAGCCTGTCTTCCTTGGGAAAGAGAAAGCTGAATATCACAAGAAACTGACTCTCTTGGAGAGACACATGGCAAGAGGGAAGCACTAGGTCAAGGGTGTTAATATATTATTGCCTCTCTGCTTTGATAGAGAAGGATGAGGATCTATTTCCGGTTCCATCCTGAGGAGTTGAGGGAGATGAAGATTTAGAGGCTTTAGTTACTTAGAGTCACAAATAAAAATAAATAAAGCTATTCTGTGGCATGCTAGTTTCACCTTGGAGAAGGGAAGACCTACTTCCCAGTGAGGGTCTTAAATTCAGGAATGGGAAGTTAAACCAGTCCATGCCCTGGGGAGTCTGAAACAAAGTGAGGTGAAGGATGAGAGATTCCAAATGTTGGAGGTTGTACTGCTGACTTCTCTCTTTCATTGACTTCCAGCTTCTTGAGTTTGTGTTTTACTAAATACTAAAGATCAGTCACCTTTTCTGTAAAGAAGAAAAAAGTTTTGCCCTCAGCCACTTTCCGTACTTCAGTGGAGTTCAATTCAATTACATGCACATTTCACTCTTGCTCTTTCTTCTGCTTATCGTGAAAGTGCCAGTTAACCAGGAAAAAGAAAAGTTAGCTGAAAATGAGAAGTATCTCAAATTGATTTTTAAAGCCTATTGAGAAACACAAGAAGGGGTATATGTGTGTGAGCTTTTTTTCTTTTAAGAGCATTGTGTTTGGAATTACTTTTGAAATTAAAAGGCCAATAGCTTATGAAATGAATGACCATTACATAGCTAGAAATATGAAAGGAACTTCTTAGAAAAGATGGATCCTCTATAGAATAAGTCTTTATCTATTTTCTTAGAACTAGTTTATGGTATGAAAAAATGCCTAGGAAGGCTGTTAGAATTTTTAACAGTACTAAGATTTCACTAGACCAACGAGACTGCTGCCCCCTACCCTTCAAATTAGATTCTCCTGAAGCTGTCAAGTGAAGGAACTCAAAATAGAAACCCAAATAAGAAATTCTTTAGAGTGAGTCAATACCTTGCCAGTTTCTGCATGCTGTGATGTACAGGGTTCAAACAGCAGACCAGGAAGAACATGTCTTTCCTGTGGGACAGGGCTGCCATGGACTTGAACAGACTAAATCCAAGGTGCTGGAGAAAAAGCACAGGATAACCACCTGGGGCAGCACCATGAGAATCTTAATGTGCTCTTTCTTCACACCTTGTTCCTGACTTCGTTCATTTGCTTCTGCTTATTTTTAGTGTTGTCAATTATTTAGCTAACAGGCAGAAAACTAGGCTTTTATTGACATCCAAAGGGACTCTCCTGAGTGTAATAATGAAGGCAGTTTATTGAATGCCTGTGAGGTTCCTTTCTAATTGTACGCATTAATCTGCCCATGCAAGCTGGCTGAAAATACACAAGCAGATTGCACATGCAGATGGAGCACACAGGATGGTTTTTATGGAAAGACCTCTGGAATGTACTTCTGCAGTGCTGTCTTTTCCTTAAAAATCGAATGACTGTGACTATTTCAATTGGCAGCTGAGAGCAGACCAAATTAATGATGCATTAAGTCTGCTCTTCTGGCTGGGGACACACCAATTTCACAATTCAGAATTAGTTCTAGGATTCTTGAGCCTGAAAGTGAAGGGTAGAAGTGGTCATTTCAGCTCTGTGTAGTTTTCATCATTACTTTTAATCTTTTTTGACTGTTTACTTCTTATAAAAGCTCATGCACGATTCTTTTTAGGATGGCCCTTATATTAATATTATTGATCTGAAGTAATAGTTAATTAAATTTTATCAAAGAGATGTTGTGATTTAGGTTGTTTAAAATATTGGGTAAAATATCTTAGCATTTTAGAGTTTAAATAGTAATTTACTTGGGGAGGTGTAGTCATCTGTCTAATTGTATGGGTGGTTTTTTTTCGATAACTGTTGAGAGAAATTTGGATTTTGAGCCTGTTTAATCAGTGATGGCAGTAGGGTAGGAAGTGTGGCAGGTATGCAGGTGTTGTGGAAAATGGTATTCTTTTAAGCATATTCTAGAGTATTGAATTGACTATGTTTTAATCATTTAAAACCACTTAACACAGAAGATTAGACATCTATGTAGTTTCAAAAATACAAAATGCTTGACTCTTTTAAATCAAAATAATAAGAAACTGGTATATAACTGAGAATCTCTGGAGTGTCAGGCTCAATAGTAGGCAGATAATATGACTGTTTGTTTAATTTTCAAATCATCCCTATTAGGAATGTATTGGCCGTTTTTACAGGTGAAGGTTTGGATGGTTAAAATTTTCCAAAGTCATGGAGACACTAAGTGATGAAACCCAGGTTTTGAGATTTTGCAGGACAAGAGGATTAGGTAATTTAAGGCTGCCATATACTTTAAGGTTGGGAGTCTCAGAGTAGAATGGGGGTGATAAGCACTGTAGCAACATGGGGTGCCTGTGGTGAAAATTATTAGAGTGGGTAGGTCAGCTCAGAGAGAAAGACTTGGCTAGAGTTGACTTCTGTTTCTTCCTACCAAGATCTAAATTTTGTCTAGAGTGAGCAAAAGAAAAGCTGAAGAAATAAGTCTGCTTTATTTCTAGTCATTACATATGAATGATATTGTCATCCCAGGACCCACACTAGGTTAGTACCGTGATTCATCTTATTATATAGTATAGGATGCTGTAGGACCATGATGCCTCTTGACTGTACTCTTCTCCTAGGTACAGTTTCCATTGTTGTTTCCTGGGGACACAGGGCTCCCATCATTAAAATCTCAATTGGAAAAGCTGTTGGAACCAAGCCCATTCCCAATCAGGACCTTCCTGTCCTAAACTGTCAAGCTTCAATCCAGCTCAGACCACAGATTGTAATGTGGGAAGTTCTCTTCATTTCTGCCATCAGAACCATGCATCTCTTTTACTTCCATTTGAATAATAGTGTGCTTAGTTCCCCAGAGGCACATCTTCATCTATTTTAGTTCCTAGAGCTCTCATCCAGGCAGGTCTGCTGAATACGCACACTTTTGGCCCAAGTTTGCTTTCTTATATGCTCTCAAAACTTCTAATGCTCTTTGAGGGAGCTTCTGAAGGACACTTAAGGGCGAGATTGCTCCCTTCTCCATGTGGTGGGCATAAATCCAACTTTGGGTTTTATAATTTAGGTGAGGTGAATAGAAAGTCATCCTACTCATAACTTTCTAGGTTAAGCTGATGAAGTGAACTTACAGATATAAAAATTCTGTATCTTGTTCAGAATGAGACTGAACAGTTCATGAGAAATCTGGTTTGAGGGAATCCCTTACTGTTGATTGTTAAATCATATTGTAGCTAAAACCACATCAAAATTTCCATCCACTATGAATTCTTCCTGAACATAGCCTAGAGCACCTTAAGACTATGGCTTTAAGGTGCCACATGTGCCACAGCAGGCTGTTCCCACCATTGAAAACTCTAAAAGGTTCGCCATCACTGTCCTGGATTCCCACCCCACCACCCTTACATTGGCATTTATTGCATCCCGCTTGATTTATGGTCTCTTTTCTGTGTTACCTGTCTGCCTACATACTACTACAATGCTACTGTCTTTGCCACTAGTCTCTTCTCTTTGGTTTCTCCTGTGTTTTGTAGGGTTTAATTTTATGTTTTTCAATTAAGTTTATTGGTATATTTTAGGTACACATAATGATCACATTCATTACAGGGAATTTTTATCCATACATGATATAACTTGATTCTTTTTTTCCCCATTGCCCTACCTTCCCTTCAACCCCCCCCCCCTTTTTTTTTTTTTTTTCCAGTACCAGGAATCAAACTCACGACCTTGCACTTGCCACGCAGGTGCTGTGCCGCTGAACTAAATCCCCAGCCCCTTCTTCAACCCCTCTTGAAGCTATTTAAAAGGCGTTATTTCCATTTTTCCTTCATTTTTTCTGTTCCTTTCTTTCCTTTTCTCTTCCCATTCCCTAGTTACCATTCCCATTCAAACATTTTCTTCCTATTTCACAATATCTGTTATACATTTTAGTCCTTATTTACACTTTTGCTTTCTCACACCAGAGAAATAATGTGGTATTTATACATGTGTGTCCAATTTATTTTACTTAAGACTGTGGCCTTAAGGTGCATCCATTTAGGTAGAAATGTCTCAAGCTTATCCTTCTTTATGGCAGAGTAGTACTCCATTGTATAAAAACTGCATCTTTTATCCATTCCTCGATTGAAGGGCATTTGGGATGTTTTCAAGATTTAGCTATTACAAATTGTGATGCTATAAATATGGGTGCACATATGTCGCTGTGTATGATGTTTTTAGTTCTTCTGGAAAAATACCCAAAAGCAAAATACCTGAGTTAATAAACTTATAAAGAGAAAAGGTTTATTCTGGCTCACACTTTTGGAGCTTCCAGTCTATGCTCAATTAATTCCATTGCTTTGGCCTGTAATGAGGTCACCAATTGCAGCAGAAGTATATGGCAGAACAGAACTGCTCACCTCATGACTAGGAAGCAAAAGAGAGGATAAGGAAGAGACTGTGATGTCACAGTTCCCTGCAAGGGCACAATGTTTGGATTGAAACATTATAGTATCCAACATAATGGGAAAATGTCTATTAATTTGTGGAGTAGGAAAAGCTATGGATAAAACGTAGACATCAAAATTTCAAAGCAGGCAGTATACATCTTTCTTTACATTTATCTAGGGCTGATACATAACAACATATTAGCTTTTGTTCCTTGGCATTAGGAGACTCAGGAAAAGTGTCTCTGCCGTTCTTAACAGGTGCTTCCAAACTCACTTTGGAAACTACTATCAGAAAGAAAAGGGAAAGAGTAGTAAGAATTTCTGGTGGAAATTATTGAGGTGTGTCACTTTAAGCCTGGCCCATACACTTGTTCCCATTTCATTGCTCAGAACTCAGATATGCAACCACATCTAATTTCATGACAGCTGCAAAATGTCGTCTAGCTCTGTGTTCAAGGAGTAGAGGGACCCTGTTAGGGTAGAGCTGGCAGTCTCTGCTTTATACAAATTACTCTCCCCCAACATAAACCACTGTTCATTTGTATATTATCCTAATATCAATTAATGGAAAACAGTCTGGTAGGATGCCTACCAGAAAATTCATGGTGTTGATTTTGGAGAAAAGGATAAGATTGAGAAAGAGGACCTCTATTCTTTAAATTTTTCTATTCTCTGGCTCATATTGTATTCGTGTATTACTTCATGATTAAAAATTAAAGCATTACAGAGAAGTTAAATGAGGGGAAAATTGTTTTAAATACATGGACTAGTTTGATTACTTTAGAGTGAAATTTAGTTCTCCCAATGAAACTATTCACATGTTTTGTTTCACATCATGTTCTGATGAGCCCTTACATGAGACTTGCAGAGCTACCTCAATATACTTTCTCTGTGAGTGCTTATAGATATATGATTGTCTTTGGTTCACACTCAGTTATATGAAATTGATTTGGGCAAACATATACCTCTTGAGGTTGTTCTCCAACCTCTGTATTGCTAAGCAACAGCACAGACTCAAGAATGTTGTTGTCTGCGTGAATGCGTGTATGACCACGAGAGTGACTCCTTATCTAAACCTCATGGTGGCAAAGTTCAGACTTTTGAAGCTGTTGCGAAGTAAAAGAAGACTACGTTTAGATAGCATTTATACAGATAGCTTCTGAGATACAGTGAGGCTTTGTTTCCAAATGTGTTATATAACATGAATTATTCATAAGTCTACATCATGTGGACTTAGGAAAATTATGCATATTATATAGCTGTCTGTAGTACTATAGTAGTTCCTGAAATCACCATGGGTGCTTTTAGAAAGCAGATTTCTAGATCCCACTCCTGACATGCTGGTAAAACAAAGACTCAAGCCCTGTAATTTTTAAGAAGCACCATCAGTGAATCTTATGTAGTCAGCCCCACACAGGTCTTCCTACTGCCATGTTGAAAATGACTGTAGGTGCCAAGAAATCCAGAATGGTGTTGGCCAGTTCTTTCCCTAGCAAATATCACTAATAGTTGTGTGCCTTTTCTCTCTTTATTTTAGAAATATTTCAAACACACAGAAAATATGTATCATCCACTAAAATCTTATTGTTAACATTGTCTTTACATTTGGTTGATTTTTTTTTTTTTTTGAGACAGGATCTTACTATGTAGCTCAGGCTGGCCTTAAATTTGTGTTCCTCCTGCCTCAGCCTCCCAAGCACTGGGATTATAGGCATGCGCCACCATGCCTGGAACATTTGGTTAATTTTTAAAAAGAAATAAAGTATTGCTGAGGCTGCAGAAGTTACCATGTCACCTTCATTCCTTCCTCTTTACATCTTTCCCAAGCAATAATCACTGTCCTGGGATATAACATTTGTCAAAACCACCAAGGACACATCTATAGTTGAAGAAATTAGCTTTATTTTAGCAGCATTTGGAAAATATCATAGGGAATATCATAGGGAACAGTGAGTTATCTCAGTAAGAAAGTGTTAGAAAGGATGCATTACAGGATTTGGCTTTGGGTGGGTGATTTGGGGAAGGACCTAAGGATGCAGTAGGTTGCCATGGATTAAGTGCAATCAGGATGAAGGCAACTTTATGGCTGGATATCACAATAAATCTTCCCTGCAGGGAGGACAGGCTAGATGAGGACGAAGCTCTAGTTAGTAGAGAACTGGCAGTGGCTGCTCAGGTGGTGAGAAGGGCGGGTGTTGGTAATCTGTGGGTTGTTCGGTGACCTGTGTGAAGCTGGTGTGACTGTGTCTGTCAGTGGGACAAACCTTAACTGGGTAAGGTGGGCTCAGTGTGTAGTAATGGTGAGGTACACTGCGGGCACCAGACCAGTCCCTGGATGTCTTCTCTCTCATCATGTAGGTGTTTCTAATTTTACTATGTTTATATGAATTCACAAACTTCTGTGGTTTAAAAATATCATTGTATCGTCATTTTTATATATTGTTTTATTTCCATACTGGACATGGTTTTGGTTTGAGACAATCATATTGATTCGTGATATAAATCAATCCACTTTCTTGATTTTCATTTTCTTCTTCCAATTTTTCTCCCTCTTTCTCTTATAAGTGTTGCTTGATTATGTGTCCTTTCTCAGGTCTCCTTTTGTTCCCAGGCCAGGGTTTCTCTAAACACTCAGTTTTTGGACATGCGTTCAGCTCTATCAGGTATCGTCAGATTGCTCTCTGAAGGGATGAGACCCGTTTGCTGTCCTTTAGCAGTTCATAAGAGGACCAGTTCATGCAGACATCTTCCTTGGTGTACGGCAAGGTTTTCATACTTTCCAGTTTTTGTTGTCGATCTGGCAGATGTGGAATGGTGTTTGGTTTTAACTTTATACAACCAATTATTAGTGAGATTGAATATCTTTTCACATGAGTGTTGCTCATGAGAAGCCATCAAGCGCAGTGGCTAAAAACATAGTCTCTGGAGCCAGGCTGGCTGATCTGTGTCCAGGTTTTGACATTTATGAGCTGACTTTGAGCAAGTTACTTCTATAAATTGGAGGTGATAATGGGAACACTGGCCAGGTTGTCGTGAAATTAACATATGTAAAGTAGTTACCACAGGGCCTGTCACATAGTAAGCCCCAAGTTGTTGTTTTTGTTTTTGTGTTCTTAAGTGGTATGTTTCCCTGTTTCTGCCTTTTGCCCACTTTTCTAATGGGTTGTTTGTTTTTATATATTTCATTTAACTGTCTGTCTGTCTGTCTCAGTCTATCTCTCTCTCCTTCTAAATATAAAGTGCATATAGTTAAGAAAAGCACTGTCAACAGCACAAACTTGAACAGGCAGAAATAAAATAAGCTTGTCTCGGTTAGGAGGTCTTTGTACTACATCTTGTGGAGGTTATTGTTTCCTTTGTTCCCCCTAGTTTTTATTTTTATTAGTACATACTTACAGTGCATGATAATTACATTCCTTGTGGAGCACTGGTACACATGCATAGCACATCTTAATTCTTCTCTCATCTCCTTTTTCTCTCCTCCCGCCCCCTTTCTCTATTTCTTGACCCCCTTTTATTGGAAAAGGACCTCTCTCCCTGCTATTTCCTACCATCTATCACTTATTTTGCTCTTTATTTGTATTTTGGGTTTCTCATATAAGTGAAATCATGTGATATTTAAGCTTTTGTGTCTAATTTATTTTACTTAACATTATCGTCTCAAGATACATCCATTTTCCTACAAATGACTCGTTTATTTTTCTTTAAGGCAGAATAGTATTCCGTTGTGTATACATTTTTAATCCATTCATCTATTGATGGACATATAGGTCACTTCCAAGATTTAGGTATTATGAATTGTGCCGCTACACATACAAGTATGCATATGTCACTGTAACATGTTGTTAACTTTTTTGAAAATATTCCTAGAAGGGGAATAGCTGGGTCTACTGGAGTTTCTACTTTTAGTTTTTATTTGTTTTTGGCCAGCACATGTAGGGCTTAATGCTACAAAAATTTCTATTATACAATATAAATTTCAGAATTGGTTATTGTAGTGAAAATTTGTTTATTCTAGAGACATCTGGGAATGTTGATCTGTGTCCCCTAGGAAGCGATATAGCCATTAACCCCTTTATGTGGAAGATCACTCTCTAGTTTGTTAAAATACCCAGCACTTTCTCTGGTCTATCATTGGCTTGAGTGGCAGTTGTCATTGTCATTGTATCTGTGGTCTTGCTTTCCATGCTCATGTGCATTACCTGTCTGACCCTTGCAGCCACTGAAATGTGTGTTAGAAGGTGAGAGGGTGAAACTACCCCTTAATTCCCAGAAAAACAAAAAGTGCAGGGGAATAATTTTCAGTGACTTTTCAAACAAGGTAGCTTCCTAATGGTGACTCTTTAAGTTTAAAATTGGTAGTTCCATGCTATTATCAAAATGTATACATATGTCATGTTATACATAGCTCAAGTTTGTCTGATATGGGCATTCAGGTGAAGAAAACTGCTTACTACCTTGTAATTCTGATGTGGTGAGTGACAGGTGCCCAACTCATAGATGTCTACATGTCTACATTTTGTTTTTTCCTCACAGCTTATTTTTTAACGTTGAAAGTCCTAGTTTTCTAACTATCATTTAGTCATCCTTTTCTACATTTTATTTTTTGTGGTGCTGGTGATTGAACCCAGGACCTTCATGCATGTCAGGTACTCTTCTACCTAGCTACATATACAGCCCTCTATCACATCAAAGAACTTTACAAAAATGGTCTTTTACAATTCTAAGCTTTCAAATGAGCCAACATACACACACACACACACTCCTATGTTTTTTGTCTTTTCACAAAAGTCAAATTTTGTTGTTGATCAATCTCCATTAACAAATTTTAAATATTCCATCAGACTAAAATATAACAAGCCACATTCCTGTCCTTCCCTCATTTTCTCACAATGCAGTTTTTTTCTCAAACTCCCACCAGTCTTCAAACTAAGTGAAGTCCTAGTAGTTTTAGGATAAATTACTGCTTTTGTACCCTGGGTCTAGTAGTTCCTAGCCCTGACACAAAGACACCTCAAGGACAAATGAACATTCTCTCTTTTGCAACTTTCCTTCCCAAAGTTCTGAAACAACTGAGAAGGCAAAAAAACCCTGGAGAATTGTTTCTCCTGTCCTTCCTCAAGTGTTTTTGGCATCTTCTTATAAACTTTTTGAATTGATCATCAAAATTGAGAAATGATTTCTTTATATGTTACTTTGTATTGTATTATCAGGAAGGCAAACTTCTATAAAAACGAGGCTCCCAAGCATATCTCGAGCACTACATGTGGTTTTTTTCTTGTTCACTTTAGATGTGGGTGAACAGGCTTGTGAAAGGCTCCTCCAGTCAGGTAAATACCTGACCAAAATGGGCAGAGTCTATACCAACTTCAGAATACAACTTCCAAGGTTTCCTTGTAGGTTGCCTCTATTCCAGCCAAGCATAAGGGGGAAAATGGATGGAGGCGCATGCACGGGATGGTTATAATGACTTAGTCGCAGAGCTGGTGAGAGTCTCTGCCTCTCACAGGCATTGGTCAAGACTCAATCATATCATCAACCTTAGCTATAAGAGAGGCTAAGGAATATAGTCAAGTTGTATGACCAAAATCAGAGGAGAACATAAATTTTGGTGGACATTTAGCATCTCCACTGGGGAGAGGTTGTCCTGAAGAGACATTTTAGGATGTGAGAAAATACATGAGAAAAAAAAGCTTACAGGAGGAAAGGTTTATTTTGGCTGACAGTTTTCAGGGTTTCAGTTCATGGTCAGGTGACTCCACTGCTGTTGGGAGAAGAGCAGAACCAGAGAAGAATGAGCTGAGGACAAGATATAGTCTTCCAGGTCATGCTATGGCCTATTCTTTTCAACTAGGCCACACCTTCTAAGTTTTCATCACCTCCAATAAAGTCATCAAATTATGACTCTACCAATTGATTAGTCCACTGATGAAGCTGAAGCCCATATGCTCTAATCACTTTCCAAAGTTTCACCTCTGAGATTACTGTATCGTGGACTAAGTCTCCAACCCATGAGCCTTGGGGAGCATTTTAAATCCAAACCATATAATAAACTGTAGGAATCACTCCCAGAACAAGCAGAAATGATCCTTCCAGGTGACAGTTAGACATGCTAGCTGTATCTTCAAAGCCAGTCTCACCAATGCTCTATGGAAGATAAAGAAAAGGAATCTTTATCCATACTTAGGTAACAGTGATAAGGTAGAAGACTGCAGTTCTCCACTAGGTAACAGAGCAGTGATGGTGATAAATAGCAACAAACTCAAAGGAAAATGTGACTCTTGGTGCTAGAGTCCAGATTCCTAGTCTAGTTAGACTTCCCAAAGAGACATTTTCCTTTGTTTGCACCTTCAGGAGGTTCAGTGTTTTATTTTTATTACATATAAACACAGTTCTTTACAAGGATCCTCAGTCAGTTCAGTCAATAAATGGGAATTCTGTCAGATACCAGACACTGTGAGAATACAGACTTTTCTTGTTTGCATAGTTAATCACTTGGGAGTAACCCATATCTTCTGTGGGCCCCTAGTTTTCCTATGTCTGTCTTATGACCCTGTCACCATGCTTTAATTTTGTGCACAAGTGGGACAGTATGGCTGGTAGCTCCTCCCCCAGAGAGCTCTGTGCTTGGCATTGTCAGTAAGAAGCAGCCGTCAGCATACACTCAGAGGCTGCCAGTCAACTGGGTTGAAAACTCCTTCCTTATCCAGTGTTTTGTTTTTTATTGTTTCTTCTATAGTCTGCCCTCAGCTAAGGGTATTCAGAAATCTCATCCAAACCTCTAGCAACTCTCTTCTCTTTACACTTTTGACTGATGGTTTCATAAAGCCCCAGACAGTGGGGCAGCTTCCAGACTGCACAATTTCATTAGTCTCCTTGTCTATTCTGGGCAAGATAAGTAATGCTAGACAAATAGGGCAGCTGCTTCCACTGCCAAAGTCTTACGCAGCTGAGGCATGTGTCCTTTGCTTCATTGTTAGCTCTTCCTTTCCCAGCTGAGGCTTCTGACCTTGTTCCAAAGCCATGTTCTACCTAACTAACTGTTGAACATGATGTTGGCATCTCTGTTTAATTCCTTGTTTTGATCTCCCCTCCCCCAGGTGCCACTCGTTTTTACCAAGCCCTTTGTGTTTCCTTTGATGCCCAAATCCTAAATGCTTGATGACTCAGCTCTTAGTATTAGGCCTAAAATATTAGAGGGAAGCAGAGCAATAAACAAGGAGTAGAAATTAATCGAAGGCAGGTAGAATGGAACAGTCATTAGAAGGAAGGCCTAGGAAGTACTTTCAATGTTCTATGCTTGACATGGGTGAGAGGCGAAACTGGGGTGATGGTTTGGATTAAGGGAAACATGAAGAATTTCTTACTCAAACAGAAGACTTTTTTTTTTTTTTGCAGGGTCTCACTATGTGGTTCAGGATGGTCTTAAACTCACTCATATAACCCAAGCTGGCCTCAAACTCATTGCAATCTTCCTGCCTCAGCCTCCCAAGTGCTGGGATTACATGTGCCACCACACCTGGCAACAGAAGACATAGTTAGGTTAACCTTTTAGAGCTGAAGTGAAACACCAGTAATACGAACAAGAATCAGCAGCACTCTTTAACCTCCACGGAGAGAGGTTTGTCTCCTCCCTGGAGTCAGATGTACGGGTGTGTGTACGTCTCTATCTTGAGACATTTCTGCTTTAGGAATTACAAAGGGCTCAGGATCCATAAACAAGAAAGAACTACTAGATTAGAGGGCCCAGGTACCCTGCAGGTAGTCAAAACCATGAGAAAGATGAGATGACTGGAGAAAGACCCCTGGTGGGTGAAGAGCTTAATGTAAAACTGGTGTGAAATGAGGAGTTGTAGGGGATTAATGTTCGGCAGCTCTGTGCTGAAGTCTGGGGTCATACTTTAAATGTTCACATAGGAAATTAGACCTCATGCTGAAGAGTCTGAGAGAGCGTTTTTCTCCATGTCAGTAACACAGAGTGGAGAAAATGAAACCATAGGCCCACATTTCACAAGCTGAGTTTTATATTTTTCAAACTAATGTTCTACAAGAATGCAGCCTTGTTCTGATTTTCTGCTTCAGATCGTTCTTGCTCTAACCTTTGTTCTCCTTAGGAACACTTTGATTCACCCCCAGCAAAAGCCCAGGCTAAGATCAGAAGCACAGTAAACAACGACATTGCTATTTTCCTGAAGTACTAACACCTATGTCTGCTTCTGGTAGCAAAACTGCTGAGTTCTTGAGCAGAATGGACAGAGCGTTGCCACATAGAAGTGCCTGTCAACTTACTCCTCGTGACCCGCAGCCGTCGATATGGGTGAGTGGAATGTCACGCGGGCTGCTGTCTGGCACTTTTCACAGAGGTGTTTCGTGGCTGATGGTTAAGGCGACCGAGTGACTGGTGTATCACAGAATACTGGAACTCAGGGAAGACACTGGGTCTGAAGCTTTGACCCCAAATCTCTGAGCTAAAAAAAAAAGTACTAATAATGCTTGTAATTGTCACCTCCATTATGATCTTCTAAAAAGTCCTTGATTCACCCAGTCATCCTCAAACTCTTGTGTCAATGCAAAGTGTGGAAAAAAGCAGTTAATGTTTAGATAAAAGTATCTATTACAGTACAAGACCTATTGCCATTAATTTCCCTTAAAATGCTCCTCCTTGCTTTGAGTCCACTTATCCCATCGTTCCTGCCCCTTTCTGAAGCAGTTCTAAAAGTCCTCTTTTGTAAATGTTGCTTCATGGCTGCCTTGATATTCTTGATTCCATTCAGAACATTTATGGCAACTTCTGTCAAATAAAAACTTTATGGTGTGTCCTCACCCACCTTATATCTGATACCATGTGACTTCTGGCTCTTCCTGCAATACAAAAGGAGCATGAAAGATAAATATTTTGACTTGATTCAGGACATCAGGGCAGCCATAGTAGTATAACTAGACACTAATGAAAGTGGACTTCTGGAACTACTTCAGCAAACTGCAAAAACAGTGGCTTAAGTGTGTTTAAAGTGAGAGTATTTTGAGGGGGATTAATAGCAATGTGTCTTTTACTGTAATAAATTCTTAAAAATTTAAACATTTACTGGTTTTTTATCACACCTCATCAGGTGTACTAAATGGGTGTATTATCTGCTTTAAAGAACTGTAGTAGAGTGAGGGAGAAAGCCAGTAGCTAAAAAGCAAAGTGCTGAGTGTAGAGCATCTCACAGATAGAAAGCACCATTGCTTTCCCAGCAACGTGCATCTAATTCAGACTGTGTGTGTGTATACTTCCTAGTAGAGGTGACCCCAAGCCAAAGCTTAAAAGGTGAGTCAAAAAAGAGAGTTATTCCAGGTGTTAGAATCAGTGAAGACTCAAAAGCAAGAATTAAGATACAAAAGGGGAGAAAGCATGGTTTTGTTGGGGAAGAGGACTTACATAGCTGCAGTGGAAAAATGAGCTAAAGGGCTGGAGAAGTGGATAGGAACCATTGGAACCTTTCTTGGTGGTGATATTGCTGGCAATCTGCGTTGGTGGGCTGATTTATTGGGTAGCTTGTTTGGGGTACTGCAGGATGTTTACCATCCCTGCATGTATCAGTCAGGATTTACTAGAGAAACAGATATAATACAAAATAAACAAATGTATAAGAAATTATAAGTTTGGCTTATAACGGTCAGCTACAGAGTTGGAAGAGGAAGCATGCAGAGGGTGTCCGCACACTGGAGATTGAAGAGCCCAGCCCCGGGCCTGGAGCTCACTGCAGTGTCCATGCAAGTCTGTATCAAAGGGCTAATGGGTCTGTGACGGAATGCTGAAGGATCTACAATGAAGGCCGGAAAGCCAACACCGGAAGGCTGAAGAGTCCCAGGCAGAAGCCGAACAGTCTGTACCAGAAGCCTGGAGATGACCAAGCTGAAGGCGAAGACTGGAGCTCCTCCGAAGAACCAGCAGCCAGTCCTTTTTCAATTCCTTTTTTTACGCAGTCTACCCGCTCTGGGGGTGGGGGTGGTCCTTTACACCCACACCCTCCGCATGCCTGCCTCTTGCACAGGCTTAGTGCACCACAGGCACAAAAAGCTAGGAGCACTGCTCAAACACTGTGACATCTAGAAATGTCCCAAACAGGAAGCTGGTAGTGCTTCTGGTGTAAAAACCACTGGAGATATTTGCAAGTCTCATGGGGGAACTTGGAGCTCATTCTGTGAGTACTAAAGCTACTGGAAAGTAACAAAGGAAGGTTCAAGGTCAGATTTGTTTTTTCATGGGATCATAACTAGTCACCATTGGAAGGACAGATTTAAAGGGATAGAGGGACAGGGGCTGGGGATTTAGCTCAGCGGCAAAAGCGCCTGCCTCGCAAGCGCAAGGTCGTGAGTTCGGTTCCCGGTACCGGAGAAAAACCAAAACCAAAAACAAAAAAAAAAAAAAAAAAAAAAAATAAAGGGATAGAGGGACAGACAAGCCAGGAAGCCTTCTGGCCTAGTGTAGTGGAGGAGCCATGAAGACTTTAGGACCACAGGTAAGAGGATGGAGGTGAATGTGCAGGTCAGCGAACTGCTTAGAAGATGAAAAGGGTAGGGCTTGATTATTGACTGGCTAACTGGGGCCAAGAAAGTGTCATTAAAGGTGATCCTGGGAAAGTGTTGCAGTTAAGAGAAAAGATGGGCAGAGGTTTTAAAAAGTCTTAGCTTCTGTAGGGTTTGGGCAGAGAAATGCAGAGTTATTAGAGACACTTGATTTTCATTACCCTGCCAGCCTACTCCATGGTCATTCGGGACCACATTTTAAGATGTCAGGACAGTATGGCACCCTTAGAAAAAAGTCATTGTACCCCTACCAACAAACCTTTCGCTATTTCCCCTTGCCACTGGTGTGATGTTCCAAAGTCCAAATGTGTAAAGGTCATATCAACTGAAATCCGCCACCTCCTTCCCCTCTCTTCAGGGCTGTAGGGGAAGAACCAAGAAGCTATAGACAGTGAAGCTGCATCATATGTAGAGGCCCATCTTGAACGCCTAGTATCTGGGTGTCCTTGTGGCTGTGAAGAGCGAGGGAGACAGGAGCTGGCTAGCTTTACCAACTGTGTTTTTACCTGCCGGGGTAGTCTTGATTTCTGATTGAAGCCTTGTGCAGCCTATGATTTGAAACACCTGCAGAACTGTATGTGCTTGCTCTGTTGATTTTGGCTCATTTCTTCAATTTAACAAGATCATGCTGAATGTTAATGTGGTCATTCAAAGCGTTAGTAATGTCTTCCAGAAATTCATTTTCTGTGGATTGATTCATGCATTCATCACATGGTTCTCAGTGCTCTCAGTAGAAAAGATGTAGCAGGATTGGCCCCAGGATGGTTCCTTATGAACTGCATGCAATTGCCACTCTCATTTTGACACCAAACTATTAATAGGTTGTTGGTGTTCAATAAATTTAACTGACTTTTTACCCACATTACACTCTTCTGGTTCTGCTGATCTGTATGCATGGAATTCTTCTGAGAATGCTCTGCAGAACAATTTCTAATGCTCTGGGAAAATCAAATATGTAAGCTGCACTTCTGTGAAGCACAGTCCTCTGGTAAAAGAGAGCACTTGCAGTTTGGCTCAGCGTGGTCAAGGTATAGACTGTGAAATATCTGTGACTCTCACCTGTATGGAGAATGAGACACTAGAAGAATTTAAGGTGTTTACTTTTTTTCTAATTTTGATTATAGTACCTACAATTTTCCTGAAAAAAAATTTCTTTTTACACTTTTTAAGCTCTGAATGTGGACCTGCCATTGGCAAATGTGAACTTAATAGCTACTGTATACTTATATCAACGAAAACTTCAGTCAGAAGGTATTTGCAGAATTCCCTGCATATGAATCAATGAAGCATGTGGGACACACGTCGTGCCTTCCTCAGCCATTATCATTGAATATTTCCGGGTACATACAAGGTAGTTTCCAGAACTAGGTTTTCTTTCTCCTCTCGTTCTACAAAGAGTAACAATTTTTAAAAATCACATCCTGGTGGGGCCTGGTGGCAGAATTTTAATCTCAGCATACTGGGAAGCTGAGGCAGGAGGATCTCAAATTTGAGCCCAGACTGGGATACTTAGTGAAAACATTTATCAAAATAACTTTAAAAAGGGATGGAGATGGGATAGAGACAGCTCAGTATGAAGGCTGTGTTCAATTTCCAGCCCCCTCCTGTGTATCCTATTTATTTCAGTGCCCAGAATCATTTAGTGGATTCCTACATCCTCCTTAGCTTAGGTCCAGTGCCCTTTCTGCCCTCTGCCTGCCCCCGGCTCTCTCAATTCGCCTCTGACTGTGGGCCACAGCACAGACTGTGGCACCACAGGATTGGACAGAAATGCAGGTGAACCTGAGGTTCCCAGCAGACCCGGGAGTCAGAACCTGCTTCTCCTCATCTGTGGGTGCTCTGTGTGCACGTTAGTGTTCGAGGAAAGCGCTTCATGTCTTGTACTTTCCCAGCTCTGCACACTCCATGTGCTGTTGCCATTTTAATTTTTATCTATTTGTCACATGTTTGTTCTTTCTAGGAGATCTTTAAGAATTTTTGTGATGCTGGTTTGGTGGTCATGAGTTTCTTAGGGTACTCTTTGTCGTGGAAATACCTCATTTCTCCCTCAATTTTGAGACAGTTTTGCAGGATATACCAGTTTGGGCTGGAAGTTATTTTCTTATGGGGCCTGAAACACTTCACTCCAGGCTCACCTGGCCTTTAAGGTTTGTGTTGAGAAGTCTGCTGCAATTCTAATGGGCTTACTTTTAGAAGTGATTTGTTGCTTTTTCTCTAACAGCCTTTAAGATTCTGTTGGACTTCTGGGATTTTGTGCTGTGTTGTGGGGAGGTTATTTTCTGATTGTGGCTATTTAGGGTTCTATATGGCTCACTTATCTGTATTTTGTATCTTTTACAACTCTTCAAGCATTTCGCTCATCTTTGCATTTTCTTAGTTTCCTTTGAACATTTGACTGTCTTTTAGCTTTTGTGGCTGCTCTCCAAAATGTCTCCTGGTGCAAATTTCTACACGGTTTTCTCTTTTGTGCCTTTCAGAGAGCTTATCAATTCTGCCTCCCCCTGCTTAGACACCTCTCGCTTCTTGCCCTATACACATGCCTTGTTCTGCAGGCTGCTGCCCAGCAGTCATTCTGGGACTTTCCTTCAGCACCAAGGATTTCACCTGCCTCTGCACAATGGACCAACCTAGGGAGCTGCAAAAACCGCTGATGCCTAGGTTGTACCCTCAGAGCTGCTGCTGTGTTGTCACCTGGGCTTCAGATTTATTTTTTTTTATTGCTTTTTTTTTTTTTTTTT
>NW_004955518.1:837784-847375 GCF_000276665.1 Chinchilla lanigera | reverse complement strand
TTTGTATTTTTTTTTTTTTTTTTGGTACCAGGAATTGAACTCAGGACCTTGCGCTTGCTGGGCAGGCGCTTGTGCCACTGAGCTATATCCCTGGCCCTTCATTGCTTTTTTAAGTTTATTTTTTTATTAGTTCATATTTGCAGTGCATAATGTTTATGTTCCTGGTGGGGAGCTGGGAGTTGGTATGTACATGACACATCTTCATTCTTTTTTCATTCCCAGCCCTCTCCACCCTCTTCTTTCACTCCATCTCTTGATTCCTTCCCATTTGAAAAAGATCTTCCTATTTCTTATTGTCTTTTATTTTGGTATTTATTTATATTTCAGTTATTACATATGGGAGAAGCCATGTAATATTCAAGCTTGTGTGTCTGATTTATTTCACTTAGTATTATGGTCTCAAGGTGCATCTATTTTCCTACAAATGATTCAGGTTTATCTTTATAGCAGAGTAGTACTCCATTGTCTGTAAATAAAGAAAATACATTGTCTTTATCCATCCATCTGTCAATGGACACATAGGTCATTTCCAAGACTTGGCTAGTATGAATTGTGCTGCTGCAAATGTGGGTCACTGTAACATGTCATGCAGTGTTTTAGAAGCTCCTTGGGGGGTCCTAATGTGCAGCCAAGGCTGAGAGTCACTACTTAGCAATCATGTTTATTTCCTGCCTAACTTCAGTCCCTGATTTTGGGGCCTCATTTCTTCTATTTTCTTGCTCTGTTTCTTTGTTTTGGTGAAGTATATTATTTTGTATCCTACCAAAAGAAGGCGTATAAAAGGTAGACATGTTGCGGCCTTTCTATATCTGAAACTCTATTTAGTCCTCACATTTTGTTTGTAATTTAACTGCTAACTATTCCAAATTGGAAATAATCTTCCTTCAGAATTTTGAAAGCACTACTCTTCTAACTTGGGTGTTGCATGTTTCTTCATAAAACACCAAAGCCATCTGAATTTTGATTCTTATATGATGGCTTTTCCTTCCTTCTCCTAGAACTATTCTAATTATTGTCTTTTATTTTGTTGACATCTTATAATGACGTGGCTTAGTGGAAGGGTCTTCTTTATTAATTTTCAATCTGAAAACTCATCTTTAGTTCTAGATGCGTTTTTTGTGTGATTTCTTTGATTTATTTGCCTTCATTTTCTGTTTATGGAATTTTGGTTACTGAAACCCCATGGTGCTTAGAGTTCTCTTTTTTCTTTTAAGTATTTTTCTCCTCTAATTTATGTTTGATCACTTTTTTCTACTCTTTTAAGTATTTTTCTCCTCTAATTTATCTTTGATCACTTTTTTCTACTTTCTGACATAATTTTTTACTTTAACTTCAAAGAATTTTACTGATTTAGTTGTTTTTGTGGGGAAGGGACTTTATTTTTGTCTTTTTGAGACAGGTTCTCGCTGTGCAGTTCAGGCTGGCCTTGAACTCACTTTGTAGCCCAGGCTTGTCTCAAACTCGCAATGATCCTCCTGCCTCAGCCTCTCGAGTTCTGGGATTACAGGTGTGTGCCACCACTCCCGGCTTGGAGAAGGGACTTTTAAAAAAACTTTGCAAGATACATATATTGCCTTGAGCCAGGTGTGGTGACACATGCCTGCAATCCCATTTACTTAGGAGGCTGACGCAGGGTGATCACAAGTTTCAGCGTAGGGTAGGCAGGCTAGTGAGACCCTGTTTCCAAGTAAAATTTAAAAAGAAGCATTGGGATGACTCCGTAGTAGCATGCTTAAATGTCCTCTGGGTTCAGTCCTCAGTACTAAGGGGAAGAAAAGTGTGTGTGTGTGAGCAGAAGGGAAGGGGGAGGGTAAGGGCAAGGGCAAAGGCAAAACATCACCCAGGGAGCCCAAGTCTCCTCATCTGGAGCCCCTCAGATCCGTGCAGGCTATATGCACTGTGTTCTCGCTCAGCGTGTTTTACCACTGCCCCCTTCTGCACCTGGTGTGCCTGGCTTAGTTTTCCAGAGGATGCGCTTTGGGTTTCCCATTGGAGTTGGCCGATGAGCACTTGCCTGTTCAGAGCAGGAACAGGCACAGGGGTAAACAGCTTCTGTTGAGCTTTTCCTTCCTTGTTACCTTCTGGCTCTTTCTGTCTTCCTCCGTGGCTGGTTGTGTCCACGTCTTGGGCTCACAGTTTGCTCTGTGAGGGAAATAGGCTCCCGGATGTTCTCTGCACCTTGCCAGCAAGTCCTCCAGTTTGTTCCTTTCCTCTGCACCCCTTCCATTGTCCACCCACCTTGTGCTCATAGACTCCATGTGTCAGTACAGGTGTCTCTTGGCTTTTGCAGATAGAGTTTATGTTTGTTTTGTTTCCTCCTCTGCTTAGGGTAGTTTTTGAGAGACTAGAACAAAAGCATCTTTGCCACAGCTTCTTGAACTGACAGCTTAATGATTGTTAATGGACTGAATTGTGTCCACACCCCCATCCCAAATGTTTGTGTTGATGCCCTATCTCCCAGTGCCTCAGAATGTGACCTTCTTTGGAGATAGGGTCTTCACAAAGGTAATCAAGTCAAAATGGTAATCAAGTTAGGATGGCTTCAAATCCAGTATGAAAGGAGGAGTGTGGACATAGACATATGCAAAAGAGAAAGATGATGTGAAGAGACATAGAGTGAAGCTGATCTTCCTCAAGTCAAGGAGAAAGGGCTAGCACAGGTCTTTCCTTCACTGTCTTCAAGAAACAACCAGCCCAGAAGACACCCAGATTTTGGACTTCCATCCTCCAGAAGCATGAGATGGTACCTGTTCTCTAAGTCACCAGTCTGTAGTACTCTGTTATGGAAGCCTAGCAAACTTACAATTTGTCATTTGTTCATATGGTGCCCTTCCCTTGGTCTGATTCCTACTTATTTTCTAAATCATAACTTGTGTTACCTACTTAGAGAAGGTATCCTTAGTGCAGTTTAATTAAATGTCCTCCTTATGGCTTTTCTGTATCACAACAATTTTCATGCTATAGTATTGGAATCATTAGCTTTCTTGTCTGATTTCTACATGAAGCTAATGTGCTTGAGGTCTGGGGTCACATCTTGATAACAGTGCTTGCACGTAGAAGGTTTAAATATTGTTCATTGAATGGATACATCATAAGCATAGCTTTGGGGGGATGAATAAAAGTGTACTTTAGTTGAATGGCAGACATTTAGCATCAGTATATTTAATGCTTGAGTAATTATTTGAATACAGTGACTTAGACATTTCTGATATGCAGAACTAAGAAAAATACACATTGAAAGTTCTTTTTCCTTCTATTATTTTTTAAAAAGAAACTCCCTGTGCTGTCTAAGGATCCCAGCTGGGTAAGCATGCATTAGGATTGCAATAACTTTGAACTCTCCACAGCTAAGGTATCACATGACTTCAGAGTTTCTGTGCCTTTTATGTCTAATAACCATTTCATTTCTCAGCCAAGCTGACATCCGCATTCTGATAAAAGAACAAGGTGGTAAGTTTAAAAGGGATATATTCAAATAGAATTTAGGTTCCTTGCTCAAATCATAATTTTTCTTTAACTGTATATTTTACTCAACCTTTTAATTTCTTAAATAGAAACTATCTTCCTCACTGCATTCCTTCATCCTTTCCTTTTTTCCTTGCTTCTTGGGCCTTATATGGAGTATTTATGATGAAGACTAACATTCTGTAATATGAAAAGAAGGGGCCAGCAGAGAGCCACTCTGCACCTTCCATGGCTTATCACAGCTCTCTGTGTTTGGGAGAGAGAAAAGAGAAAGGCATAGGATATAGGTTTCCTGTCTGATGTGGCAGACATTGGGTAGACATGGGTGTTTTGAGCACACAAAGCTCTCCTATCCTTACTGGTATTGCTGCAGATGATGCACTTTCAAAGGCTTCTCTCCTCTGGAAAGTAGTTCTTACTGTTTGATGGTGTATGGCTTTTTATAGTGACAGGGATGGGGGAATGAACTAAGAAGTGCTTGAGAAAAATTATAGTAAGGGGGAAGGAAGAACCAGCCTACATAAGCTTTATGGATTATTAGTCCAGTGAATGAGTCCTGAAATATGTATCTTGCTGCTCTGATGCTGCTGGGAGTTTTATTAAACTCCCCAAGGAATCTCCTAAACTTTCGGTCATCAGGCTGGCCTCTGCTTTATGGAGGCTAGGCTACAATCTCAGAGGGAGAAAACATGCATGACAAATAAGCAGAATACAGATGCACCTTGGCTTATGATGGGGTTATGTCCCAGTAAACCCATCAGAAGTAGAAAATATCAGAAGTTGGAAGGCTTTTAATATATCTGACCTGCAGAACAGCCTAGTTTAGCAACACAGCAAACTGCCATGTCTATTGTTTATCCTCAAGATCATGTGGCTGTTGGGAGCTGTGGCCCACTGTCACTGCTCAGGGTCTGGAGATAGGTTTTACTGCATGTCACAAGTCTGGAATATAGTGCTACTGAATGTGAACCACTCTGGTACCATCATAAAGTTGAAAATTCATTAGTTGAACCTTGTAAGTCAGGGACCATCTGTATATGAAATCTTACTCATTTCAGAATACAAGGTCAGTAGACTAATGAGTGGTACCCTGCTGGGTGTGTCAGAAAGACTGACAGCCATTCTACCACAGATACTGACTCTTCTAAGGCTCCTGTGCTCCTAGATAGGCTTTATTTTTCCTCTCAGAAATAGAACTGTGTTTTGGGTGCCAAAGGACTCAGAAAGAAATGCATCTTGGGAATTACATGGTATCATCTGTCAGCTGGTAAGTTTAGTAGGGTACCACTAATGAGCAGGGGACATGTCATTTAGTGCTCCTAAAGACAGTGCCACTGCTTCCTGTGGCTGATAGGAACAGACCAGCTAGTTTGGAATATTCTTGAAAATATCTCTATTTTCAAGAATAATAAATTATGTTGGTTATATCTGAGGGGAAAATTTTAAAGTTTAATTGAACAAATATTTAAATCATCCTTTAAAACGTGCTGGATGATTGTGTTTACATGAGCTCCTTTTTGTGTATCCCAAGGACCACCTTCAGGATATACATAAATCAATCAATAAGCAAGTATGTGTGGAGGCTTAGTGTAGGCTCTGTGCAGAAGCTGAGTTATTGGTGCCAGTCTCATAGGAGACAGGCTGGTGTAGTGTGATGATACTTTGTCCTAAGGGATTTTGTTCCTTGTACCTTTACAGGTCAGTGGCTGGGCCCTTAGCGTTTCTAAGGTAGGAAGAAAAACAAAAAATTGCAAAAGGATGAGCATCATTTTGAAGGATTTCGGAGCAGAAATATTTAGATAGGTGAAAATCTTGAAAAAATAATAAAAGCATTGACAAAAGTTGAGTTCTGGGTGTGTTTTGCTGCATGCTCGTGGCTCCTTCTAGTCAGAACTGTCACGGCGTCTAGCCCCGGAGCAGGCTGCACTCCGTTGACCATAGTTGGAGCCAGAAGTTTGTGGAGCAGATGACAGAGCACCTGTGAACTTAGGATCTGCAAAACAAAACCAGACCAACATCACTGACAGATGTTGGCCAGAGAATGCCAGGGTGAATAACAAAGTAGGGACACAGATTTGTGAGAGTGGCTTCACTGGGAAATAGCTAAGCACACAAATATATTTTTAAAAATAATATACTACTCATGTGTGCAAATCTATGAGACATTCCAAATTTTTTGAGCAGTGGGAATCAGTGCTGTGGAAGCAGAGCCTCCTAAATGGTTAGGGCCTAATCCTCATCGCAGTATGGAATTTGTGGTATGCTCACTGAAAATATTGCCTGCTGTGATTTGACAGCTGTGCTTACCTCTGATAAGTGGATCAGATAGGCCAGGAGCTCCTCATCATGAGATGAGGTGAGGACGACCAGCGGCAGCTTCAAAGTGGTGCTTTGTTCCTGATTCTTTAAATAAGCGACCTAGTGCTCCTTGAGCAGATGAACAACGCCTGCCCTTATTTTCTCACTTTCTCTTTGCCGTATTGAGGGATAAATCTTGTCAACATTTCTTCCAGAATGTTTCTCAAAACCCCTTCTCTCCCTCCTTCCTTCCTTCCTTCCTTCCTTCCTTCCTTCCTTCCTTCCTTCCTTCCTTCCTTCTCTCTTTCTCTCTTTTTCTTCCTTTCTCTTTATTTTCGTGTGTACGTGTGCGTGTGTGTGTGCGTGTGTGTGTGTGAGGGTCTTTGTATTGAGCTACATTTCCAACATTTTTTAATTTTTTCTTTGAGACAGTAGTTGTTACATTGCCAAGACTGGCCTCTAACTTGCCATTTCCCTGCTTCAGCCTCTCAGAATGCTGGGTGTGCACCACTACATCCAGTTCAAAAGCTCTTTTTTTAGTTATGCAATTCGCTACAATTCTAACCGCCATTTTGATCTCCTTGACTTGATCTATTTTTTCCTTACATCGTTGCCTCACAAGGATATTTAGTACAAAAGTTTGTGAAAAAGCCTTACTATGAAGTGTAAGATTGGATATGAAGTATAAGTACTTTGATCCTTTAGCATGCTACCCTCCTCCCAGAGGAGAGTGGCCAGCCTCTTCCTGGCTCATCTTTCCCCCAGGATGCAGTAGAAATTACTGTTATGTACATGATAAAGAATGATGAAACTTTTTTATCTCTTACTTTGTTTTTCAAAAAACAAAGATCTTTTTGTTTTGACAAAGTCTTCCTCAGAAATTACTGTAAAATACATAAAGTTATGGTAAGATTTAGTAATTAATAAATAGAAACTGGACTCTGGGAATTTAAAACTTGTATATGTTAGCGATGTATTTTCAGTAATGTCAATCAGTCCATTAATGTGAAAGTATTTGTTTATGTGACCTTCTAATTTATATCAAGTCCTGAGGTAGGTAGCTACTAAGGAGAATGCTTTTTTTATTCTTTTTAATTTTTTTTATTTTAAAGAGAGTGGTATATGAGAAACAAACAAACAAAAAAATAGAATAGTAGCAGCATACCAGTATCATGAACAAACAAATGAAAGCAAGAACATTCAAAATGATACAGGGTCTCAAGACAAAATAATACAAATCAACAGTGGTTCTTACATTGCATATCGCTATCCCCAACTACATTGCTCAGATTATCAGATGTAAGAATGAAAGATTGCTTAAACTATTAAAGAGAATAAGAAAATAATTCTTTGATAAAACATTAGAGATAATGCAGAGTTTTATTAGACAAGATGGTAGGACTTCACCATTGTAATTCCATTACATCTTGTTACCTTCAAATCAGTTGCTCAGACCACCAGACACAAGCATGAAAAGTCAATCGGAACATAAAAAATTGTAAGCATTGACTGTTCATTTCAGTACACCACCAGACATCAGCAATACAGTTATCACAGCTATTCATATATCTATTTATGTTTTACCTTTCTTCTTTCTTTTTTCTTCTTTCCTTCATCCTAGCCATTCCTTCCTTTGAGTAATTTATTTCCCTTTCTTATCATCTATTGTATGTTTAGAGTTTTACCTAGTCTTTCAGTTTCCTAGAGCAAGGAGACAATATGTTGTTTACACATGTGGGTCCGATTTACTTCCCTTATGAGTATGGTCTGTAGTTGCATCCATTTACCCACAAAAGCCTTGAGTTTATCTTTTTTAATAGCTGAGTAATACTCCATTGTATAAAAATACCACAACTTTTTTATCCTTTCCTCAGTGGATGGGCATCTGGGTTGTTTTCAAGATTTAGCTATAACAAACTGTGCTGCTATAAACACGGATGCACATATATTGCTGTGATGTCTTTAATTCTTCTGGAAAAATACACAAAAGGGGAATAGCTGGGTTAAATGGGACTTCTAATCCTAGTTTTGTGAGGAATCTCCAAATTGATTTCCAGAGTGGATTCACCAGCACTACACTCCCACCAGCAGTAGAGTAAGGTCTACACTCCCACCAGCAGTAGAGTAGGGTTCCTTTCTCCGCATAGCCTCTCCAGCATTTGTTATTGGTTGATTTGGTTGATTTCTTCATGATAGCCATTCTTTCTGGGGTGAAATGGAATTTCAGTGTTGTTTTAATTTTCATTTCTCAAATGACTAATGACATTGAACATTTTTTCATGTATGTATTCACCATAAATATTTCTTCATCTGAGAAGTGTGTATTCATCTCAGCTGCCCATTTTTGGATTCGGTCTTTGAATTTGGGGGGCCTGATTTTTTAAAAATCTTTATATGTCCTAGATAGAAATCCTTTGTCTGAGGGGCAATTGGCTAAAATTTTTTTCCCAATTCTTGGGTTTTCTTTTTAGTCTATTGGTGATTTCTTTAGATGTGCAAAAACTTCAATAAGATGAGATCCCAGTTATTGATTCTTTGAAGTAATTCCTGTGCAGCTCGTTTTTTGTTCATGAACTGTCTGCCTACCCAAATGTCATCAAGATTTTTACCTACTTTCTCTTCCAATAAATTTAGTGTTTCTGTTTTAATATTTAGATCTTGGATCCATTTTGACTTTAATTTAGTGTATGGTGAAAGACATGCCTAGTGTTAGTCTTCGGCATGTGGAAAGCCAGTTTTTCCAGCGCCATTTATTAAAGAGGCTATCTTCCTTCCACTGAACATGTTTGACCCCTTTGTCAAAGATAAGGTGACTGAGTGTGTTTGTAGTTGTATCTGTACTTTCTAATCTGTTCCATTGATCTTCAGGTCTGTTTTTGCACCAGTACCATGCTGATTTTGTCACAGTAGCTTTGCAATTTAATTTTAAGTCAGGAATTGTGATGCTCTTGCCTTTCCTTTGTTTCCCAAGATTGCTTTTGCTATTTTAGGCCTCTTCTGGTTCCAGATGAACTTTAGGAATGTTTTTTCCAGGTCTGTGAGCTATACTAATTGTATTTTAATTGGGATTGCATTGAATCTGTACAACAATTTTGGGAGTATGGCCATTTTCACAATGTTGGTTCCTCCTATCCATGAGCAAGGAATATCTTTCAATTTTCTGATATCCTCTTTGACAGTGGACATCCTTGTCTTTTTTTATTTTAAAAATTAAAGGAGGAAAACATTAACAGACAGACAACCTTTTACAAAATAGCAAAAGAACAGTACAGACAGTACAGAGTTACAAACAAAGTGGTAGGAAATTAACAATGCAATAATTTTCATTGCATAGATCTTTTACTTCTTTTGTTAGATTGATTCCTAAGTATTTCATTTTTTTAGATGCTATTGTGAAAGGTGCAGTTTTCCTAATTTCTCTCTCATCTGTTTTTTACTTGTGTTCAGGAATGCTATTGATTTTTGAGTGTTAACTTTGTATCCAGCTACGCTACTGAATTTGATTATTAAATCCATGAGCCTTTTTGTGGAGTTTTTGGGGTCTTCTATGCAAAGTATCATATCATCTACAAATAATGACAATTTCACTTCTTCCTTTCCTATCCTTATTCCTTTTATTCCTCTCTCTTGTCTAATTGCTCTAGCCAATATTTCCAGAATTATATTGATTAGGACTGGTGACAGTGGACATCCTTGTCTTTTTTTATTTTAAAAATAAAAGGAGGAAAACACTAACAGACAGACAACCTTTTACAAAATAGCGAAAGAACAGTACAGACAGTACAGAGTTACAAACAAAGTGGTAGGGAATTAACAATGCTTGTTGTA
>NW_004955518.1:807162-837394 GCF_000276665.1 Chinchilla lanigera | reverse complement strand
GGGCCTGGGCTTTTCTTTGTCGGTAAGTTTTTAATCACATTTTCAATCTCATTAATTGATACTGGGTTGTTCAGGAATTTGATATCTTCTTCACTCAACCTTGGTAATTCGTACATATCTAGGAATCTGTCCATTTCTTCTGAGTTTTCTATGCTATGGGAGTAAAGATTTTCAATTTTTTGTAGGTATTAATGATCTGAATTTCTGTGGAGTCTGTAGTAATTTCATCCTTTTCATTCCTTATTGCATGAATCTGAGTTTTTCCCTTTCTTTTCTTGATAAAGTTGGTTAGGGGTTTATCAATTTTATTTATTCTTTCAAAGAACCAGCTCTTTGATTCATTTATTTTTTGAAGGATTTTTTTGTCTCAATTGCATTAATTTCTGCCCTAATCTTTACAATCTCCTTCCTTCTTTAGGCTTTGGGCCTGACTTGTTCTTCTTTTTCTAAAAGTTTAAGATGCAGCATTAGGCTATTTATTTGTTCTCTTTCTATTTATGTGTGAGTTCACCGTTATAAATTTCCTTCTGAGAACTGCTTTCATTGCATCCCATAGATTCCAGTAAGTTGTATTTTCATTTTCATTTTCATTTGTTTGTAGGTATTTTTTAATTTTTTCTTTAATTTCTTCTGTGACCCATTGGTTGTCAGGAGGTTCTTATTTAATTTCTAAATGTTTATGGGGTTTATGGAGGTCCTTTCGTCGTTAATTTCCAATTTCTTTGCACTGTGGTCGGATAATATGCATGGGATCATTTCAATTCTTTTGCATTTAGGAAGTTATACTCTATGGGCTAGGATGTGGTCTATTTTAGAGAAAGACCCCTGTGTGGCTGAGAAAATTGTGTATTCTGATATTGTGGGATGGAACACTCTGTTAACATCTACTAAGTCCATTTGTTCACAGCTTGGATTCAGATCTGTTATTTCCTTGCTGATGTTTTGTCCAGTTGACCTATCTCTTTGTGTCAATGGGGTGTTGAGGTCCCCTGTTACAATAGTGTTATTAATTATATGAGTTTTCATGCCTGATAAGGTTTGTTTTATATAATTTGGAGCTCCGATATTTAGTGTATACATGTTTATGATTGTTATATCATCCTCTTGCAGTTTTCCCCTGACTAGTATGTAGTGATCTTCTTTATCTCTTTTGATTGTTGTCAGTTTGAAGTTTACATTGTCTGCAAACAGAATATCTACACCTGCTTTTTTTGGGTTCCTGTTGCATGGAGGACTGTTTTGTATCCTTTGACTCTTTTTCTTTTTTTTTTTGTCGTTTGGTGTTTTTTCTGGTACCAGGAACCGAACTCATGACTTTGCACGTGCTAGGCAGGTTCTGTACCACTAGGCTAATTCCCCATCCCCTGATCCTTTGACTTTTAGTCTATGGATTTCCTTTTGAATAAAATGTATTTCCTGTATACAGCATATCGTTGGATTTTGTTTTTTAATCCACTCTGTCAGTCTGTTTCTTTTGACTGGAGAATTGAGGCCATTTATGTTTACAGTTATAACCGATATGTGTTGATTTATCATTGTCATTTCCTTGTGTTGATGTCCTACATTTTCTACCTGTTTACTTGCTTGCCCTTCATGATGTTTCATTTCTACGGTTGTTCTTGAAATTGTGGTCAGATTTTTCTCTGTCTAGAATATCTTTCAGTACTCTTTGTAATGCTCGCTTGGCACTTGTGAAGTTCCTTGTCATGAAAATATTTTATTTCTCTGTTGAATTTGAGGGATAGTTTGGCAAGGTATATCAGTCTTGGTTGGAAGCTGTTCTGTGTCAGGACCTGTAATACTTCACTCCAAGCTCTTCTTCATTGCATGGATTGTGCTGAGAAATCTGCCATGATTCTGATGGGCTCTCCTTCGTAGGTAATCTGTTTCTTTTCTTAACAGCTCTTAATATTCTGTTCTTTTACTGGAGATCTGGGAACTTGATTATTATATTTCTGGGTGTAGGTTTATTTTGATTGTGGTTGTTTGGAGTTCTATATGCCTCATTTACTTGTATATCAGGTTCTGTTTCTATGCTTGGGAAATTTTCTGCTATTATTTCTGTAAATATTCTTTTTATGCCAATTGTGTTGCTTCCTGCTGTTTCATTGACTCCTATAAGTCGTACATTATTCCTCTTTGCTCATCTTGCCCCTGTTGAATTGACTTTTCCTGGATCCTTGTTGATGTTACAAGATCCTTTCTTTCATGGTCGCTAGTTGCCATGCTGTCTTCAAAGTCTGAGATTCTATCTTCAACTTCATTCAAGTGGTTTTGACAGCTTTCAGTGGAAGCTTTGTTTTCCTGGATGTCTCTTTGAATCTGGTTCATGCATTCTAAGTGCTTTCTATATTTTTCATTTAATGCTTCTGTCCCTTGCCTTTGTTCTTCTATTTTCTTATATATTTCTTCTTCAGATTTTTTGAGCAGTTCCTTCATTAGTATTATCATTTCATTTTTTGCCTGAGAGATTATTTCTGATCTCATCTCTTCTATAGCCTTATGGAGTTGTTTCTTTACTTCCATTGCAATCATTTCAGCTATTGCAGGCATGTGTTTACCACGTTCTTCTATTTCAATTTCTCCTGAACTTGTTCTGAGTGGAGTGGAGTTCTGGGATTGTGTTTTAATCCTTTGTTTTGTCATGTTTTCTACTGGATGCAGAAAGCTCTGTTTCCCTCTTCAGTAGCTGCACAGCAAAGGCCACAAGTATCCCTAGTTGTTGTGTTGGTTAGGTTTGCCCCTCAGTGACCCCTGAGAAGCACTACTTCATCTCAGGTTTTACTGGCAATTGTTGATTTGTATGTAGTTTTCCCAGGTCTCAGATGCAGGCATTGGTGTCAACTGATGGCAGACTGTGTGATCAAGTGTTTCATCGCAGTTCAGGGCATGTGCATGGGCCATACTCGGGTTGCACTGGTGTGACAATCCCAGTCCAGTGTACCTATGTCCTCAGGTAGTTCAGGGTATAGGTAAAACCCAGACACAAACTGCAGGGTCAACAGCTTGTGAACCACCTGATTCTGTGTCTGCAGTCAGTTCAGGACACATACAGGAACTAGATGCAGGCTGGACAGGCAGAAATCACAGACTGTCTGTGCCTGCGACCCCCTAGGGGGTCCAGTGAAAGTAAAGCATGGACTTGAACAGCTGGGCCAGCAGCTCTTGGAGCACTCATTTGGTGCTGGGTGTGCACAGGGAGGGGCTACACATGCCATCCCCCTAGCCAGAGAAGTCCCTGGGGCTTCTGAGTGAGGACTTCCTGTCTGCCGCAGGTGCCCAGAGGGCAGAGACTCAGACTGTAATTGCAATGGGGTCCTGGGCTGCCCTCTCTGCCCACAGGAAGTAGATGGGAGATACCTGGCTCTCTCTGTGAGTTTCAGCTGGGAACCGTGGTGGTGTGAGGAAAGCACTGGCTCGAACCTCGGGACCAGCAGCTCTTGGAGCACTCATTCACTCAGTGCAGGGAGAGGCCACATGCACGACCTCCAGTCAGAGAAGTTGCTGGTGCTTCTGAGTGAGGACCTCCTGTCTGGCTCTCTCCATGAGTTTCAGCTGGCTCTCTCCATGAGTTTCAGCTGGCTCTCTCCATGAGTTTCAGCTGGGAACTGTGGTGGTGGAAGTAAAGCATGGACTCGAACTGCAGGACCAGAAGCTCTTGGAGCACTCACTCGGCATAGGACGCGTGCAGGGAGAGGCCACACGCACCGCCCCCAGCCAGAGAAGTCCCTGGGGCTTCTGAGTGAGGACCTCCTGTCTTCTGCAGGCACCAGGAGGGCAGAGACTCAGTCTGTAATGGCGGTGGGGTCCTGGGTCACCTGCTCAGGCCCAGGAAGTAGATGGGAAATAGCTGGCTCTCTCTGCGAGTTTCAGCTGGGAAGAGTGGTGGTGTGAGCAAAGCAGGGACTCGAACCGTGGGACCAGCAGCTCTTGGAGCACTTGCTCACTCAGCGCAGGGAGAGGCCACAAGCACTGCTTCCAGCCAGAGAAGTTGCTGGGGCTTCTGAGTCGGTTCATTGTTGTTTTGAAGAGATCCCTCCTTTCACATTCATTTGTGGCAATGCTATCTTCAAGGTCTGAAAGGCTGTCTTCAGCTTTGTTCAGGCAATTTTGCCAGCTTTCAATGGAATTTTTATTTTTATTTTTTTTTATTTTTTATTTTTTTTTGGTTTTTCTCTGGTACCGGGAACCGAACTCACGACCTTGCGCTTGCCAGGCAGGCGCTTTTGCCGCTGAGCTAAATCCCCAGCCCCTTCAATGGAATTTTTAATTTCCTGGATATCTGTTTGCATCTGTTTCATACCTTCTAATTCTTTTCTATATTGTTCCCTGAAGGTTTCCATGAGTTGTCTATGCCCTTCTATTTTCTTGTCAATATCATCTTTGAATATGCTGAACATTTCTTTCATTATTGTTGTCATTTCTTTTTTCACATGAGCTATTATTTCTGATCTGATGTCTTCTATGGCATGATGGAGTTGTTTCTTTTCTTCAGCTGCTATCATTTCAGAAATTTCAGGTGTATGACTTCTAGGTTCTTCTGTGTTGATGTCTCTTGGACTTGTTGTGGTTGGTATGGAGGTCTGGGATTGCATTTTGCTCCCTTGTTTTTTTATTTTTGAAGATCCAGAAGCTCTCTGGAGTGCAGCCTCACTGTCCTGATTGTGTGTGAGGGGCAGGGCGAAAGTCTGAAGTTCCCCAGTGCTCAGTGTAGCTGCTGTGCTGGTGAATGGTGGCAAGGTGGGGTCCCAGGTGGTCCAGAAATTTCTTGCATTCAGTTGGCTCCCAGGCATGTGTGGGAAGGTCAGTGGAGGCTCGCTGGCAGTCCTGAGACTGTCTAGGGTTCAGCCAAGCTTCCACAAGAGCAGGGGAGATGCAGGTCGTGTTCACTGAGGCTTCCGATATTGCCCTGGACAGAGCCTGCTTCCCACACTGGAAGAGGAGGGGTGAGGGTGAGCTCCCTGAGGCCGCTGACTATATTCAGGTTTGAGCTGAGCTACCAGGGGCATGTGAGTTGTTCTGGCAGTGACCACCAAGGCACCAGAAGTTGTCCAGGGATCCACGTGCTGCTGGGGGAGGCACCAGAGTGGCTTACTGGGGTTCCTAAAGGTGTCTGATGTTCAGCCCAGCTCTAGAAGACACACTATGGGTGTGACAGTGAGCCTCTTAGGCCCCAGGTGTGCCCGAAATTTCACCTGCCTTGCACACTGGTCAGGGAGGCAGAGCCCAGACTCACCAGGCTTCCCGAAGATGTCTGGGGTTCAGCCCAGCCCAGGCCGACACACTATGGGTGTGGCGGCAAGCCTCTGAGACCCCAGAGGTGCCTGAGGTTTTGCCTGCCTTGCCTGCTGGTCAGGGATGCAAAGCCTTGACTCACTGGCCTTCCTGAAGATGTCCGGGCTAAAGAGAATGTTGTGATGATAGTTAAGACATGACATGTTTTAAAATAACTTCTAGTGCATTTTAAATAGTGCTATAAAGCTCTCAAAAGTTTTGTGTATATATTTGAGATATGAAAACCATTACTTGGTAGAGCATTTCACTTTAGGGTTGAGTTATATAACAGTAAAAATTAAGCTTTTAATTTTTTAATCATATTTTTATTCTAGTATTAACAAATAGTATGCATATTAATATATATTTTCTAGTAATTGATTGAATATATTTATTATATATACTTTACATAAGTTATTTCCCTTTATTACTGTAGCTATCAGCAAAATGAATATCTTTAGCTTATAGGTAATTCCATTTTTAAGGAGTTTATATCGGTGCAATACAAAAGGATGGGCACCCAACTCTTCTACCATATTTTGATTTTTCTCTCTCTTTGTTCAATCTATTCTTGGGAAATGTCCAATGTAGGCATTCTCTGAAGGGTAGAATTTACCATTACTTATCTTTTTAGTGATTTAGCTTAAGAAAACAAAAGGATTGTGCTTATGGTAAGAATATACAAAACACAGCATATATTATTACATCTATTCATGTGTGTGTTCATTCCATTCATTCAACAGATATGTGTCGATTGCCTACTATGGAGAAACTCACAGGTAGATCGTTCTAGTTAAATTGAAGTGACCACATATTTGTTTTGTTCTATGTGGCTCTGACTTTCATGTTCTATTACACTGGCTTCTAAGGATGATAGATATTTTTCTTTAAGGTTATCTATGCAGTATTTTACATTTGATCCAGCTCCCTCTTGTAGAAATTTACTTATAATTCCTTTTCTCCTCTGTACCTTCAGTATATTCTTCTTCATTGGCTATTTCCTTTGTGTCAATAAATATTCTTACTTGTACCACTCTAAAGTAAACAAACCAACTAACTCCTTTCTTGAGCGTGCTATCCTTAGAGAAACTGCCTTCTCCATGTCTAGGAAATTTAAAGAAAGGCAAAAGTAATTTTACTGTAACCACTTCTTTATTACCCACTTCATGCTTAATTCCTTATGATATGGTTTATATTCAGAGATGCTCTTACTGAAATTGCTCTCTAAAGGTAAAATATCTTCTGAATATACATTTCAGTGATTTTTTTTGCAATGCCTATGTCTCTGTAACCTTGGAACACTATCTAATACGATTTTAGAGCTTTTTTATTTTGGCTTTTAAAATATTCTGGTTGATACATCTCAGTAATCTGTCCATGTGTACTGAGTTTTTATGTCGTGAGCCCTGTACAAGATACTAGAGCTACAATTAAAAGCAGAGTAAGTAGTGGGTAGGAAGGTGGGGAAAGGGAAAGGGAAAGTGGACCACAACATACTGTGTTACTGTCAGATAGAAGCAAGGAATTCTGGTGTGCTATTGTATAGGAGGGTGACTGTAGGGAACACCAATGTGCTGTATATTTCAAAAAACTAGAGGAAATAATGCTGAATATTTTTACCATAAAGAAAAAGCAAAATGTTTGAAGAGCTGGATATGTTTAACTTGATTTAAACCTTCTACAATGTCTATATGTATAGAGACTTCATAAGGTACCCTATTAATATGTGTATCAGTTGAAAGTTAACTTGGAGAAACTCACAGGTAGATCATTTTAGTTAAATTTAAGTGGCCACGTATTTGTAGATACTTCCTTCACTTACTAGAGAACATCAACAAAATAAAAAATTGATAATAATTAAAACTAGAACAATATGGACAGGGTCTCTGCCCTCCTGACATTTACACTTTAATAGAGGAGATAGGCAACTAAAAGGAGACAAGAAATAATACACTGTACTTTTTCTTTTATAGTAGTTCACTACTTTGTAGCAAGCCATGTTGTAAGGAAATAATTATGTGCGGTGATAACTTCAGGTGGTGTGTCAAATATTGTTTATTGCTACTTTTCTTCCACAACTCTGATTTTTTCTTTAAGTGTCCATCATACCTTGTGTGGCCTGTGTCTCAAGAAAGGGAGATAACGTTCCAGCTGCTGGCATTCAATTCCAAATGGTCTCCTTGCTCACAGGAGCTCCATTTTCATTGACTGTGATTGGTTCCACCATGCATGTGTGCTGTACTTTTGAACAATGAGACTAAGGCAAACCCTGCCTTTTGGTATGTTTTTTTTTTTTTTTGTCTCACTATACATTTCAAGCCTGCCTTATACTCACTTTGTAGCTCAGGCTGACCTTGAACTTGCAGTGATCCTCCTGCCTCAGCCTCCTGAGTGCTGGGATTATAGGTGTGCACCATCATGCCTGGCCCAGTATGGATCTTTAAAGTTTTTTTTTTTTTAGTATGTGTTTGAAGTATATAATAATTATATTCATTGTGGATATAAGGAATGTTGTGAGTCAGAGACCACCCAAGACCACCAGATACCGTCAATCTTGTATGAAGGCATCACAACGTGAAATCTGTTGTACCTGGGTCCAGACAGATGGAGGGAGGAAGTGCGTCTATGAGGTACAAAGAAAAGTGGAGCCTTTTATAGGGCTTGGACAAGGGAGGGGGGAGATCAGGCTTGGGACCTCAGGTGAAGAGGTCTGAACAAACATCAGTGGTCAAAATTCTCCGAATGTCCGGTGCCTCAATGGGCAAAGTCCTCAAAGCATCTGGTGTAAATATATGGATGTGTTCAGATGTCCTGGTGCTTGGAAGATTCCATAACCTGCCTTATCTCTTATTTATTTTATTTGTTTTTTTAAATTCTTTTTTATTTTAAAGAGAGTAGTAAATGAGAAAAAAAAGAACAATAGCAGCATACCAACATCACAAACATAAACGAAGTAAAGCAAGAACATTAAGAGTGATGCAGGGTTTCAAACCAAATGATAGGAATTAACAGTGGTTGTTATATTATATATTGTTATCTTCAACTACATTGCTCAGATTACCAGATGGAAGAATGGAAGGTTGTTTAAACCATAAAAGGGAATAAAAAATAGTTATTAGATAAAACATTAGAGATAATACAGAGTTTCACTAGACAAAATGGTAGGAGTTCACCCTGGTTGTTTCATTGTGTATGTTGTCTTCAAATCAGTTGCTCAGATTAATTACCTCTTATTTATGACAACCTGTGTTTGCCGAGGACAACAGCGCCGGTGCTGAGCTGGGTTTGCTCTGAGAACAAGGTCACTGCTGACCAGCAGATGCTGAGTCCTGGCCCCGTCAAGCCTCACAGCGGGGATGCGCATAACATGTCTTCATTCCTGTTCATCCCCTTTCCCTGCACTTTGCTCCCTCTTTCTCCCTCCACTTGCTCCACTTCCCTTTTGCACAAGTTCTATCTCTCTATATCATATTATCTTTTATTTATGCTTTAATTTATTTGTACTTTGGGTCTCTCAGTATGAATTTTTATTAATTTAGAGTACTGTGCTCTTCCCATTTAATGATTTTTCACCTTGACTCCTTTTTTTAATCTTTCTGTTTTGTTTGAAGGTAAAGCAACCCCCCCAAATCAGAAAACACTCAAACTATTAGGTGAAAAAGTCAGAATTCTCTATGCACAGAGAAAGAAAATTATAACTTTGCAGTCCAATACTTAACAAATGAATTAAGCATGCAATCCAAAATTGAAAATAAGAACAATAAGTGATAATGAAAGAAGTAATTAAGATTAGAACAAAAATTAATAAAACTTGAAGAAACAGCTGTTCTGAAAATTCAGCCACTTAATCTTTGATAAAGCCAACAAAATGAACAAATCAACAGCAGGTCTAATCAGAAGGAGATTAGTAAAAACACAAATATACAGCATTAGGCAACATGGGCTAGAACCACAGATTTGAAAGAGATTAAATTTATATTGCTACAGGTAAAACTATGCTAATAAATTGAAAATCTGGGTTAAGTGAATGATTTCCTAGGAAAATATAACTAAAATGACTCAAAGGATTAAAATTTATGAAAACTAGAAAATGCTGGTGCTCTGGAAAATTATCTGAGAATGACTTCCCCCAACAAGTTGAAGTTGGATAATTTTAGAAGCAAGTCTTACTGAAATGTCATGGAGCAGATTTCTCTTTCTCCCTGTGCTTTACAAATGTTTCAGCACATGGAAAAAGTTAAAATATTTTAGCATTTTATTTAACTATTACCCCCATGATAAAATAGCCTGATAAAAAAACATATGTATATACATGTAACTATTTTATAGCTAGATAAAAAAGATAGATATTAATATTAACATCTGATCAATAAAATTTTTCTCTCAAATAGTAATTTACTAAGTCTGAGTAAGGTTTATTGTGGAAAAAAAATATAACATTATACTTTATCACTGCAATAGGATAACTCATGAGAGAAAAGCATTGGGTTATCTCCAGTTATATAAGAAGGCATGGATAAACTTTAACTATCAATGTTTAAAAAATCAACCTCAGGCAACTAGAAAAATAGAGATTTTATTAATAATACCTATCGGCCTCCAAACCAATAATTAACATTGAAATTGCAATATTAATTTGAAATAATGTAATAGTAAAAAACATAAAGATACTTGCATCTCCTACCATTAATCAGTATTGTCCTGGAAATTCTAATCTAGTGCTTCTCAAAGGTATTCAATTAAATATCTTTTAACACCAAAAAACAAACACTTTTTATATTGCTTTGAATGAGATTTAGAAATTATTTTGGCTATTAGTAAGCCAAATATTTGGCTATTAGTAAGATAAGAAATGAAATTTAAAAATAACTTTTCTAATTATTGAAAATGAGTTATTTATGGATGAGAGCAATTTGCCTGTATAACCCTAGGGAATCATCTGAAACATGATTGGAAACAATAGCATTCAAGTAAAGACAGACATAAAAGAAATATGTAAGAATCAACTTTCTCAAATACCAGCAAAAAATTAATTAGAAAATATAATGGGATAAAAAGATCTTATCAGAAAAACAACTGGATAAAAACTGCTTAATAGTTAAAAAAATAATAAATTTCCTGTACTCCATAAAAGTCAATTTGAATAAAGCATAGATAGATAATGTTCCTAAGTGGTAAAATTCAATATTGCAGTAACTATAGTTATACCTAAATTAATTTGTGAGTTTCAAGTAATTTCACTGAGAATTCCAATGGAATTTGAGGTTATTTGAAAAACATTTTTCTACACTTCAACTGGGGAGACAATCATGGAATTAAAAATCTTTAGAAAATGTGAATAACAATTTGAGTTTTTTCCAGGCAAGGAAATCATACTCCAGAAGGTATTAATATTAATATAGTACACTACAACCTCTGTGACTCATGAAAGGATGAGCTGAAATCTCTTTGGCAATACCAATTTCTTAAGAGTTTTCAAAAAGAAAAAGTATTAGATCTAAAAGATACTTAGTTGTTCTGAGAAAATAGATTCATATGAGATGGAGATAGTATCCTTTAAAAATGAAGTTAATGAAAAAATTGGGACAATTTGTTCAGTGATTGAGCACTTGAAGGTTTTAGGGTTGAGAATTCCGTGCAGTAATGACTGGGCTTTAATGTCAGGAGTATGTGCATACCTAGGAAAATGAAAGTAGACTACGAAAGAGTGCAGATGAATTGTAAAGCCTACTTCTTCTTATTGACTTTGTGCACATTACCTCGTCTTCCCAACCCTCATCTGTTGTGTCTGATAGTGATGCTGTTTGCCTCAGGACTGAGGATCAAAGCAAGAGCAAGCACGGGGTTTATCCTGAAGCCTGGCACGCAGGAAGTCTGGAAATGTGACCCAAGGTGATAAGAAGCTATAAGCTGTGTGTGTAAGTCAGGAGGCAAATACACTGACACATTAAAGGAGCTTACTTCTGGTTGGAGGGATTTATGAATGATTATTTTGTTTTCCTTTGTAGTTTCTGTAGTTTCTACATTTTCCACAGTAAATAATAACTGTAGTGAAAGAAAGATTTTTTTAAGATAGAAGAAAGTTGATCAGAGATATTTAGAGTTTGGAGAGAACTGTAAGTTCAATGATTCTTGTAGCTGTAGTTCACTTATTTAAATCAAAGTGACAGAACTAACAATAGCTGGTAAAAGGGGCCCGTATGGTATTTGTTCTATTTTTCCTAACGGTTCTACTCTCATTTGATTTGGTTGGGCTCCTTTGAACTTTTGAGGGTAGTTTGTACCTTTGCTCCTCCTCCTTGCTGGTGAAGGCCGCTGTGGCAGGGAGCCTCAGAACCAGGACTTCTTTAACCTGGCCTCCTTCTCCTGAAAGCGCTTCTGAATTAAACAGTATCAAAGGCAGGAGTGTTGTGGTTTTGTTTTCCTTTTTGTGGTGCTGGGAATTGAACTCAGGGTCTTTTTGATTAGCTGCATTCCCAACCTTTTTTATTGTGTATTTTGAGACAGGGTCTCACTGAGTTGTCAGTGCTGGGGTCAAACTTGGAATCTTCCTGCCTTAGCCTCCCAGAATGCTGGGAGTACAAGCATGCATCACTACGCCAGGCTCAAAGGCAGTTCTTAACCTTCCCTGACCTCAGCCCTCCCGCTTCTTCTGTTTGTTTCCTCTTGTGTTGAGAGAGCATCCTCTGGGAGAAATCTGTCTGCCAGGCGATGGCACTTTAGTGTTTACATGAAGCAGCCAGAACGAACCATGTCAGCACATGCCCCAGAGGGATTCAGACATGATTTTGAAAGGGCCTAATCTTCACTGGCCGTTGCTAAACTGAAGTGTGGCTTTGGAACATGACTTTTGCTCCAGCCTCATCACGGTTCTCAAACCATCAGCCTCGTACACCCTTCAGCAGAATAGGGCACTACCAAGGAAGTGCAGACCAAAGAACTGACCTTCACAACCCTGATCTACTTCCTGCTATTAACATGAACTCTGAGCACCAATGCTTGGTGCTATCCTGTACCTCCCCAGCAGCGCGGTCCTCCCTGTGTGCCAGGCAGTGGCACTGTGGGCTGCAGCTTCCTCATTCACCATGAGCTTCCTGCCCAGTGTTCACAGAAAGTCCTGTTATTAGAATCTTCAGGATGGTGTTTGGTTCATTATCTCTCTTACATGCCGTCTTCGTTGGGAACCCTGTCTGGATGTCCTGAGTCGTGTGGCCTACTGGTAAGATGAGCTCCTTCTCTGGAGAGCTTTTGTGGATAGACTTAAAGTGTTGAACACCTGTTTCTCTTGTTACGTCTCTCCCTTTATATTCCTATTTCATTGCCTAAACTTGTATTTTGCATATTTTTGCTTTGCACCAGGATTGTTTCTGGGTCTGTCTCCTTCGTTACGCTGTGACTCCCTTCAGAAAGGAGCTGGCAGATCTGAACCTTCAGTGCAGATCCGAGTGTCTGGAAAGTGATTGGTGCTTAATGCTTATGTATCGTGTGGGACAGGGCTCAGTCCTTGGAACGAGAACCACTTATTTTGTATGTACACAACTAGATACTACACATCCATGTAAGAACCCAGTAAATGAATCAAGAATATGTTTATAAGGTGTGCAGATACATCCTCAGGGGCTGTTGATTCAGCAGAACAAATTAATTAGTGTTAATATCTTTTTTAGGTACCAAAGAAAAATCAGCCTTTCCCTAGTAAATGCGCTTTGCTAGTTGCAGGATAATAATCCCGAGCACAGTGGAGCCAGCACCTTCCCTTCTGCCATCTGGAACAGTGCTCCTGCATGGCGATGCCTCATCAGCTCCCATCCCAGTTTCCCGCCAGCTCTTCATTTCCCTGCTCCGCCCCTGCCTTGCCTCTGAAATAGGATGGGGTGTGTCCTCTGCTGCCTGCCTTTCTCTTCCTTTATAAGCAGTTCTCAGCTTCATCACAGTGTCTTCCTCTTTCACACCTCTAAATTTTAAAAACTATGTTGTGTTGTGTACTGAGTAAACTGTGCTGCATACTGAGAAATGAACCAGGATGTTTGCACTGAGCTACAGCTCAGCTTACTTTATTATTTATTTTGTGACAGGGTCTTGCTAAGTCACTAAGTTGCACAGATTGTTCTTGAACTCGCAATCCTCCTGTCTCAGCCTCCCAGAGTACTGGAATTATAGGCATGTGCCACAATGTACGGCTTAAAAACTATGTCCTTTTTGGAATTTCTAAATAAAGAAAAGCAAAAGGAACACAACTGTTCTCCCACATGAATAATAAATCTCTGTTAATATAAAGCTTTCTTCTTGTCCATCCACACCCTTCAAGTTCCCCTACCCAGTGTTAATTTTAATTTTAAAACAGTTAATATTTGCTTGTGTGTTTTTCAAAGTGTTGTAAATATCATATGTATCAGCATGTAAGAGCTGACAATGATACACAGTCTTTTTCACTTATATGGATGGCCCCCAATAGGTGCTTTGGATTAATCTTTTCTCCTTTAATACATTTCCACAGACCCTCCCTGCCCCTCTCTCCCCCAGCAGAGTTACCTTATTCTTTGCAACTGTTTTGCAATGTTCCCTTGTGTGGATGGCTGGGCTTAGTGTTCCTTATAGGGTGGGCATTAAGATTTTTCTCCTGAACTTTTATAGTTTCAATTATACAAGTGTAAATCTCCACATATGAATAAATGCACTTTTGAATACTTCTGCAAAGATGTACATTTTATATCATAACCGTTATTGCTAAACTGTCCTCTGATTCTTCCAAAGTGTGCATACCTGGTTCTTTGTCAAATTTTTCTGGTTTTTGTCAATATAATAGAAAAATTTTATCTTATTGTTGTGATTTATATTCCTTTGAGTAAAAATTTATAGGTAATATTTATAGATAATCTATAGTTTATCTGGAGGCTGCATATCCTGTCTTTTGGCTCTTTTTCTTCTTGGTTAATCTCTTTTCCTCCTTGGATATGTGAGATCTTTAGCTACTTCCACAGACTTCAATCTAAAATAATTACCAAGCCCCCAAGTCTCAAGTCAGTGTGTTTTAATCCTCTGTATAGGATTATGAGTAGGTACTTTGTCACTTATGTATGGGTTTCTTTTCTCCAGAATATAAATACAGCTAAGATCTTATCTGTGTTGTTCTTGGAGAAATGAGTTAATGAATATGAAAAAAATTAGAATCCCTTGGCATTTGAACTTAGATTACATATATTCTGCTAATACTTTTGAGTGTGAGTCTAATGTTAGATATGTTCTCCCATGCTATAGTTCTGGGTGTGGTTGTTCAGGGAGCATTTTGGATGCATCCTGCAGAAGATGATTAGATACAAAAAGTTTAATTCCCAATCTTTATTTTGCTGTTAATAGCCTATTTGACTCTAGGCAAGCTACTTAAACTGTATCTATGATCCTGTTTCCTCACCTGTAAAACAAGCATAATATTGCTCTGTCATCAGCAGATAACACTTTGCTTACCTGCCTACCTTTGAGAATTATTTTGAGTATGAAGTAACAGAATTTCAGTAAAATTTTTAATTGACGATATTAGGGTCTCCTGGTTAAACATTGCACTTTAAAAATATTTCATTTGTTCATCTCCAGTCCCTCTTTCCCTATTTCCTGAAAAAAAAATACAGGTTTTTTTTAAGGCATAAACTTATGGACAAAATATAGATGAGGAGATTGTAACAAGAAAAGTGGGGATATCAGCAAAATGTTTGAAGTTGGAATGTAGTCAGTGGTAACTGATAGCACAACAGGAAAAGCCAGAACCTACTTGCAAGAAACAATAAGACACAAATTATTAAATTTCAGGAACTGGAGGTGCCTGGCAGCTCTGCAGCTAGAGGTGAAAGCAGGAAGTGGAGGTAGATAGGCTAAAGGAGGAGCTACACCGAGATCCTCCTTGGCTCCCCGCAACACTGAGTATTTATTTTAAAGAAAGTTTTCAGAATGACCACTGGGTATGCTAAGAGGGGAAGTTTGGATGGAAGTGGAGATAGTAATAAACTTTTTCCTTAGAATGAAAAAAAATAAGGCTATTACAGTTAATAAATGTATATGTGCTATGAAGAAGGGTATAATTTTGATAAGACTACACAGAAGTTCAAAGTAATTGTACAGGCAAGGAAGAGAACAGAAGTTCGTGTTATTTTAGTAAAAGGTCTGGTAGTACTAATGAAAAATACTGAAACTGTTAGACATTTAAGGCTATAAACATAAATCAAAGTGAAAAAAAATTAAAACCAAGACTATGCTGTTATGGAAAAGGGAGATGCTGGCACAAGGGTTGGTATTTGGTTCTTAATACGTACTTGTTGAATGGGTGAATATTACTCAATTATTTTGAACAGTGTCTAATTTTCTATTGTTGCTGCTATATAGAAATTAAGATTAAATAATGTGCTTTAGAGACTGATGAATAATCAAATTATTTGGAATATCACAGTGTAAGAAATAAGTCTTGTATTTTACGAGCTGTGGAACATTGGCAAGCCTTTGAAGAAATGAGAAAAAGTCAGTCTGCATGTTGAGTATTTCATACTTTTCACCAGGAAGTTTCAGGGTGGGAGAGCCACCACCACTGTTCACTGCTATATGTTTGTCACGATGTGACACTGTTTTTTTTTTTTGTTTTTTTTTTTTTCTTATTACTACCAGCAAATCTCTCTGTCTCAACACTAATTTATGATTTGGGTCTGATACTTTTCTCTGCTTTTTCTTGTATTTAAAATGGGAGTCAATCTGCCTCAAGGTAAACAACTGGGTATTAGAGAAATCCTGACACCTAATCCTTTGGTATAAGACTGTAAATGTAGTCACTGACTCTGATGGAGGTTGCCTTTTCTCAGCAGACATTTAGGATGTTGGAGTCTAGATAGTTATAGTAATGTAACCTATTTGAATCAAAATATCTCCTTGAGAGAGCCCAAAGTTCTGCTGGTTTGGGATGTAACTAATAAATAATGGATAAATGCTTAGTCTCCAGGAAGCCTAACAAAATTGCATTGAAGAATTGAGTTCAGTATGCATTTGTAAGTTGCTATGAATTTAATGGGAAAAAAGTGCTAGAAAAATACTAAGAAATAATATTTTATGATACTCTTAAAGGAACTAATTTGATTTGTTTGTCTTTGTATTTGTGAGTTTGAGTCACATTATATTTTCCTCTATGTATCTTGTACCATGCACATTGGCTTTTTAATCTAACACTTTTACACTCATGGAGCCATTCTGTTTGACTAAGCTACAATTATCTTTGCTACCTATTTATATAGAAAAATAATTTCACATCCAAAGGATACGTAAGTAAAAGTTTCAAAAGTGAAATATTACACCAGCTAAGGTTAAATATGTAATTGACTAGGGTGTCTCTTGTACAACTGTGTTAATTGAAAACCATAGTTTAAAACTTTTACTGTTCCTAGGATAAATTACCGGAACCTGCACAACAGCTGCATAAGGGAGAAAATGCCAAAACCCAGCAAACAGAGCACAAAAGGTATAACTGGCTAAAAAAAAAAGCATCCTTGGCTAAATCAGTTATACAGTTTTGCATGTTTTGGGAAAACACTACAGCAATATTAAATGCAGTTTTAGAAGCCTTATTACCTTTTAATTTTTGTTATTAGATTATTGTGTATATATTTTTATGTATTACGCCAACGCTATATACCTATGTATACACTCGTGTGTATATATATATATCACACAATATCATTTTTTTATATATAACACTATACATTTGCACTAGAACACTGAATCATGTTCTTTAGCTATATGTTTATTTATGTTACATTTAACTTGCCTTCCATAGTGTCTTACTTTTCTTGTGGCTGAGACAAAATACCTGACACCCAAAACCAAAGGAGGAAAGGTTTATTTAGCTTATAGTTTGTAGAGGTTTGTAGAGGTTTCAGGTTTGTAAAGGTTTATTTAGCTTATAGTTTGTAGAGGTTTGTAGAGGTTTCAGTCCATAATTGACTGGTTTCAAGGCAGGGTGGTGTGGCAGATAGGCATCACAGAGGAGAAACAGTTCATGGTGGGCAGAAGACAGCAAAACAAACGAGACAATCACAATTCTTTCTATCACCATGAATCAATTCAGTATCACACACTGTAGATCCAGCCACCTCTGAAAAATCCCCATTTATGACTATGTGAGGCTTTGGAAGGCATCTAGATGTAACCCATAACACATGGGAAAGAATTTTGTAATCCTTTGAGATGATTCTTTAATATTTGTAGACTACTTTAGAATATGGAATGAATATTGATGGAAGATACCAATACTTGAATTTAAAAGCTCAAACAAAACTCATTAAAGTTATTTTATACTGACTCATACACTAGGGGAAAAATTTTCAAATCAGAACCAGTAAATAATTTTTAATAGTGTAAGTACTCTAGTTTATTTGTGTTATCAGAACTAAATCCTTGAGAGTACCCAGTAAAACCATGCAGTGTTGGGAGAGTGCCCTATATTGTCTGGCACTGTTACACTAGGATTCTCCTGGGAGGCACTTAGGTTATTAGCGTTTATGGGGAGGTAGAGGTAGGGGGTCGTGGTACCTGAGTGTCTCAGAAGAAGCATTTAATATAAGGGCTTTTAATTTAAAGACCCAAATCCTTCTTTTGAAAGTGAATGACTTCTCTGATGTATGTAATCTTCCTGCTGTCACTCAGTGTCCTTTCGAGTTGTGGTGAATTCATTTTATAAGTGAGAGACTTTAGCAACATTCAGTGGAGGCTCTGATGGCATCTCTCACTGTGTGTGGGTACTCATGCTCTTTACGTGGGACAATGCTACCTCCCTATTTCAATCAAAATAGTTTTGAAATGTCATATGGGAATTTATATTTTTCTCTGATATAAACAAAAACATTGAGATATTTGATAGGCTATTTAATTGGATAAGGTGAGAGAGGCACTTATTGCTACCTAATTATTATAAAGTAGGTTGTATGTGGCCTCCCAAGTGCTGGGATTATAGGTGTGTACCACCACACCCAGCTTTCATTTTCTCTTTAGGAGACTTTCTGTTTAAAAACAAATAAATTGTGACACTGTATTCATGTAGCACCGGTTGCTAGTAGTAACCTATTATATATTTCTCTGGATTCCTGAAGATTAATTGGCTTTGGAAGGCTTAAATGTCTTAAAGATAAAGATGTGTCACACTAGTACACCTTGTTGCTAACAAATTAATCTTTGATGGGACCCAATAAATGTACAGATTAGTTGATTACAGTTGGAAAAGATTATCTTTGCTATAGGTATCTTGGCCCTTAATCTTTAAATTTATTTACATACCACTAAATACCTAAATATTGATGGGAAGTTTATTTTCTATACCTTATTTTCTCTTCTAATGATTCTAGGTAAATGTAGAGCCAAATTTAATCCATGAGGAAATGTCTCTGAATAATAAACTCAGTAATCAGTTTTGAAATAAGTGATCAAGTCTTTAAACCCATATTTTATGTTCATAATCAGTTTGAAAAGAGCCTACATTTGTATTGCCATTAAAGTTTACAGGGAGCTTTCCCATAGTATCATATATGTCTACTCATTTCATGATCTCTTAATGAATAAAATGGCCATGTCAATTCTTACTAAGGGCAACAACACAAGCTATATCGTATGTGTGCAGGGGACATAAGTTAGGTGTTCTCCAGGGGCATAATTTCATTGGAGGTGAAAAGGCAATATGCTTTCTCCTGTTTAAAAATTCACATGGCAGAACACTCAACCCTGAGGTTTTTTTTTTGGTACTGGGAATCAAACTCAGGACCTCATGCTTGCCAGGCAGCCACTGTGCCACTGGGCTACATCCCCAGCCCACAAACTCTGAGTTTTACAACAGAAAGTTTGTGGAGCTCCTCATTACTGAAATGAATCCTGTAATGAGCTTAAGCCTGAACCTGGCCCTGATCTAGTGTTAGCTGTCTGAGCGAGAGAAGACAAGTAGAAACTCCAGAGAGAGCTGATGGTGCATGGGGTCATGGGCTTGAAAGGATCTGAAATTGATTTTTCGAAACTTGAACCCCCTCTGGATATACCTGAAATTATCCCTAGAAGAAAACCCAGAACACAAGTATAACAGCAATAAAATGTATGTACCACATGAAAAGTAAATAAAAAATGTATAATGGAACACCCTTCCCCACCCCCCGTTTGGATTCTTGACAGGAATTGAGAGAAGCAAGCTCTTTACAACCCATTACCTCTTGCTGACCCATGATATAGTGGACCGCCCAGTGCAGGGTACTCCTAAAGCATAAGGAGAGTTCCGTAACTTTGATCAAAGAAGCCCATGCTCCAAATTGAAGGAATTGCCTTATCTCATGGCAATCAGGCAAGAGAGAGCAGTTGATGATGAAATGATGTGCATTTCGCAGTCACAGCAGTGGGGTTTTCACAGCGCAGCTTCTGTCATGGCAGCAGGGAGGCACCTGGAAGACTCATTCATTCAGTAAGCACATTCAGGGCAGGGACTGCCAATGCTTTGTTCTAGATCATGGGGATGTGGGATACACAAGGCAGAAAAGGTACCTGACCACATGGATATTATAATCTGAAAGAAAGAAACAAATGAATAATTAAACAGCAAGATTATTTCAGATGGTGGTGAGTACTGTGTGGCCTATATCACAGGATGATAAGGGAGAAACTGGAGCTGACTGGTGACTAAAGAAAACTACACATGGAGGCTGAGACAGGAGGAGGCCAAGTTCAAGTCTAGTCTGGGCGATATAGTGACATAGTGAGACCCCATCTGAAAATAGAAAAAATAGAAAAGGGCTGGGGTTGTAACCCAATGCAAAGATCCTGGGTTCAATCCCCACAGCTGGGAGGGAGTATAACAGTCCTCATTGAAGAGCTGACATCAAAGGACAAGAAAGAGCTAAGATACAGAAATTGGGAGCAGAAAGAGGTCCCTGGATGATCCCTTACCAGGGTAAGAAGGAAATGCAAAGACTTCCACATGGGAATGACATTGGACTTTGAGCCCCAGATGATTGGATTATAGTAAGTGAGGAAGAGGCAGAAGTAAAGCCATATCAGGTTGCAAAAGCCAGCGATTTTATTTTCAGACCAGTGGGAAATTGTGGGAGATTTGTAAGCAAAAGGAAGGCAAGATCCCATCTGTACCTTGAGAGGTTGCTGTGTGGAGAATGGATTAGAAGCTAGGAGTGGAGCAGTGGCCAACACAGGCAGTGGTGATCACAACTGGAATGGTGCTCATGGGAAGAATTGGGTGAAGCCAGCTGTGTCAAGCTGGTAAAATAGACAGATCCGGAGTAGTTTGGTGGTGAGGTGGGGCAGGGTGAGGATCCTACGGGAAAGCCTCTCTCCGTCACTGACAAACTAGCTGAAAGTGGCTCCAGGCAGGCAGGTCATCCACAGTGCTCTTATTTGTGTTTCTAAAGGGTGGGGTTGGGGTCAGTTCTCTCTTAATATTCAGGTCTGCAGCTCAGTACGATACTGTCCAGCCTGCTGACTGAGATCATTAGGAAAAGTGATTTACATAGCCCTGCAGTCAAGCAGCTGACCAGAATATGGCACATGGGCTGATTTCAAGGTGAGAAGGAAAACAGCTTCCTCAAAGCTGAGATGGAGCTACCGTCTGATGGGACTTGAAGCTGTGGAGCAGTAGCAACTTAATAACCCAGAGGTCAAAATGAGTTGGCAGCCAGTTACCTTACTGGTTAACAGTGAGGAAGCACAGGCAGATAGCCTCCAACCTTTGCCTTTGCCACCCAGCCATTGTTTCTCAGTCCCCAAGTGTCTGTTAATGACTTACAGCCACCCACCATGACCATATCTTCTAGTTGTCATGACTGAGAGGAGGCTACTGTGGCTGGTTCCCATTTCTCTTCCCTCCATAAATGTATATTGAGTAGCTGCTTTGTGCCTTCTCAGCTAGGAAGCCTACAATCCTATTTTTATAACTCTTAAGTAATCTGTTACTATTTCTCTAGCTTCCAAGCCCCTAACTCCACACAGCCATGCACAGGCAACTTGGAGCATGATGCTGCATTTAATTTATATTTTTAACTTTAAAAATTGTAATACAGATTACATACTGAGTCTCTGCTCTCCGGGCAGCTGTGGGAGACAGAAGGTCCTCACTCAGAAGCCCCAGGGACTTCTCTGGCTGGGGGAGTGGTGTGTGTAGCCCCTCCCTGAGTGCCCTGTGCCTGGTGAGTGAGTGCTCCAAGACCTGCTGGTCCCGAGGTTCAAGTCCGTGCTTTACTAACACCGCCATTGTTGCCAGCTGAAACTCACGGAGAGAGCCAGGTATTTCCCACTACTTGCTGAGGGTAGAGCAGGTGACCCAGGATCCCGCCACTATTACAGACTGAGTGGTTGCCCTCCCTGGACCTGCAGCAGACAGGAGATCTTCACACAGAAACCCCAACAACTTCTCTGGCTAGGGAGGGGGGGTGCCTGTAGCCTCTCCCTGCATGTCCTGTGCCTAGTGAGTGAGTGTTCCAAGAGCTGCTGGTCCCACAGTTCAAGTCCTTGCTTTACTCACACCGCCACTGTTCCCAGCTGAAACTCGCAGAGAGAGCCAGGTATTTCCCATCTACTTCCTGAGGGCAGAGTGGGCCACCCAGGACCCTGCTCCCCTTACAGACTGAGTATCTGCCCTTGGGCACCCGTGACAGACAGGAGGTCTTCACTCAGAAGCCCCAGGGACTTCGCTAGTGGGGGGCGGCAACTGTGGTCTCTCCCTTCACATGTCCTGCGCAGAGTGAGTGAGTGCTCCAAGAGCTGATGGCCCAGTGGTTTGAGTCCATGCTATACTTTTGCCCAGACACCCTAGGGGTTCGCAGACACAGACAGTCTGTGATTGCTGCCTGTCCAGCCTACATCTAGTTCCTGTATGTGTCTTGAACTGACTGGAGACACAGAATCAGGTGGTTCACAAACTGTCGACCTTGCAGTTTGTCTCTGGGTTTTGCCTGTACCCTGAATTGCCTGGGGACGTAGGTCCACTGGACTGGGATTGTCACACCAGTGCAACCCGAGTCTGGGCCGTGCACGTGCCCTGAACTGCAAGGGAATGCTGGATCAGACAGTTGGCCATCAGCTGACAGCAAGGCCCATGTTTGAGACCTGGGATAACTAGATACAAATCAAAAATTGCTGGGAAAACCCAAAACTAAGTAGCGCTTCTCAGAGGTCACTTGGGCAAACCTGACCAACATGAAAACAAGGGTTACTAGTGGCCTTTGCTCTGCAACCACTGAAGAGGGAAACTGAGCTTTCTGCATCTGGTAGCAAACATGACAAAACGAAGGACTAAGACACATTCCCAGAACTCAACCCCACTCAGAACAAGTCCAGGAGGACATCGACATAGAAAGAACTTGGTAAACACATGCCTGAAATAGCTGAAATGATTGCAATCAAAGTAAAGAAACAAGTCCATAAGGCCATAGAAAAAATGAGATCAGAAATAATCTCTCAGGCAAAAAATGAAATGACAATAATAATGAAGGAATTGCTCAAAAAGTCTGAAGAAGAAACATATAAGAAAATAGAAGAACAAATGCAAGGGACAGACGTGCTAAATGAAAAATATAGAAAGCACTTAGAATGCATGAACCAGATTCAAAGAGACTTCCAGGAAAACAAACCTGCCATTGAAAGCGACCAAAACCACTTGAATGAAGCTGAAGATAGAATCTCAGACTTTGAAGACAGCATGGCAACTAGCAACCATGAAAGAAAGGATCTTGTAACATCAACAAGGATCCAGGAAAAGTCAATTCAACAGGGGCAAGATGAGGCAAAGAGGAATAATGTATGACTTGTGGGAGTCAATGAAACAGCAGGAGGCATCACAACTGACATAAAAAGAATATTTACAGAAATAATAGCAGAAAATTCCCCGAGCATAGAAACAGAACCTGATATTCAGGTAAATGAGGCATATAAAACTCCAAACAACCACAATCAAAATAAACCTACACCCAGACATATAATAATCAAGTTCCCAAATCTCCAGCAAAAGAACAGAATATTAAAAGCTGCTAGAGAAAAGAAACAGATTACCTATGAAGGAGAGCCCATCAGAATCACGGCAGACTTCTCAGCACAAACCATGCAATAAAGAAGAGCTTGGAGTGAAGTATTACAGGTCCTGACACAGAACAGCTTCCAACCAAGACTGATATACCTTGCCAAACTATCCCTCAAATTCAACAGAGAAATAAAATATTTTCATGACAAGGAACAATTGAAGAACTTCATGAGTGCCAAGCCAGCATTACAAAGAGTACTGAAAGATATTCTAGACAGAGAAAAATCTGACCTCAGTTTCAAGAACAACAGTAGAAAGGAAACGTCAAGAAGGGAAAGCAAGTAATCAGGTAGAAAAAGTAGGACACAATGCAAGGAAATAACATGACAATGATAAATCAACACATATCAGTTATAACTATAAATATAAATGGCCTCAATTGTCCAGTCAAAAGAAACAGACTGACAGAGTGGATTAAAAAACAAAATCCAACGATATGCTGTATACAGGAAACACATTTCACTCAAAAGGAAATCCATAGACTAAAAGTCAAAAAATGGAACACAATTCTCCATGCAACAGGAACCCAAAAAAAGCAGGTGTAGCTATTCTGTTTGCAGACAATGTAAACTTCAAACCAACAACAATCAAAAGAGATAAAGGTTACTACATACTAGTCAGAGGAAAACTGCAAGAGGATGAGATAACAATCATAAACATGTATGCACCAAATATCAGAGCTACAAATTATATAAGACAAACCTTATCAGGCAAGAAAATCCATGTAATTAATAACTATTGTAAAAGGGGACCTCAGCAACCCACTGACACAAAGACATAGGTCAACTGGACAAAAAATCAGCAAGGAAATAACACATCTAAACCAAAGCTGTGAACAAATGGACTTAGTAGATGTCTACAGAGTGTTCCACCCCACAACATCAGAATACACATTTTTCTCAGCTGCACATGGGTCTTTCTCTAAAATAGACCACATCCTAGCCCATAGAGCATACTTATCAAAATGCAAAAGAATTGAAATGATCCCATGCATATTATCTGACCACAGTGCAAGGAAACTGGAAATTAACAACTAAAAGAACTCCAAAACTCCATAAACACTTGGAAATTAAACAACAACCGAACAACCAATGGATCACAGAAGAAATTCAAGAGGAAATTAAAAAATACCTACAAACAAATGAAAATGAAAATACAATTTACCAGAATCTATGGGATGCAATGAAAGCAGTCCTCAGAGGTAAATTTATAGCGGTGAATTTAAGGAAAATTCACATAAGGAAAATTCACATAAGGAAAACCGAAAGAGAACAAATAAGTAGCCTAATGCTGCATCTTAAACTTTTAGAAAAGAAGAACAAGTCAGGCCCAAAGCCCAAAGAAGGGAGGAGATTATAAAGATTAGGGCAGAAATTAATGCAATTGAGACAAAAAATCCCTCCAAAAAATAAATGAATCAAAGAGCTGGTTCTTTGAAAGAATAAATAAAATTGATAAATGCCTAGCCAACCTTATCAAGAAAAGAAAGGAAAGAACTCAGATTCATGCAATAAGGAATGAAAAGGATGAAATTACTACAGACTCCACAGAAATTCAGAAGATCATTAATACCTACTTTGAAAATCTTAATCCCATAGGATAGAAAACTCAGAAGAAATGGAAAGATTCCTAGATATGTATGAATTACCAAGGTTGACTCAAGAAGATATCAAATTCCTGAACAACCCAATAGGAATTAATGAGATTGAAAATGTGATTAATAACCTACCAACAAAGAAAATCACAGGCCCTGATGGATTCACACCAGAAATTTATGAGAAATTCAGAGAAGATTTAATACCAACCCTCATCAATCTCTTCAATGAAATTGAAAAGGAAGCAATTCTCCCTAACTCGTTTCTGGAGGCAAGCATCATACTGATATCAAAACCAGAGACAACCCATCCAAGAAAGAGAAGTACAGACCAATCTCCCTAATGAATATAGATGCAAAGGTACTCAATAAGATACTAGCAAATAGAATGCAGCAAATTATCAAGAAAAGCATACATCATGACCAAGTCAGATTCATTTCAGGAATGCAGGGTTGGTTCAATATTTGCAAATCTATAAATGTTATATGCCATATCAATGGAGCCAAAGACAAAAATCACATGATCATCTCAATACATGCAGAAAAAGCTTTCAACAAGGTTGAACTTGCATTCACAATAAAAACCCTACAGAAAATAGGAATAGATAATCTTTACCCTATCCTGATCAAAGCCATCTATGGCAATCCAACAGCCTACATCATTCTCAAAGCACAAAAATGGAAAAGTTTTACTTTAAAATAGGGAACAAGAGAAGGATGTCTGCTGTCACCACTCCTGTTCAATGTAATTCTGGAAACATTAGCTACAGCAATTAGACAAGAGAGAAATAAAAGGAAGAAGGATAGGAAAGGAAGAAGTAAAACTGTCACTATTTGTAAATGACATGATACTTTTACAGGAAGACCCCAAAAACTTCACAAGAAGACTCCTTGAATTAATCAACAAATTCAGCAGTGTAGCTGGATACAACGTCAACACCCAAAAATTGATAGCATTCCTATACACAAACAACAAACAGACTGAGACAGAAATTAAGGAAACCATACCTTTCACAATAACATCCCAGAAATTGAAATATTTAGGAATCAATCTATTAAAAGAAGTAAAAGATCTCTTCAGTGAATGCTACACTACTCTGAAAAAAGAGATAGAAGATTTCAGTAAATGGAAAAACATTCCTTGCTCATGGATAGGAAGAACCAACATTGTGAAAATGGCCATACTACCAAAACTGCTGTACAGATTCAATGCAATTCCCATTAACTATCATTAGCATATCTCACAGATCTTGAGAAAACGTGCCTTAAATTCATCTGGAACCAGATGAGACCCAGAATAGCAAAAGCAATCCTGGGCAAAAAGGATAAGTCAGGTGTACTCACAATCCATGACCTGAAATTATACTACAAAGCTACTGTCATAAAATCAACCTGGTACTGGCAAAAACACAGACCAGAAGATCAGTGGAACAGACTGGAAGAAACAGCCACAACCAAAAACACACTCAGACACCTCATATTTGATAAAGGGGCCAAACAAATTCACTGGAAGTATGATAGCCTCTTGAATAAATGGTGCTGGAAAAATTGGCTTGGTACCTGCAAAGACTGAAAATAGACCTAAGCCTATCACTATGCACCAAACTCAAGTCAAAATGGTTCACAGATCTCAATATTAAACCAGAAACACTAAATCTGTTGGAAGAGAAAGTAGATAAAAACCTTAAAGATATAGGGGTAGGCAAAGAGTTCCTGAACAAAAACCAAATTGCACATGAAACACTTGAAAGAATCAACAACTGGGATCTCATCCTACTGAAAAGTTTCTGCACATCTAAAGAAATCACCAGCAGAGTCAAAAGAAAACCCACAAACTTGGAAAAAGTTTTAGCTGACTCTCCCTCAAACAAAGGGCTTCTATCTAGAACATATAAAGAATTAAAACATATCAGCCCCTCCAAATTCAAAGACCCAATCCAGAAATGGGCAGCTGAGATGAATACACACTTCTCAGATCATGAAATACAAATGGCAAATAAATACATGAGAAAATGTTCAACATCATTAGTCATTTGAGAAATGCAAATGAAAACAACATTGAGATTCCACCTTACCCCAGTAAGAATGGCTAGCATTAAGAAATCAACCAGTAACAAATGCTGGCGAGGATGTGGAGAAATAGGAACCCTTCTCCACTGCTGGTGGGAATGCAGACTGGTGAAACCACTGTGGAAATCAGTTTGGAGATTCCTCAGAAAACTAGTTCTAGAGGTCCCTTTCAACCCAGCTATTCCACTTCTGGATATTTTCCCAGAAGATCTAAAAACATCATATCACAGTGATTTATGTGCACCTATGTTCATAGCAGCACAATTTGTAATTGCTAAATTGTGGAAGCAACCCAAATGTCCATCCACTGAGGCCTGGATAAGAAAATTGTGGTACTTTTATATAATGGAGTATTACTCAGCTATAAAGAAGGATAAACTCAAGGCTTTTATAGGTAAATGGTCACAGCTAGAGACCATACTCATAAGTGAAATAAATCAGACCTGCATGTGCAAGCACTGCATTGTTTCATGTTAAGGTTTGTGTCTGGGTGTCCCCCCAAAGCCTCATGGGGCCATGGGGCAGGCTTTTAGAGTTTGATTGATTATGGGTGTGAGAGCTACACCCACCCTGGGGTGGATAGTTTGCATTTGTAAGGGAGAGAAAGAACGTGCTTCTGGCCATTTCTTCCCTTGTGTGTGTGCTTGTTGCTTTTGCTGTGTTCGGACGGGATGAGCTGTAGCCCTCTGGCATGTGCCACTCTGCCTTTTAACCTGCCAAGTTTGGACTGAAACCTCCACAAACTATAAGTGAAATAAACCTTTCCTTCCTTAATTTTGGGCATCAAGTATTTTGTCCCAGCAACGAGAGAAAAGTAACCAAGACATTTCACTAGTGTAAAACCTGAAAGAGTTAATTTAAACTGGGAGGTATGATAGACATTGTGAAATGATAGGAAAACACTCAAGGGTAAAGGTCAACTGGTATGTGGGAAAAGAGAAGGGACAGAGGAGAAATTTTGTATGTATGTATGTACAGGATAGTTAACATAGTTGTTCTACTGTCTTCTATTTCTTTGCTGAGATTAACTGTCAATGAGTCCTTGATTGATCAATATTGCATGTCTCTATCTATTTTCATGAGAAATCACTTTGAAGATATCAATATGTATTACAACAAGCATTGTTAATTTCCTACCACTTTGTTTGTAACTCTGTACTGTCTGTACTGTTCTTTTGCTATTTTGTAAAATGTTGTCTGTCTGTTAATGTTTTCCTCCTTTTATTTTTAAAATTAAAAAATTGTAATACAAAACATATGAAACAGTCCATAAACAAATATTTACACTAATTTTTAAATAAAAAGTAACCACAGGTAGACAGCCCCCCAAGTAGACTACAGTTGGTCCTCCACATCTGTTGGTTCCACCTCCATTGATTCAATTGACTGCATTGAAAATATTTTCCTTTTTACTATCTACTAAACAGTACAGCATAACAGATCTTTACACAGCACTGACATTGTATGAAGTGTTAGAAGTAATCTCGATGATTAGAAGTATATTGGAGGATAAGCACAGGGTATATGAAAATCTGTCATTTCCGTAAAGGACATGAGCAAGTGTGGATTTTAGCATTAGTTTTCTTTGGGGGTGGGAGATGTCCTGGAACCTTTCTGCTGTGGATCCCAAGGGGTGACTTTTTGATTATCACACTACCTGCAGTCCTCATACCCTGACTTTTGCGATCATTATTTTCTTATTGATTCAGAATTTCTGAAATTGGTTGTTGTAGTTATGACAGAGCATCAGGAAAAGATGTGCCTATTCCTCTGCAACAATTTTTTTAGGATATGTTTGTGATACCTAATAATTGCATTCATTTTAGGATATGGCATCTTGGCCATCTGTACTGCCCTCTCCTTCCCCAGACACATTCCTCATTTTGAAAGCTCCAGAGGCTCTCCTGGCACTCCTCTTTGCCATAATCTCTTCTGTTTTCCTTCTGATTTCACTGATGGGTGTTTACTTGAGCAAGCCTTGCAGTAGAGCACAGAATATATGGGAATGATGTCTTCCTTGCATCAGTAGTGCCATAGAGAATTGGGGAGGTTCTTCTGTCCTGGGTCTTGCTGAAGCTTTTTCTCAGTCTGGGTTTTGTGGCCCTGAGGGGTGCAGTTTCTGGGTGACCAAGGCTTTTTGCTGACATGGTGGAAGATGGGTGAGTGAAACCCTGAAGTTAAGAATTCATGCTTGAGCCAAGACAGGCACCAGCTCCAGCAGACCCATTCCCAGCGTGCCATGTGGTGAATGTGAAAAGACATTTCTGTAGATTTCTTCTAAGCCAAAGCGAGGCAGCAGTCCCCACAGTCAGTTCATGCTGCACATTAGCGTCTCAAAAATCTCTTAGCCCTGCAGCAAGCTTTCCACTTACACACATTTTTCATTGTTCTAAAGGGTAAATAATGCTTTTCTGGACCGACTCCAAGGCAGAAGTCAGCCAGGTGGCCCCGAGCAGTCTGGAGGCCATCGGAATATGAATAGTCGTAATGGCTGGGTGAGTTTTTTTCCTTTTCTCTTAAAAGAAATCATCTTCCCAAATCGAAGGATAAAAATAATGTGCATTTTACAAATATGTTGTGGCGTTCTCCCCAGATATTACTTTTTTAGTGTGCTGTTCAGCTATATGATGGGCAGTCAGCCTGCATGATTACTATAAATTCCACAAAAGCTTCTGAGAGAGTGAGCGAGCCCTGATTTTAGCTCTGGCCAATCACAATAAAAAGTGACACCTGCCCTTTGTTCTCAGTGTGGTTGCCTGGACTGTAAGGCTTTCATCATCCTTTGCCCAGACCTGCAACAAAAACAAATGAACATTTTTTTCTGAGAAGATTTTAAACGACATATAGTTATAAAAATAGTAAGCATTCTTCTCTAGTAATATATTCCTTTCTGTGAAATTAGCACATCAGAGAAACTGATATTTAATTTTTCACTACAAAATTGTTTTTAAAAACCCTAAAGCAAAAGGCATTTTCTGAAAATAATTTTTCTTATCTATTTCTGTGAAGAAAATCTTGCAACTGTATTGTAATATATATGTAATATATTTTGTGTACATAATAATATATTTTAAAAAATTGAAGCTAGCATCAAGCCAGCATCAAAGCTCAAAATGTGAATGATTGTGAGGATTGCAACATGTATAGAATCAAAAGTACAGTGAGTTTTATGGTTTAGTTGAAGTCCAACTGCATATATATATATATAT
>NW_004955518.1:706841-800597 GCF_000276665.1 Chinchilla lanigera | reverse complement strand
TGCCTGGGCGCAAGGCGCGGGGGGCTGGGGGAGCCTGCTCGGCCGGCTCCGAGGGCCTGCTCGCCCCGCCCGTCCCCTGGGCCTCCCAGCGCCTAGAAACCGGATCACAAGTTTGAGGCCAGCCTGTGTACCTTAGTAAGACCCTGCCTCAGAATAAAAGTAAAGGAATAAAGGAGTGGTTCATTTGTAGAGAACTCACATAGCATAGGTGAGGCCTTGGGTTCAATCTGCAGGACCCCAATAAACAGATAAAATGTAGGAAAATAATCAAGCACTTGCTAATCTGAAAACTGGAGATGACACTTTAATACATACTTGAGCATAAAATCATTTTGGAAAAATTAACCTATTAGAAATCTTATACACATGTTTCCTAAAAGGCATCTAGTAGTTAAAATTGAGGGTAGATTTTATAAATGTCTACATATTTAAAGTAACTGAACACAAGCAAATGTATGTATCTACTTTATTGATAAGGCAATTTTATTAGCTTTGCTGTGACATTCAGAATAGGACAACATGGAAAAGGGAAAGTAATCAAAAGAGTATCTTTGTGCAGTAAGAAACAATATACACAGCATGAACTTATCCATGAAAATATGTGGGTAGGTGTCACATGGAAAATGGAGCATTTTGAAGACATTGTCCAGTTTCATATAACTTATTTGGGAAATGAGATTAGAATGCAGATTTTGGTGAGGATTTGCAAACTCATTGTAGATTTGTTATTTCTCCACTACTTAACACCTTCTAAAATACTTAGAAAAATACCTAGGATTGAGACAAACTGATGGGAGAATGTAAAAGGTAGATAGCATAGTATTCCATTAAGAAAATGAGAAGTCAACAAGCTGGCTCACCAATGGCTCTTGGTAAGCCTCAGATAGTGAGCTACAAATCTCTGTTTGGACCTCTTGACAGATAAGAGAGGACTACCATTTTCATCTGATGTAATGATGAAGATGAGTGGAGGAAATGTTTTTAGTAGGATAGGCAACTCCAACGTCATATTGGTTCTTCCCTTTCTTGAAAGAAGCAGTGACAGAAGGGATGAGCACTGGACTTTCCCTGTGGACCAGTTCCACCTCATCTATGTGCTGGGGTACTTTGTTCTAATATGTCCTCTGTCTCCAGAATGAGCAAATGCTCCATCTCAACTAGAAAATGCCTATTAGCTTAAAAAATATAAATTATAGTCATAGCCTCTTTCACTTCTGCTCCTACCCTGTTTCTTTGGCATTATAGCAATACTTTAAGAGATGTCTGTCCTTGTCCTTTCTAAGTTTTCCCTTCTACTTTTTTCTTAAATCCATTCTAATCAGGTTTTAGACTGATTAAAATATGTGTTTAAAATATGTGTTCTTTTCATGATCACTACAGTGTGCATATTTCAAAGCCCAGTGGTTACTTTCTGTCTTTGTCTTTGGCCTATCAGCAACATTTGTAATGGTAAATCACTCCCTTTCTTCTTAAAAACTGTTTTCTTGGTTTCTAGGTCACTGTATTCTCTGGGGTCTCCACATATCACATTGGCTATTTCTTTTCATTCTCCTTTTCTGAATCCTCTATGCTTGTCTGTCCTTTTCAACACTGCAGTGCCCAGGGGAGCCACTATTTCGTTTTTAATTTTGCTTCATTAATACCTTAGTAGCACCATTTGTTCTGACAAAGTTGAATACCTTCTATATGCTTATGACTCCCAGATTACTGTTTCCATCCTAAACCTCTTCTTTCTGACTCCAGCCTTGCACATCCAGTCATCTGTCCAGCATCTGTACGTGGATACGTCACAGATATTTTAAGCTTAATATGTCTAAAACTTAATTTTTGATTCCTTCCAACTCAGTGCTCTATCTGTACTGTCCCCTTTCCATATCATACTACACAATCCTTTTCTCACAGCCCCGCAGCCAATCCATCAGCAAATCCTCTTGGCTCTCCCTTCCAAGTACACCAGTGCAGAGCTTCTCCCACCAGTGCTCCTCCAGACCCTGCCAGTGATCTCTCAGTCATTTGTCTTGGTCACTTTTCATCGCCGAGACACAGTAACTGAAAGAAGGAGAGGTTTATTTCTGATTACGTTCTTTCTTTTCTTCTTTCTGTTTCCTTTTCCTAGTGTCCAGCTTTAAGGCAGATAGAGCCTGGTAGAAGGACTAAGTGAGGAAAGATGCTCATCATGGCAGCTAGGAAAGGAGAGCGAAAGAAGGGAGGAGCCAGGGACAAATATACACCCTTCTAGGTCACAGCTCCAGGGATCCACCTCCAACTAGGCCTCCTGACAGCACAGTTAGCTGCTGTACTCATCCTCGGACAATCTACTGATGAATATGGCTCCTGCATGATCCACTCACCTTACACACCCATTTGGCAGGTATTTTAGATCCAAACCATAACCCTCCTTGATCATTTCCTTGCTTCCACTCTTACCACCTGGATCTGTTCTCAGTAGGAGAGAGACAGAAGTCAGATGCTGTCACTCCTTTACTCCAAACTACCCAGTGGTTCCCGTAACTTGAACTAGAAGCCAGAGTCCTTACAGTGGCTACCAGCATGCTGCTGCTGAAGATGTGTCACCTCCTGGCTCTCTCCTACTATTCTCCTCCCTCCTTTTCATTCTCTACCTGCCCTAGTTTTCTTGAAGTTCTTTGAAAACTTCAGACACTGTTGGGAGAGAAACTGTCTGTACCTCAGACACTGTATCTAGGACAAGGCCACTGCCTCTCATGAGTTTGGCAGGGCCCCATGAGAAGTGTGCACAACTCATGGAGCTGATGCACATAGTAACTTGGCTTTCACTTGAGATTATACAGACAGTTTTCTCTTGTTTCCTATGAAGCCACCAAGTCTGAGGACACCAAGACATCCTGTTCTACTACAGATCCCAGATCCTCCCCTCCCCTTAAACTCCCATGAACTCATTCATATACTGATTATATAAATAAACACAGGTTCCAGGCAGTTCCTGTCTCCATCAGGAGAGAGCACTCTACCTGACCCCAGCTTTTGTACATCGACTCCTGTCTTTGTCATACCCCACCATCCTCCCTCTGGAGTTTCAAGAGCTGTGCTGGATGCAGCAAGACACTGGCTGCCTTCACCTTAGGGCTCTTGCACTGGCTGTTTCCTCCATGTCGTTGTTTATATGGTTTGTTCTCTTTCACATTTTCTCAAATTCCACCATGTCAGTAGGATTATCTTGGGCATCTATTTTAAGGCTGCTGCCTGTGCTCTCCTCTGGCTCTTTCAGTTCCGTCCTCAGGCTCTGCTTTCTTATTGCACAGCACTCTTCAACTCCTAACATACCTTTCTAACATGTTTTACTTGTGTGTTTTGCTAACTGTTTATTCTTAATCTTTCCCTGTGGTAATGAATGTCCATAATGATAGGTCCCTTTGATTGTTTTTTCACTGATATATTCTAAGCACAAAATAATAACTGGAAACTTACTGCACACATATGGAGCAAGTGGTTGTTACTGAACATTATAAACATAACAAACAGATTTAACCATTTGATGTACTAAAATAATTAAATGCTGTATTTAAAATTGCTGTGTAGAACATTTGATGGAATAAAAATTTGATTTGGCATAATAGCAAAATTAAGGAACAAATAAAAACTATAGTACTTTGAGAAAGGAGATTGACAAGGATACCAGAAAACTGAGAGATATCCCTTGTTCCTGGGTAGATAGAATCAGTATAGTCAAAATGGCCATACTTCCAAAACTGTTACACAGATTTAACACAGTTCCAATCAAAATGCCAATAGCATTCCTCACAAAACTAGAGATCCTAATAGCAATCCTAATATTCAAATGGAATCAGAAGAGACCTAGCATAACAAAAGCAATTCTCGGTAACAAAGACAAGGAAGGAGGCATCACGATCCCTAACTTTAAGTTATATTACAAAGCTATAGTGATAAAAAATATGGTATTAGTTAAAAAAAAAAACTACAGATAAGTAGAACACAATACAGTACGCAGAAACAATTCCAAGTACACTCAGCTACCTTGTCTTTGATAAGTGACCCAATCCTTTTGCTGGAAGAAAGATAACCTCCTGAACAAATGGTTTTCCAACTGGTTACCCACCAGCTGAAGATTGAACCTAGATTCATATCTCTCCCCATGCACTAAACTAAAATCAAAATGGATCAAAGATTTAAACAGAATAGAAACACTTAATCTGCCAGAAGACAAAACAGTTAAAATACTTGAAGACATAGAGATAGGCAAAGACTTTTGGAACAGAACCCCAGTTGCACAAGAAATAATACCAAAAAATCAACAAATGGGATAACATCCAATTAAAAGCTTTTGCACAGCAAAGGAAACCACCAAAAGAGTGAAAGGACAACTTATAAAATGGGAAAACAATTTTGCCAGCTACTTCTAAATGACTAATATCTCAAATATATAAAGAACTCAAGAAAATTAGACCCCCTCCAAAATTTAAAGACCCAATAAAAATGGGCATCTGAAATAAATAGACACTTAAGTAAAGAAATATAAATGACCAATAAATACATGAAAAAAATTGTTCAACATCACCAGCCATTCAAGAAATACAAATTAAAACAGCACCGAGATTCCCTTTCACTCCAGAAAGAATGGCTACCATCAAGAAATCAACCAATAATAAATTTTGGTAGGGCTGTGGAGAGGGGGAAAGGATCCTTTCTTCATTGTTGGTGGGAGTGTAAACTGATACAGCTACTATGGAAATCAATATGGATATTCCTCAGGTAACTAAAACTAGAAATTCCATTTTACTCAGCTATTCCCCTTCTAGGTATCTTCCTGAAAGAATTAAAGATATAGTCACAGTGATGTATGCACACCCATATTTGTAGCAGCATAATTCATAATAGCTGAATTTGGAAGCAGCCTGTATGTCCATCATCAAATGAATGAGTGAAGAAAAGTTGGTATTTATACACAACAGGGTACGACTCTGCCATAAAAAGAGCAAACTTGAGTCATTTGTAGGAAAAGAGACAAACATTGAGACCATAATGTTAAGTAAAGTAAATCAGATGCACAAGTTTGATTTCTCTTATATGAGAAAGTCAATACTGTATATAAATGAAGTACGATATAAAAGACAAATAATAGGAAAAAAGAGAAAAAGTTTTTCTAATCCAGCATGGACAATGTCTCTAACAATGTATTTTGATTTAGTAGAATTGTCTTACATGTTTTGGGGCTTATTAGTCTAGCTGTTACTCTGTCTGATAATTAAGGACTTCTGATTTATGTCTGATTTATAAGGACTTTCAAGATGAATAAATGAATCTGATGGTGGCAGAAAAGGGAGGCAGGAGAGGGAAGAGAAAGTATTGGGATATGTTCTGTACATGTATCAGCTCCCCACAGCAAAGGTCACCATTGTGTACTGCAGACAGGTACAAAAAAAAAATCCTTAAAAAGAACAAAATAGGATACTGATATAGAAAATACAATTTTTGAAATTAAGGAACTCAGTGAATTTATTGTACTAAAAGAGACCCCAAAGAACTAAACCAAAATATCATTTCTCATCTATTATTTAGAGGAAAAAAAGCCAAAAGATTAAAAATATGCTCTGTTTACAAAACTGTGGGTAAATAGACTCTTTACAGATTATTGGCAGAAATGTAAAATGATACATACACTAAAAGTCACTAAATTTCCAGGCTGGTCTCAAACTTGTAATCCTCTTGCCTCAGCCTCACACACTGCTCAGATTACAGATATACACCACTGTGCCCAGCTCTCTAGATCAATTTTTAAGTCTTCTCATAAAATAAAAGCCAGACCAAGGGAGATTTTAGGAAAAATTTACTAAATTTTCATTTATAAAGTTTTATTTTATTATGTTGAATGCACTTAGTGTGAGATCTACCCTCTGAACAGACTCTGAGGTGTAAGTATGTTACTGTTGTTGACTAACACAGTGGCACAGCTGGTCTCTGGAGCACATTCATCTTGCCTGAAATGGAATGTTATCCCTCCTGGTCAGGAATTTCCCTTTCTCCTCCCACTCAGACCCTGGCAGTCACCATTCCACTCTGCTTCTATGGCCTTGACTGTTTGAGATATATCACATAAGTGAAATATTGCAGTGTTTGTCTTTCTATGGTTGGCTTATTTCACTTAGCATACTGCCCTCAGTTCATCGATGTTGTCACATATCACAGAATTTCCTCCCCTTTTTAAAAGGTCTGGTAGTATTCGTGTATGTATTATCACATTTTCTTCATCCATTTATTTGTTGATGGACACTTAAGTTGTTTCCACATCTTTGCTACTGTGAATAGTGATGTAATGAACATATTACCCCTTAGAATGCTGATTTTAATTCTTTTTTATTTTAAAAAGAATAAAAAATAAGGAAAAAATCATCAAAAATGATACAGAATTTCAAAACAAGATAATAGGAAATTATGTTATATTGCATATTATCTTCATAGTAGTTGTTCAGGTTACCAGATATATGAGCATGTTCAAAGAAAATATTATTTCAAATGTCTATAAAATTTGAAAGTGAAAATAGTGTTCTCTAAAACGATTGAGCAGACAAATGTGGTTCTCAATTAAAATCAGAGAAAGACTGTGGAAGATAAACACTAACTTTCACTCATGAACATAATTTTTTTTTTTTTGGTACCTGGGCTGATCCAGGGGCTTCACACTGAGCTACATTTCCAGCCTTTTTTTGTTTTTTATTGAGACAGAGCTAAGTTTTGCAGACTGGGCTCGAACTCACAGTCCTCCTACCTCAGCCTTCCAGAGTATTAGAATTATAGGCATGTGCCACCTCACCCATCTAAAAAAAAAAAATCACAAAATTTTTTTCTTTTGGTACTAGGAATTGAACCCAGGACCTTTCACTTGTGCAGAAGGTGCTTGTGCCACTGAGTTATATCTCCGGCCCACAAAACTTTGAGATTCAATAGCATTAAAAAAAAAAAAAAAACAAAACAAGCATATCCCCACCAAATTGCATTTATCCCAGTAATCCAAACTTGGCTTATCACAAAACAAAATAAAACTACTGTGATAATTCACCTCATGAATTATAGAACCTCTATAAGAGCATCTTAACAGATACAAAGAAAGCATTTGATAAATATTAATATTCACTAAAAACTTCTAGCAAACTAGGAATAGCAAGGAAATCATTTTATCTAATAGCATCAAAAGTCCATAATAAAAATGCATCAAAATATTTGCTTTAAATTAAATGTAAGAATTGAAAGGGAAACAATTATTTATAAATTGTCTCAAAGATACAATTATCTACATAAACCATGAAAGAGAATTTATAATGAAATTATTATCATAAATAAAGACTCAGTAATGTTGGTGGATATATAGAATCTATCTATCTATCTATATATATATATAATGCAACTTCATTTCTACACCTTTGGAATAGTAAACAAGCATAATAAAAAGAACCAACCACAGATGCCAGAACTTTACATAAAAATTGTTGTAGAAAGACATTAGGGAATAAATACATGAATGGTTATCTCTTGTTAGTGGATAAGGATGAACTTTCAAGTAATATATAGATTTAAATTATAATGAAAGCAAAGAATCAAAAAATAGCTAACTTCTAAATACGAAGAGGTATATGTGGGATCTTTGTCAAGCATTTAACATAGAGACAGTGGGCACCAGCAGCCTCAACCAGTTCTGGAATTTTGATCTTTCCCAGAAAGGCAGGGCACATTCTTTGGGAAAATGGATTCTTCAGCACCTACTATAGGGCAGTCAGGTACCCGCCTGAAATTATGTCCTTTCCCGAAACCACTCGTAAAAATCAACTTCAGTTAGATTAAAATTTATGAAGAGAAGAAAGACTTTAAAGTTTAGAAGAAAATTAAAGTGGCTATTTATAAAATTCCACAAATGATAGATTTTGTAATATCCAAAATATCAACCAAAAGGAAATGATAAATATATCTACATTAAAATTTAAAACATCTGTTCATCAGAGGACAACATACAAAAGGCCCAAGTCCGAAACTGCGCCTTCTACGAACACTGGACAGAATTTGGTGTAAGAGCACATTATGAGTGCCTTGATTTAGAAGTTGGTCAGTGAGTTGAGTTTCCCCAAGGAATGTGAGAGGAGAGCTATGCCCCAAGTCATAGGTGGGGTTTGGAGGAAACTTTGGAACTAGTGCAAAGCTAAAGAGGGAAGATAAGAGGGAAACAGGAAAGAGTCAACTGTGAGCAACCCGTGGAGAGAGATAGCTGTTCCTTGAGATGTCACAGGTACACCTAAGCAGCAGGCCTCCACTAAGCATGTGTTGGGTTAATAAACGGGACTGACCTTCCCTCTCAAAATCATTGTAAGTTAAGTTGCAGCCATCTCCTATCAGTTTATACATCTCTTCTTCAATCCTTTAAAGTGCTTTTATATTTAGAAATGTAGTTTGGTTTTCTAGAATCCTCTTTGGGCTTCATGAAGCTCCCTAGAATGGGACACTTAAAAAATCCCTTTAAGTAACATTTTCTCTGATAATAGTAGGCAAGATTTGGGATGCTATCGAAACCCTAAATCCTACATCTTCAAGGGCAGTTAAGCATTTGCTATGACCTTTGAGGACGCCAGAGTTTAGTTTCCCAGAGTGTTACAAAGAAACAGCAACGGTGTATTCCCAGGGCAGTGCGGCCCAGCATTGCAGAGAACTTGGTGGAGATTTCTTGACCCTCGGAGTGCACTGCGGGTGGGAACTCATAAGTCTGTCTCCCCCGTAGAAGTCACCCCCTGCCTCGTAACGTAGTGCAAGTCCACCTGAACTTGATACGTTTCCATTTAAATTTCTCTGCTCCACATTGCCTCCATCCTGTCCTTGCTGCCACTGTGGAAGTGCTGACGGCAAACTCAGCCAGGCTGCCATCACTGACAGCCAGCGCCTCTGGACAGAGACTGTTGTGAATCAGATGCATGTGACTTGAAAATGAAGCCACCTCACTGGCGTTCAAATCATTCAAAGGCACTCATTTTCGCCTGCTGCAGTTTGACTATTCTTCGAAGGAACTTCATTTTGGACTACAAATCATTTGAATTTTATTTTGCTCCTTATAATTTTTGTTCTCTTTCTCTTTCAGGGCAAATGAAAAACGTTAATTTCCCTGTGACTTTCATCAACTGACCTTGAAAACCTCGCGAGATGCTTTTCTTTAACACAGTTTAGCTCAGCCTCCCTGTTTTCTACCTTACCTTCGACTGCCTGTCCACTCAGTGAGCAGTTAGGGATGGTCAATTTCTCTCTGGCATCAGTTATGCATGTTTGCAAGCGCTGATTACTAAACTCATTTAATACCTACTTCCTGCAAAACGTTATATTGTTTTTACAATTGGTTTTGCCTCTTATTAGAATCATTAGAACAATGTTAGTAAGACAGAAACAGAGGGACTCACTTGATACTTTCGGGTTAGGGAGAACACTGCATGCTGCAGGCTTCTTTCCATAAGCAGCTATTTCTAAGCTAATTTTCAGATCAAGTTTGGGGAAGCTTTGGGATCCTTTTAGATTGTTATCACTACTTTCTTAATCTAGGCAATAAACATGACCAAAAGAAAAATATCATATACTCTATTAAACAAACTTTTAAATAAATTTTGAACTGTTTCTATTTTGGCTAAAATCAAGTGTATATAAACAGGCTGTTTTTATTTTTGGTGCAAAGCTCTTAGGCTTTTCTCTCTTCAGGAGTCTCATTTTAATTTCCTTTTACAGTCCATATAGATCAAATATAATAAAATAATCGCTGTTAAATCTTGGGTCTTACTTTGATCTTTATATTTATTAATATGGTCCCCCTGATTTTCAGACTGGGATAAATTATCTCTATAAAAATCAACTCGACACAAATGTAGACATCATCTGTAGTCTGTAGGTATGTTGAAAACTTTTCTGTGTTGGCACTTATTTCCTGTTGCCGTTCAACTTCTGTGAGCTTGAACCAGTACACATATGATTTCCCGTGCTATGTCATCATAATCTAGTTCCGGGACCCCATTCCTACCTTTATCTACAGTGAAAGGATTGCTGTCCATTTAATTGTAGAATAAAATCCAGAAACAAATCATGTATTTTACAGCTGGGCAGCCAACTATTTGCAGCATTAAGAGATCTGCTGTGTTACTAATTGCTCTGTTGAAATTAACTTTCCAAATCTCTCTATTCAAGGGAAATTGGGATTTGAAATTCTTAGGCCAAGACTCATGACTAGGGCAAGTGTGCCCTGCAGAAAGGGCCTCACTGGGTGGGGTGAGAGGGTGGGTGAGAACAGATGGTATTCAGGCATTTTCTCTGGAATTACAGATGCACAGACTTGGGTTTCCCTGCACTCTGCCAGCTGAAGCTGTGTTAGTGCTGTTGACACCAATATAAAATGTTTGGTCCATTTGAAATCTTTGTTGTTGCCTTATATGGAGAAAACTACAGCCCTCAGCCTGTGCTGGAGATGCAGCCAAACTGACTGTAAATGTGAGACTGTGGCAGGCATCTTACTGTTGTGGAAAGTGGCCATTTCAGCCCCACACCTGCCAGCCTGGCTGCCTTGCTGTGGTGCTTCAGTTTTTGTGTCCCTGCTTGCTATTCTTCACTTGCTGCATTTTCCACGGTGTGGCCAAGAGTAGGAGAAGGGGATGCTTGCTTTCTTTGAAGGCTCTCAGAAGTTTTTATAAACAATATATTTATTTCTCATAGTTTTGGAGGCTGGAAGTCCAAAATCCAGGTGTCTGAAAGATTTGTTATCTGGTGAGAGCCCACTTTCAGGCTGATAGTGTTTTCCTCACATGGTAGAAGGAGCAAAGGATATTTCTTGGACCGCTTTTTTTTGTTTGTTTGTTTGTTGGGGTTTTTTTGAGATGGTCTCACTATGTAGTGCAGGCTGGTCTTGAACTCACTATCGAGCCCAGACTGGCCTCAAACTCACAGTGATCCTCCTGCCTCAGCCTCCCAAACTCTGGGCTTACAGGCATGTACCACCACACCATGCTTGGGCCTCTTGTATAAGGACACTAACCCTATTCATGAGGCTTCTACCCCTGTGACATAATCACCTCCCAATGACCTTATAATGCTATCACCTTGGGGTATGGATTTCAACATATGAACTTTGAGGAGCATAAACTTTCAGACTATAGCACAGAGGTTTTGTTAAATCTAATCAAATTACTTTGTCAAAAGGTAGCATCAGTATTTATTACCACCAGATGCAACAGGACTTTGTTCATACACCTGACGGAGAACTACTGGTGATTTTAAACATTTTGCCAATGTGCTGGGTTTAAAATGTTACCGGAGAAGTTAGCCCTTCTGTTTTCATCATGTTTATGGATCATGGTTTATCTCTCTCCTTTGTGGGGAGCAGGGAGGGGGTGAAGAGTGTGTGTAGCCAACCTATAAAAACCTCTCTGTGTTAAGGTTTTATGTTGCCAATATTCTAACTTTATCTTTTAATTTGGTGCTACTTAATTTGATAATAAAGTTTGAAATACCTGTGTATTTGGATTCATCAAGTTTTTTTCCTTGTGGTTTCTCATTTGTATTATGTTGATAGATTTTAAAGTAACCTGCCTAGTGGCTCATCCTAGCAAAACAAAGGATTTCCCCCTCCTGTTTGGCCTCCTTATATGAAACAAAGAAAAGGTATTCTCATTCCCTTTATAGCATCAGCCTGAGCAATCACATTTTTTATGCATGTTTTTACACTAGAGAAATATTTCCTATAGTCCCTAAATATTCTGTTTAGCTTAAGAGAAAACATTGGATTCTTTCTTTAGATTGCTTTTGTTAAACATTATAAGAACCCTATAAGTTTATTTTTACTTTGGAGATGAGGTTGTCATTCAGAAACTATCTTTAGGAAATTATATTATAGTTACAATAAATGTAGACATATTTTCTCCTAAAATAAAACACTTGACATTTATAAATAAGAAATAAAGTTAGACATCTTGTGAAAGCTTTGGCTAATAATTTGCAACTGATCTTTAGAAAACATAACCATAGAAATAGTACCTGTATGCTTAATTTTCAATTTTAGGGTATTAAGCCAATAATTTTCGATTAGCTAAACCTATCTATTTGTAGGAAAGGGTGTGTTTTCAAGTGTGTTGCTGGAGGAGGTAACAGGAATTATGTTAGAACTGCTGACTGGGGAAGAAAATAAAATACTGTGGATTCTTTATTTTTCAACTGGATGAACTAGTGTTTGTAGTAACTAACTGTGTGCTCACATGCGTGAAGACTGCAGAGATGCATAACACATGCATATGGGGTTAAAAAATATGCCTTTCAAGTAACCAGAAGGACTGGAGAGAATCAACACAGGCATTTCTTTAAAGAACAGACTCTGCTTTGAAACCCTTTTCTTTTTCAAATATTCCATTATCTTACAGCAGAATGTAAAAGGATCATCAAGAGATGATTTTTATTTTCCTTCACAGAATTATATGCTCAAAAGTGAAGGATGTTTTAATAAGGCATATAAAGGCAAATGGAGAAACACTTTGATTACATTTACTGCCATGTTATTGTGCCATCTACTGGAACAGAGCATTCAGGGAGACCTGTACTGTGACAGTCACATCCCCTAGTCAACTAATTTATTACAGACCTTTGGCTCTGGCTCAGCTGCAGGGCATGTGTTGGAGTCCCCTTCCTGCTGTGTCCCTGAAGAACCCTCCCACAGCTGAGCTGCAGAGATTTTCACTCAGTCATCAGAACGTGACATTTTATTCCCTACAGCACATTCTACAAGTGATCAAAATCAGCTTCTGAGCTGGTTAGAAGTTTTAATTTTATATTTTAGAAATCATGTTGTGTTAAACAGAACAGAAGTTATGTTTTAGCAGAGAGCAGCAGCAGATAGGAGTGGGATATTTGAAGTTGGATATTATGAATTAAAAATCAGAAATCAACATTTAAATAAGATATTTATGTTCTAGTTTGTTTTGGATATGGCACTACAGAGACACAAGTATAAGTGGTATGGGTCCTGTCCTCACAAAATAGAGCAGGTGGAATAGGTCACATTATGTGACCACAATAGACAGTCTCCATATCTCTCTGGATTAGTAATAATTTGTTTATTTTATTTGAAGCATAGTGGAAGTCTCTGCTCACCGTAGTCTCCCAAGGACCTGGGCACTGCCCTTAGAGCAGGAGGAAACAGCAGCAGCACCCTACACAAGGCAACTGAATGTTTTCTCCAGGAAATGACACACATTTCTGTTCACATTTTATTGGCCAGAAGGCATCACATGGTCATCCCTAACTTTAGAGGGAGTTGGAAATCTATAATCTCTTAGAGGAAGAGATCTAGAACATGTGTAAATAGCACTAATGACTACCCCATAAGGAATCCACTGTGCAGCTAGCTGTAAGATACAAGAGAACTACAGACCAATCTCCCTAATGAATATAGATGCAAAGACACTCAATAAAATACTAGCAAACAGGGGGCTGGGGATTTAGCTCAGTGGCAAAGTGCTTGCCTGGCAAGCGCAAGGTCGTGAGTTCGATTCCTGGTACTGGAAGAAAAGACAAAAGACAAAAAATAAAATAAAATAAAATAAAATAAAATAAAATAAAATAAAATACTAGCAAACAGAATGCAGCAAATCATCAAGAAAATCATACACCACGACCAAGTCAGATTCATTCCAGGAATGCAGAGATGGTTCAATATTCACAAAGCAATTAGTTTTATATACCATATCAATAGAGCCAAAGACAAAAACCATATGATCATCTCAATACATGCAGAAAAAGCTTTTGACAAAGTCCAACATGCATTCATGATAATAACACTACAGAAAATAGGAATAGATGGTCTTTACCTCAACCTGATCAAAGCCATCTATGACAAACCAACAGCCCACATCATACTAAATGGATAAAAATTGAAAGCTTTTACTTTAAAATCAGTAACAAGACAAGGATATCCACTGTCCCCACTCCAGTTCAACATAGTTCTGGAACCATTAGCCACAGCAATTAGACAAGAGAGAGGAATGAAAGGAATAAGGATAGGAAAGGAAGAAGTAAAACTCTCACTATTTGCAGATGTCATGATACTTCACATGGAAGACCCCAAAAACTCCACAAGAAGACTCCTTGAATTAATCAACAAATTCAGCAGTGTAGCTGGATACAAAGTCAACACCCAGAAATCGATAGCATTCCTATACACAAACAACAAACAGACTGAGAGAGAAATTAGGGAAACCATACCTTTCACAATAGCATCCAAGCAATTGAAATATTTAGGAATCAATCTAACAAACAAAGTAAGTATCTATTCAGTGAAAACACAGTACTCTGAAAAAAGAGATGAAAGAGTATTTCAATAAATGGAAAAATATTCCTTGCTCATGGATAGGAAGAACCAACATTGTGAAAATGACCATACTACCAAAACTGTTGTACAGATTCAATGCAATTCCCATTAAACTGCCATTAGCATACCTCACGGATCTTGAGAAAACATTCCTTAGATTCATCTGGAACCAGAAGGGACTCAGAATTGCAAAAGCAATCCTGGGCAACAAGGACAACCAGGGAGTCTCCGCAGGTATTGTGCAAGGTCCTATTGGTTTACAGCTTCTGAACGGCTCTCATGACCCCAGTCCACAGGACCTCTGACTCCTCCGGCTTAGTCTGCATTCTCATGTTCTCCGAGTCCTTGTTCAGCAGCTGATCCTCTGCTGACTTTGGACCTTTCTGGTTTTCAGTGGCAGGAGCAAGACTGACCCATTGTGTGGCATGTATTCCCAGGGGTTTCTCCATGTTTGAGTGATTCACACACGTCCGTGGGTGGGCATCTGCAGCCAGTGCATGGTGGGCCAATTGTGTCATTGTTTCTCTGTGTCATGGTAGGTCTCAACTGAGCAGCAGCAGCTGGCCTGAGGGCCAGTGTGCAGCAGCGCTCGCTGCCCACATGGCTTCCCGTGCGCTGGGGGCCCACTTCCGGGTGCCTATAGGGCAGGGAGCCGGCCAGAAGACCGGCGCTCCCCTCCCCGTCACTTCCCGTGTGCTGGGGGCCCTCCTTCCATTTGGTAAGTAGTTAAATTGCTGGAGGGTTAAAACTTTCACAGGTGGAGGAAATGAGGATGGCAGTTATTGGTAACCACTGAGTGAGGGACATCTAAGGCAAGCAAACCATGGTGACATGGTAGTGATGGTGAATGGGGGTGGTTTGGAGCAAGCTGGGAGAACCATTGTGGTTGCTGATCAGTGTGAAAGGAAATGGAAGATAGCATGTAGGGCCCTGGGAGAAAGCCTGCTGTTTATTTACTCATTTATTTTATTTATGATTTCTCATAGCCAGTTGGCCAAACCCAGTTGTGATGGTCAAGGGTGGAGAGACTCTTAGACTTAAAGATATCAGGTGAGGTTTTTCAGTTATAAATATCTGCAAATTCTGCCAATGGCAGCTGCTACTGCAAAGCAAAGGGCTGTCTCTGTCCATTTGTGGTACAAAAGTGGTCTTAGAAATACCTGTTGTAGGATTCCTGCACATGATTAGCAGTGCCCTGAGCCGTAACATGTTGGTGGGAAAGGAAAACCACTGTGTGACGGGAGACATGAGGGTGCATCCCTGCTTCTCACTAGTGTTGGAACCTGGGACAGAGTTCCCACACCCACCTCACAGGAGAGATTTTGAACTAACTGGTGGGTAAAAGCTTTGAAGCAGCAAGCAGGAGTATAAGGCAGAAGAATGGCAGAGGAGGTCCTAACAGTGCTACATGGAAGGATGCTTCCTCAACCTCTTCTTTTCATTATTAAAAACATTTGCTTTTCTTAGTTTGTTGAAAAAAAAGATGTGTGTTATGATCTGTTTCTTTTCTGTAAGACTCTTTTTCATTTCTGTCTTGTACTCTGAGTAACTACTTTGAAGGTAATGGTACATAATGTATTGACTATTGCTGTTCTCTTATTATTTGACTATGAAATGTTATATTGTTTCATAAAGTAAAAAAATTAAATATCTGCTCTTTTTGCTCCCTGTCCTATCATCATTTTAGATATCAGCTGGCCATGTACACTTGCAGGCTTCGACAACCTTCCTTCTCTTTCACTCTTGAATACTTGGTGAGCAGGGTTCTTCCTCCATGACATCTCCAGAAGCTGCACACTATTTCTTTCAAGCTCACATACACCCACCTGACTTAGTTCCTTGGAGTGTTTTAAAGAGACTATTGTCACAAAGGACTACCTGGTGCTCCTGCCTCTTCCACCTCACATCTATGCTACAGTGGGAGTGAGAAGAGGCTTGTGAGGAATTGACCGCATCATTTTAGGATTTGTGCCAGCCAAAAAGAGAAGGCTTGAGATGCCAAGGCAGATCCTTAACATTTGAAGAAGGCAGACTTTAAGGGATTCAGAGGAGATGATTACAGTTCTCTTCCTGATAATCTGACTTAAAGGAATTGGTGAGCTTCAAAGTTATAGCTCTGTCTTGGCCATCACTTTTTTCATTCCTGGTGAAGGTGACAGGACATCTAGAGCCAATGTGGCTGCACACTCCTGCTGTCACCAGGTGGTGTGGGAACTACCAGTATTTTTCAGGTTCTTATTGTCCCATTCAGTGAATTGGAGGGAACAACTGGTAAAAATGAAGAATTAACATTTATTTAGGGCAAAAATAAGGGAAGAAAAGAAAAAGGAAAGGAAGCATAAAAGAAGTTCTCAAGGAGAAAAGGGTGCTTGGAAGGAAAAAGAGAAGATGCATCCTGCAAGCAGAGTGGGATCCCTGCAAGAACAAGAGGGCAGTGGTGGCAAAGTCAATCACTGTGTCTTTTTATATCATCTCTGAGAGTTGATCCAGGTGGCCCCACTTAATCTTGTGCTAGAAGACTGGTGTCAGTTGCTAGACTCGGCTTGTTCTAGTGTCAAAGAGTTGTGTCAAGTGCCAGGTTCAGTGTGTTCTCATGTCAGGGAGCTGTTGCTCTGTGCCATAGTTAATAAGTCTCTTGAGGTGACAGGTTGTGCCCAGTCACTCCAGCCACATTGCCAGGCCCTCGCCTCTTCCTACAGTGCTGAGACACTCAGATTGTGAAAGGGCAGGGCCACAAAGCAGACAGATCCATTGCCAAAGATTCCATGAAAGAGGGGCAGGGTCTCCTAACAGACCAGAACCACAGGCTGGTGCACTGAGGCTTATGAGGGGGAAAGGCTAAGGATGATGGAGGCCATGTAAGGCCAGAGCAGGAGGAAGGAAGGGGCCTGCTGCCTGAGGTTAATGGTGTGATGTTGATGGATGACAGGAAGGAAGCAGAACTCCTTTCCCCCATTTGCTTCAGTCTTCTCTGTCAAGGAGAGTGATCTTTGCACTGAGCAGGGTAGAGTGAACATTGTTAAGAGAAAACTGAAGCCCAAGATGGGTGAGGCGATTATGCAAGAGCATGAATCCCTTGTAAATGAGCCTAAGTTTCTGGCTCTGAATGAATTACAGAACAAGGCTCTGGAAAAAATGTGCAAAGAAGTTTACTCACCTAAGCAAGGAGAGGTAGATGATGGCACGAGTGGCAGGCTGATCAGAAGGAGAAAATGCCATAAGTTGGGAATGTTAAAATCCAGATTTGGAAAGTGCCCTTGGTGTTCAGTTCAACCTTTACATTATACATAATTAAATGCACATGTAGAGGTGTTTTATGGATTTTCAAGAACTCTTATGACAAAGCCAGTTTATCTGTCTAGTATTTCATCCTCTTAATGCTTTAATAAATCCTTAATGTAAAGATTGTTTTATAGTTGTCAACATTACTCATTCCTCTCTTCCTTTTTCGTCTTCTTTCCACAAACATTTGTTGAATATATACTACATTGGTGCTTTATAGCAAAATAAATATGACATAGTTCTTGCCCCTAGGGGTTTACTGTCGGTTATAGGGTAATCATCTGAATTCAGTCATTTGGTTATTCAACAAATATTGGGTCAGTGCACAAAAGGCAAATACAAATTTAAACTAGAATTAAGAATCTTAATTTTCCCTGGCTTTTTTTGTTTGTTTGTTTTGTTTTTCTGAGACAAGGTTTCACTCTGCAGTTCAGAATGGCCTTGAACTCACTTTGTAGCCTTGGCTGGCCTTGATCACTCTCATTGATTCTGCTGCCTCAGCCTCCCAAGTGCTGAGATCACAGGTATGCACCACCACACCCAGCTCTCCCTGTTGAAAATAAGGGAAGTTATTGTCCCTCTCTTCCTTTTCTCTTTCAGAGTTTTCTTTTTCTGTCTTTTCCCATGTATGCAAATTTTTTTAAAAAATTGGTACATGTTTGTAGTACATAATGATTTCATTCCTTATAGGGAGTTGCTACATGTACATGACATTTCTTAATTCTTTTTTTAACCTCTTCCCCTTCATCCTTCCCCCTCCCTGAATCTCTTAGACCCCTTCATCCTTCATTAATATATATATATATATTTAAAAAACTTTTTTTTACATTCTGTCTCATGTTCCTGAGTGTTTCTGCAGGGACCTGAGAACAATTTCATTGAAAGGTATCATTCAGGAAGGCATTAACTTTCCTCTCCCAAGGGCAGACAGATCTAACTTCAGCTGTCACCTGCCTCCTGGTCACTAAAGCTAACTGATGTAGTGGGCTGTGCCTACTCAACTATAAAAGAGGGAGTTTTCTCTGTTTTTGCAATCTCATTAGCAGATTGCCTGTGATGCGCATCATTTTTTGTTTAATGCTTATTCAACAATAAAATTGTTTGCTTTCTGTTCAGCATTTATGGAAAGGTTTTCTGGATTGAGTGGAGATTTCATTTTTAAATAAACTTTCCTACGAGTCCCTAGTATGTGCCAGACTCTCTTCAAGACTAGGGATATCATAGTGCAGAAAGTAAAAGTACTGTCCTCATGAAGCTAATACACTAGGAACATAGGTGCTTAATATTAAAAGGAAATATGTAGGTCACTTTTGTAGCATATTAAAATGGGGAAGCATAGCCAGCCAGGTGTAAACAATTGCACATGATGAGACATAGGCTTATGATGAGACAGTGGGGTCCCAAAGGAGGAGGAGGAAATTCTCCTGGGGTAGTAGAAGAAGACGATGTTTGAGCTCAATTCTGAAAGATAAATGGTTTTGAAAATAATGGTTGTTTGGGGGAGGAGTAGCAGTGGTATTCTAGGAAATGGAGGATATTTGATCAAAGTAAAAAAGAGACAGAGTGGGAGACATCCTAACCTCACAACAGACAGAATAACTGGCTCTTAGAGACCACAGGGCATCCTGTTCTCACCATATTTCCTTAACCTCCTGACAAGAGCCTTAAAAATCTGCTCATGCTCTTGTCACACTTCCCTGACCTCAAGCACAAGCTTGGGAAGGCTGTGCTCTAACTGCTTTAGAGTAACCACAGCTAACACCATGGTCATTATAATAGCATTAGCTTTTCAGTTTTGAACCCCCTGCTGGATTTTGGCAGCCATGCTGGCTCTGTCTAGTCCCACAAAAAGTGAAAAAACCTCCTCCTCCCAAGATGAGAGTGAAAACTTTCAAGAAACTGAACACAGGGTAGTTAGTTGCCACCTGATTATTCCCCACATTCTAGAAAAATACAAAGACAAGCCAACCCTGGAATTCACTGAGGTTACCATCTCTGGCTCTGTGCCCCCGTTCTTGAGGGGATACTTTTATTACCGACAGCTGCTACTTGTAAGTTCTACCTGCTTAAAACTCTCCCAAGTGCACTTTAACCTCAAACCCAACACAGGGCTTCTCCGAGTCAAACTCACTCTTGAGTTTTCTCATCAATCACTCCCTCTCTGTGGAGTGTTCTTTCCTCCCAGCGAGTCTCTGCCTTTCTACAGTACTTTCGTGTGTTCTGCTCAATTTTGTATTCAAGATACAAAAACCTGGATACCAGGTTAGACAGAGACACCTGCCTTGTAACAAAAGCGGAGGAAGTGGCAACAGTGGGAGAAGTCTGAGTAACTGACTTCACCTCATTTGATGCTGCCAGCAGCCAAAGGTCTGACCTTGTCTTCTTTCTCGTCCTTCCGTTACCTCTCTTCTTCCTTCTCTCCTCCTGCCTGCTCTTCCTAAGTCCTTGTGTTGGCTCACCGTGCTCACCACCAGCTTTAACACTTCTGCTTGCTCACACATGTTCTCATGAGCTGTCTCACTTGATTCCTTGTTCTTTGGGATATTTTTCACTCTCAGTGCTGTATGAGTGAGTGTGTATGTGTGCGTGTGTATGTGTGTGTTGTGTGTTGAAGAAGAATTGAAGTAACTGAATTTGTGAAGCTAGAGATGAGCACATTCTGGAAACAGATGATAGTTATCTTTCCTATTTAAAGGCCCATTGTGGGGAAGAAAACTCTATTTTTCTACTGGACTGTTAGTTTTAATGAGTTTGGATTTCAGCTGTATCCCAGGAAAAGGTTTTGGAAGTTATCTGAAAATTGTCTGTGTATATTTCTCAAAAGAATCTCTTGGGGAGAGGGTGAGGTGTTGGTAAAAATAGACTCCTGGGCCCATCCTAGATTTACATCACAAATCTTATAACCAGGAATTTTTATTATAAGAGACTCCCAAAGGAAGCTCTGAGATACGGTGAAATTTGAAAACCTTAAACAGGGTTCATGAACTTTCTCTTTGATCCTTTAAGGCCCTAGAAAGAGAAACCAGAAAACATTTAAATGTACAGGAACCAGAAAACATTTAAATCAAATTCACTGTCATTTAAATGTACAGTGTCTGAGAAACCTCTCACAAGGCTGACCGAGGAATTTATCTTTTGAATCAGGACCCTTTTGAGAGTGAAAGATGGTAATAAAAATAACTATATTTTTTGAAATATTGACCAACAAATTAATTGTTGTTATGTTGATGAACCCATAAAGTATTCAAACATTTCAAAAGTAAATTTCATTTTCTTAAGCCAGTTAGCATACATCTGTGTACATCAAAAAACTTTTAAATTTTTATATTGAAAAGTAAGAATTAAAAATATGAAAATGATTAGCTCTTTAGTCAGTTTTTTTTTTTAAATGCATTAGTCACAAATACCATGTGACTGTATTTTTCTGTAGAGCCTGCTTGTTCCCCTAGTTATAGTTAGGCTATGTCAAATTTTTAAATCAAATTAACTAAATTTTCTTCAAAGTTGCACTTAGGGCTAATAAATTTGAAATGAAGCCTCAGTTGACCTTCTCTGTAAATAGTATCATGTTTGAGAATGTATTTTTGCTAGCATGCTTAATAGGATCAGTACAATTCTGTTAAATGAATGATATTTTCACTTCTACTTTATTTTCAAGGGTATCTTTCTGCCTTCACTCAGAATATCTTAAAAAAAATTTTACAAGGCAGAGCTTGACAAACTAATTTTGTCTATTCATTATTCTTTTGTCTAATTTATATTTTATGTGGTTTACAGTAAGAATTTCATGCTAAGATATTGTCTACAAATGCAAATACTTCAAAGTTGAATTATAGAATCTCAATATTAAATCTTATAACAATTAACTTGTAAACAATTTGTTAAATTTCTTTCTTGTTTTTGTAATGATAAGATCATGGGAGGCCATTTCTTAGACCAGCTCAAACCAAACAAAACCAAACCAAAATGGAATCACTTATGCTACATAATGGAATCACTTATGCTACATAATCAAATTGAAACTTTAAAAAAGCAGCTAGAATTCCAAGCAGACAGAGCTCAAAATAGACTCTACCAAGTCAGTATAATAAGGAAGTTTCCTCAGTTTTGACCTTTATACAACAGTAATCTGATGTTAAATGATCAGTTTTTTCTCTACTGTTTTATTCTCTTGTTCACACTTTGCAAACCCTATTATTTGGCTATGCCCTGTGGGAGCTCTTGGAATAAAGAATGATGGTTGCTCCAATTTATGAATCACAAATAAAAGCAAATTAGCACTGGTAATAAATATGTTGTAACTTGTCATTTGACAAAGGGATTACATCTTAGTGTCTTGCTATTTTTAATCCTTGTTACTAGTAATCTCAATTATCTAAATATCTCAAAAGATGAAATATTTTTGACTTTCCTTTATTGAAAATTTTGATGAAATAAATATCTCTAACTGATCTGAACAAATATGGGCCAAATATAAATGGCTCATTAACAAAAGAATTCAGTGTCACTGCAGGGCACTTAGTTTGATTTACAAATGTTTTATGCAAAGGCACAAATATTTTCAAAATCCTACTTATGGCAGACAGCATAGAAAGAAAACCCATACTACTGCCTTGTATTTAGAATCAGATTTTCACAAAAATATGTACTTCAGTTAAACCATGTATACATTAGAATATTTACACATTCTTTTTTTTCTTTTTTGGTACCAAGAATTGAACTCATGACCTCAGGCTTGCCAGGCAAGCACTTAAGCCACTGAGTTATACCCCTGGCCCCTATTTACACATTCTTATAGTAATAGCTGCTGCTTATTAGACCATCACAACTAGTTTGAGTACAAGTATAAATTATATTGAATCACAACAATTTCCAAAAATTTCTGCTCCATTTAGTTATAAAGCACATGGTTTTTACCATGGTCCCATGCTCTATCCATACTTATGTTGAATTATAAATGCAAATTTAACTTTATCTAAACTTTTTAAAAAACTATATTTGCAGTGGCACTGATTCATTTAAGTGAATGTATAATGACATCTTGCTTTAATAATGTCATCTATTTTACCTTCAACCAAATGAAATTTCAAATGCTTTCTTTTGATATCATGAATTGGATGTAAACCAAGCAAACCATTATTGAAAATAACCATTTCCAGCATGAAGTATCTGATTACACTATTTAAAGCAGGCCTCATTTAATTGTTTGAGACATTTCCCTGCCAATGAGACCAGCACATCAACATCTATCTCTTTGCAGGATAGAGAGTTTTCCTCTCTATGTTAGGTTCATGGCCAGGGCCCCTCTAACAAAAGACAGCTGAAGAGAAAATCTACATATTTACTCAGCATAAGTTTGTATGACATGAAAGCCTTCACAAGGAAGCGTCTTGAAGAAGTGGCTGAATCTCTGTCTTTTGAGGATAGGTGTGAGGAGGTGTAGAGAGCTGTGGAGAAAGGGGCAGGGCAAAGTGTGTGACCTACTGTAATGAGCTGAGGCTTACTGGCCGAGTTCTCTGTGATTTGTCACCTTCAGAGGTAAGGACATCCTCTCCTTCTGGGTATATGGAGGGTACCTCTCACAGGAAAGTCTTATGATCTGCCCCTGAGGCGACATCGGAAAGTCCCTGCTAGATTTTATGGTCTGTTTCAGAGAGAAGTGTGGAGGAAGATGACAGCGACATTTCCACTTCCATTTGTCTCAGGTCCCTTCCACTACAGATCTCCAGTGGGCAAGGTGCCACCTTTTGGAGTAATGTGTCATAAACCTCATCAACATCATTTTTTGTATGAGTACAAGAAACTGAATAAATTTAATTTAAAGGAACCATTTTTTACCCAAGTTATGTACAGGATACATAAGTGTATGTATCCCACAGTCTTTAGGATTAGATACAGCATTTTTAGCAGACTTGGGTCTTCCAGTTTTCATGTGGTCAGTGGTAGCATCTGACTCCCATGGAACACGATGCACGTTGATAAACATTTTGGAATGTATAGTTTTGTTATCAGTGTTATCATGGACAGTATTTTATTTTTCATAAAAAACCCTTTCGTTTTTGAGCCCATTAGTGCCAAAATATTTACTGAAAATTCAAAAACTATTATCAAATAATAACAATTTATTAGTTACAGGTTCATACAGCATGTTCTTGATGTTAAAGCCACTGTAGCGAGAGCACCGAGACACTCCTGTGTTACATGGCAGAGTGGGGAGGCTTCTGTTTCCCTTATATATTTCACATATATTGAGATTAAAATGTCTTGTTTTCCACTGGCTGCACAGAATGACTTTAGGCTTCTCAGATCAAATCCAGTCACTGCACAAGTGGCAAGGAGCAGCAGCCCCAAACTTTCACTATTATCCCAGATGAAAATACTTAGCAATCTCTACCTGCTGGTGCATTAGCATTCTTTGTTATGCAAGCTTTCAACAAGTTGACCTGAAAAGGAAGGTGTGATGTGATGCTGCAGTTAGAATTATCAAGTGTGGATGCTGAGAGAAGGTCTGGCATGTAAAATGTTTATTTGGGACATCTACCTATGGAAGAGGAATAGGGCAGAGGAAGATTCCATCTGTGATGGGGTCAACAAAGTCTGGGCTAACCCTGTGGGGAGCCTGGGGACAAGCAGGGCCCATCAGAAGGGTCCCATGTTGGATTGAAGTTGCTGAAGGCTTGCATCCCATCTCACACAACTACATGGCTGGACTATCCTGGATGGGTGCATTCTTTTGTGGGGCCACTCAGCAGTGGAGACAGACTCTGAAGAGGGAACTGCGAAACGCTGTCTGCCCTTTCACTGTACTGCTCACAGATGGGCAGCAAATCCTTCCTCAGAGAGGCACCTGGACTTCACAAAACTGACTCCCACATATTGTATTTAGATAAGAGGGGTAAAGGTAAACTAGGTAATCTCTGGGCATCCTCTGTTGTAACCAGAGTGATAAGTCAATTCATCGTACGTGTCTCCTGTACTACTAGCCCAGCCCAAAGTGAAAGTACTGTACCAAGAATGTACAAAGAAAGTGAAAGTCCCAAGGAGGACTGTTACAGGTTGAAGGCTGCTCAGAGAGCAGATTCCAAAGTGGATTAGCAAGCGAGTGTGCTGGGGGTTGCCACCTCTGGAAGAAGAAAAGAGATACAGAACTGAGCAGAAGGAGAAGCTGGACTTTGACTCAGCCTCAGCAAAGGCCAAGTCCATGGTGTGCTGGGAAGTAGTTTATACCTCCACAAAAACCAATCTTTGGATGTGGACCCCTGGGAAAATGGCGTAGCTGTAGTTGAGATGACGCTGGTGATCCAACCCCATTTGGATGAGGGCTCACACCTGGGGCTTCCTTGCAGAAGCCCATCTGACAACTAGGGGCATAGTCCTGAAGTACACTGTGGGGGACACAGCACAGCACCCACTCCTAAGTCTACTGAACCCATCCTAACTTTAGTGCAACTCTTAATATTACTTTCTTTAGTAGTACTTTGCTTATCATCCTGGACAAGTGGGGAAAGAGATAAAGTGTTGACACAGCATGTATACAGCAGCACTGTCCTTAAACAAATCAGGAAAAGCCACCCTATCAAGTTCAAGGTATGATTTCTAGAGAAAGAATGATTTACAGTTCACAGGCTTGAGGGCGAGCTGCTGATCCACAAATCTTTTCAGCTGATTTACTTGGTTTCACTTAAAAGGAAAGGGATTTAAGTAGATTATTGAATCCGTTTTGTCTATAGTACAGTATGCATTGGTGCTGTGTTTTGCAGTGCTGTCTTTTATTTCCAGCAGCTCTTCCCTTCCATTTAATCAGTGTGTCTGCTGCCTGTTCTGATCACTCTGCAGACCCCACTGCCACCCAGAGCTGTCTGGCTGCAGGTTCCAGCATGCCCCGTGCATGATTACTTGGCCTTACTCTCCTTTAGGCTGTGAGCCGAGGACTTTTCACAGCAACTGTAAAACATAAAAACTCATCCCCAACAATCTTCACAAAGAGCCCAGGGAGCCCAGGTTGTTCCAAATGAGATATTTCTGCCAAAACATCAACGGTAAGAGACTCTGGCTATCAGAGGGAGGCCAGTACATTTTGTTTCATTATCAACTCCAACCAGGGTTGAGAGAAGGTTAAAATACCTTTATTTAGCTTTCAATCATTGTCGTGCCTGTTATACAGTGCTGCAGACCTGGGAAGGAGGAAGACACAGCAGGAGGGTCCCTGGACTGGGCAGCAGGAAGCTTGGACTCTGGGCCCTTTGAGCTCCAGGTGTTCCCCGTGGATCAAGTTGTGCTCATCTCACGCCCACTGTTTAGAGAAGAGTACAGTGCTCAGAGAGAGGTGCTCAGAAAAGGATGTTTTGTGTATCTTTCTTTTTTTTTCCTTTTTGGGATATAGTTTGTATAAGGAATGAAGAAAATGAGCATGATAAAAAGCTAAGGAATTACAGAAGTTTTTTATTCCATGTTGCACACACTCCGTTACCCAATGCACAAGACCTTTCTACTATTGCACTTTGCAAGCCAGTTTTAGCAACCCAATAAAAAAGATCTTAAGTCCCCAACATCATTTATCTACTCAGGGGTGATTCTAATTGCACTTGTTTGGACATGTCTTCCCTCTTGGAGCCAACCTTATGTCGAAGAGAGTAAGATACTGTGATTACGCAGACTGAAGTACGGCTTCTCTGCCTGTTCTCTGCCTCCTGCTAGCTTTTTGGGTGTCAGCGCTTTTTCCTGTTCTTCATGTTTCCTATGGCTCTTGTATATTTTATATTTTTTTGCATATGACTGTGCTGCTCTTTGTGTTACTTCCTCAAATATATCTTGTAGTTTACTAATTTTCTCTTGAGGTGGTTCTCCTTTGCTATTTAACCTACTCTCTGAGTTTTTAAAATTGTAATGCTTAAGTTTTAATATTTAAAGGTCACATGTATTTTGTTTCTGTTTGCAGTTTGCTTCTTCTTTTTTCATAGTGCCCAGTACACCCGTACCACAGTGGAAGCTCATTTTCATTTCCATTTTTATTTTATGATCTCTTTCTGATTGCTTTATCAAGTACTGTAGAATTTATGGTGACATATTTCCTGATCTTTATATTTGCCGCTTCTCCATTGATGGTTTCATCTCTTGTATGGATTGTAAATTTTTCCTCCAAGCTCCTGCTAAATGGGAATGAGTTTTTCTGTGTAATTCCTGTACTCTTCTGTGGTTCAGTTTTGTATTACTTTTGGCTGGACTTCTGGGATTCACTCATACTGGAGCAGTTTTATAATTCTCTTTAGGTTTGAGTTTATGATACTGCTTGTACACTGTGACTTCCAATAACATATCTGATAAGGGGTTTCAGTCTTATGTAGATTTTATTTTTTATTTAGATTTTCCACAATTCCAAACCTTCTTTTTTTCCTTCCCCAAGCAAGTAGACTGGTAGGTAAGCCCTCCCCCACTTCCTTGTTGAACTTTTATTAGTTATGTAAGTTTTAGTTGATGCCTTAGAATTTTCTAATTACTAGATCATGTCACCTAGAGTTTTACATCTCCCTTTTTTATTAATTAAGTTTATCAGTACATTTTAGGTAAATATAAAGATTACATTCATTATAGGAAATTTGTAGCTATACATGATATAACTTGATTCTTTTTTTCCCATTCCTCTCCCCTCCCTTCAATTCCTCTTCTCTCTCTTTTTAACTATTAAATTAGGGCCAGTATTTTTATTTATGTACAGAGTTCCCCAATCAAAGGTAGCATATAATTACATATCAGGATTTGTAGGAATATCAAATATTGTTTCACAATCACTACTACGTGTTTCTATTTTCTAGTTCTCTTTATCCAGACAGGGCAGAACTTTCAAGAGCCTCACCTGCTGGATGGGGGAGTCTTGTTTCCCAGTGAGAGTCTGTCTGTCATGGTCCCTTGACCACACTGTCTTTTATATTCAAGGTAAAACCTCTGACCTTGGCACCATGTCCTTAGGCTCTTCTCTCATCTGTTGTCAGGTGCCTGCATGGTTTTGAGTTACTTTTTCTTTCCTGGCTTCTCAATACTTTCTGCCTCTCCTCTCCTCCACTCCACTCCCCTTTCCTCAATTCTGTTTAGGTCGTCCAGTGAAATTGTGTGATATTCAAAGAATGAGGTAGGTTGTGTCATTCCTTACAATAGCCTGTATGAGTTGAACTTGTCTGCCTCTTCAACCAAAGCTCTTGCTATTTTTCTCTTTAAGTGGCCTTCTTGCCTGACAGGTGCTCTTCTAGTTGCCCCTCTTGCCTGAAATGGTAGGTTGGTTTTTGCGTGGCCATCTCCACTCTGCCTTGCAGATAATGGAAGTGTCACCTCCCTAAAAAAGGGTTTCCTGGTCAGCCCATCCAAAGTAAGTCCTGAGTCCTTCCCTCTCAGAATATGTCATAGACTATGTGAGACTCATCACTATGTTATTTCACATTGTTATATTTTTTACTTGTTTATTTTAGAGGCCAACATGATAAGATTGCTGATGGAAAGGAAAAAATAATCAAGGACAAATCCCAGCTTTAAAGCTTCAACAAGTGAGAGAAGCAGGTGAGAATGGGAATCAAAAGTTCTGTTTCCAAAATGATTGCGTTTGAGACTTTTGTTCTTCACCCCAATGGATAAATCAAATGGGAAGTTACATATTAAAAGTCTGGATCTCAAAGACCATTAGGGACAGATCTGTAATCTCAGATGTCATCACACACCTAATATTTAGGTAATATTTAAAGCCACACAACTAGATGTAATACCCAAGGGAAGTAATGTAGCTTATGAAACCATCATCAGTGTGTTATAGTCATAGTTACAAGGTAATGCCCCTAGGTGGATATTTGCACAATGTAAGAAAGGCTTTTCATGATGAAATTAAGTAGCATTGTCAAAAATTTGTTTAATTACCTCAACTCTTGCTCTTTCTAGTCAAGTTTGGGGCATGGAACCTCCAGGGATGGCTGCTATGGATTGTTGGAAGAAGATAAGTAAACTTGCTTGGCTCCCCCTTTAACCTGATTTGACCTCTCCAAACAAATGTGTGGAATGATTTCATAAATGTTTATTCTTTTCTCCTTCTCCTTGGGGCTCTGAGACAGACAATGTATGGGTATTGCCTACTGTCTTTCCACTTTAAATCTCTAGGCAGGTGCATTTTTTCATTAGTCTCAAAATGTACTGAGGATGGCCTAGAAGAGATTTTCCTTCCTCTTGTTTTGAAGATATAATTGAGCAACTTATGTATAGTTCAGAGGAGTGAAGAAATGTTGCTAAAATTCTTCAGATGACTTAGTCCAAGGTGGGAATTTTGCTCTGATGTTTTGAGAAATGTGATAAAGTTGATAAATATTCAACTATGGTCCTGGTAATAGAATGAACAGGCTCTCTGCTCCAGCTTTCTTGAGGCACAGATCACCATCTTGCTTTGAAATCTAACTTACTTACTGCTCTCATTGTCTTCCAGACTTATTCAGGATATAAAAGTTTTGCCTAGCAATATGAATTGTTTATGCAAGCTGTGTGGCTGCAACTGTGCAGTATATCCATGTGTTTGCTTTATGATTTCAGTCAAAATAAAAAGTCTCATAACCACTTTCTTCAGGAAGCAATGAGAAATATTTAAATGTTCACATTTTCATTGATCTTTTGTCACGAACAGAACTAAAGTTCCAAATGAGATGTATTTTGTATAATACACGTGGTGCCCCATGCTGAAATAGCTGTCATCTTTGTCATTCTGATTTGTTCAACAGACATTTAGAAATTAAACAATAAAGAATAAGTTTTAGTACATGACATTTCATTTTTGGATAAGTAGCAACCAAAATTCTCAGGCATTGATATTACTATATTCATCTCTACAGGTGCACAAAAGTGAAATGAAATGTCACCTGCAGCAGTAGACACACTTCATTATTATTACACCCCAAACTTTTTTCCAGTAAACTATTTTATTAAAATTAAATGAAAACAAAGCCAGACATTGTGGCACATGCCTGTAATCTCAGCACTCAGGAGGCTGAGGCCAGAGGATCACAATGAGTTTAAGGCCAGTCTGGGCTACAAAGTGAGCTCAAGTCCAGCCTGAACTGCATAGCAAGACCCTATCTCAGAAAGACAAAAAAATTAAATGAAAGCCAAAACCTGTACAATGGTTGTTGAAGCAGCTTTAATGGGCCTTAGAATGGAACACACCCCGACAGGACAGTTCTTCCATGGATGTTTTACTATGCACAGGACAGCTGTTCAAAGAATATTAAACTATAAGATTCTCTCCTCATTCTTTTTGGCTGTGTGTTAAATAAACTGGATTATAACTTATAAATTTCTGCTCAAAATCTCTTGGAAAATAGGTTTTGACTCTATTTACAGATGCAGCATGTACTTCCTGAAAATGTTGCCCTCTTCATGGGACCATTCCTTCCTTCTCACCATCTAGTTGTTTATTTAGCAGATATTTATTCATGTACCATATCACTGTGTTTGTTCTTGTGGGGTGACAATTGTAAGCAAGATAACAGAAGTCCCTATTCCCTTATGGAGTTTATAATTTAGCCAAGTAGATATATAATGGCAAAATGAAAGTAACCACAACTTCCCCTCCTTACAATGTTTACTATTTTCTAGGTACCATTTCAGTTGAGCTCATGTATTAAATCACTTAATTACTACAAAGATATGTACTTAATTATATAAAAATGAGAAGATGTTATGAAACAGGTTCCATTGTTTACTCCATTGTTTGGGGAAAAAAAAGCAGAGGCAAATTGGAATTTTAAGTAAATGCCCAAGGTTATACTACTAAGAATTGGTGCTAACAATGCAAGGTTATGAATGCTATGCTATAGAAAGTTCAGGATATTGTGAAAACATGAGGTAGCACTACTCACCTGATGTCTCAACTATAATAAAATAAACAGAGTAAGAGGCATAAACAAGAGACATTTATTTTCCAACACACAAGAGGCAGGAAAGTCCAATATCAAGGTTGTCTTAATTACTTTTCTCATTGCTGAGACAAAATACCTGACACCCAAAGTTAAAGGAGAAAAGGTTTATTTAGCTCAGTTTGTAGAGGTTTTAGTCCATAATCAGCTGCTTCAAGGTAGGGTGGCAGAAGACAGCAAAAGCAACAACAGCAAAAGGGAGGAGCAAGCCTCTTTCCCTTCCTTGTATTGTATGTAGTTGGCCCACTCTTGTGTGGATGTAGCACTCACACCCTCAATCCCAGCACCAGAAAATGAACCTATCACAAATTCTAGATTCAGATGACTCTAAAATGCCTGACTCCCATGATCACATGAGGCTTTGGGGGACATCCAAAAACAAAGACTCATGCACACCCCTTTATGCAAAAGGCATTGTAGTCCATCTCTAAGAGTTGCCAGAGTCCTAACAGTTTTAGCATTGCTGAAAAGTCTGAGTACCAAGTCTCCTCTGAGATGGCAAACTCAGCCATGAGCCACTGTACAAATGAAAAGTTAAACACTTCCAACATTCAATGGCACAAGATAAACATTACCATTCCAAAAGGTACAAATGGCACAAGATAAACATTACCATTCCAAAAAGGTACAAATGGTTCCAGAGCACTGGGACAAAAGCAAGTCCAACATCCAGCAGCGCAAACATTAAGCCCTGTTGTTCCATGTGCAGCATCCAAGGCAATTTGTGGCAAGTTGTGAGCTCCCAAGGGTTTGGGTGGCTCTGCCCCTAGGGCACTTCTGGTGGTTGTAGGTCCCACGGCTTCTCTCTTAGGTCCACTTTGCTCCCTCCTTGCAGCTTTTCTTAGATGATCCATGTTCCTGGATTTCCAGACTTTTGGGGCCTTCAGTGAACTTTTGGGTCACACTCACAGCTTCACACATTGCCCTCTCAGGGGCACACTGCCTGTCCTCCCAGGCCTTCTTCTGAAATCTGTGTAGGAGCCTTCCTGACCCCACAACTCTTGCATTCTGCATGCACCTAAAATCAGTAATGCCTGGAGGATGCCAAAGTCTGTTAACATTTACAGCAGTAGCTAGGCTTCCCTCTTTTTTAGCTGTAGGGGTCAAGAGCCTGGATTTCTGGGGACTCTGAGTTCAATTCTGAAGAAAAAATTCTTTGTTGCTACCATTCTGGAATATGATGCTCTGAGACTTTCTTCTCAAAGGAAAGCCTTTCGCTTTTGAAATTTTGAGGCTGCAAAACGTGGAGTACAGCTGCTTCTTGTGATTCCCTCAGGCTATCTTTTCTGTTCTCCTATTTCCTTCTCAGCAATCAAGATCTCTGCTCTATCTTTTCAGTCTATAGCTTTACTGGAGCTTCTTTTCTGGCCAAACTCACAATGTTTTAAATCATTCTGCTGTGCTCTTTGATCTTGATTCTCAGCATAGATTGGCTAAAAGCCCCCAACAATAGCCATGCCACTGCCTCAACATTCAACTGTTTTGAATTTCTTCTACAAGATTAATCAGTCCACCACCCTTAATCTCAGTCTCAGGCAAAGTCTCTGGACATGAGCAAATTCCAGAAAAACTTTCTGCCAAGCCATAACACACATCATCTGGAGTCCAGCAGCCAGTGCAGCCTTCTGCCCAGCAGAAACCTCCTGAGCCTGGGGTTTATTGGCTTTCTGGTTTTCTGATTTCTGACCAGAATCTCCCAAACAAAACAGCCTGAGGCATTCTCACTTTACTTTTCCAACTTGGATCTCCATTATCTTCCCACAAGCCATTCCCAAAATCTCCTGTAACACATTGGTCAGGTACAGTCACTGATGACTCCATTTTTCTGACACCAAATTCTTAGTTATTTTTCTTGTTGCTGAGACAAAATACCCAACACCCAAAATTATGGGAGGAAAGGTTTATTTAGCTCATGGTTTGTAGAGGTTTATGTCTATAATCACCTGGCTCCAAGGCACGGTGCCGTAGCAGAGGGGGAACAGTTCATGGTGGCAGAAGATACAAAAGCAGCAAGAGCAAAAAGGAGGAGCAAGACTCTTTTCCTTCCTTTTAATATATGCAGGCTGGCTGCCCTGGGGTGGGTGTAGCACTCACACTCCATAATCCCAGTACTAGACAATGAACCATCACAAAATCTAGATTCAGCTGCCTCTGAAAAGCCCACCCCCATGACCACATGAGGCTTTGGGGGTACATCCAGACACAAACCATAACAAAGGTTAAGCAGTGTGAGCTGCTGGTAAGGGTTTTCTTCCGTATTTGTAGATAGATGTCTGTTTAATATGTGCTCACATGGTGTATGGGGAGGGGAGTGAGGTTTTTGGTGTCTTTAAGTCATTTCTAGATTCCTTATGATACCTAATGGAACATTAAATGCTGTGTAAATAGGTATTACATATATTGTATTGTTCAGAGAATAATGATAAGAAAAATAGCTGTACATGTTCAACACAATCATTTTTCCAAATATTTTATTTTGCATTTGGAGGAATCTGTGGATATAGACCTAAAGATATGGAGGGCCAACTTTAAAGCATTTTTATTTGTGATGGCAAATATTTCTATATGTGAGTATATGTATATGTAAATGGTAAGGAGTGTGTGTATGCATGTGGACACATGTACCTGTGCATGGGAGAGGGTAGTCACCTTTTCTGCTGCCATTTTCAGATATGTACCTTATGTAAAGGTAACATTCTAGTTACCTTTTTGTAAAGTATTTGAAGTAAAGTATTTGATCAGATGAGGGGAAGTGGTGTTTATATTCCCATTTTACATGTGCAGAAACTGAGGTCAAGTTTCTTCTCCATGGCCATGCATTTGGTACGTGGCTGAGCTGAGGTAAGGCATACACTGCAGGCCTCTGATTCCTGGCTCAACACTTGTCCCCTGTCCCATGGCTGCTTGGTGCCGTGAATCTTCTGGGCACTTGGTCTCAGAAAGAGATATTCATTCTCGGCAGTGCCCTCAGCTGATATTTCATTTTGTTTCCTTGCCATCTCTGCTTACACCACAGTGGTGATTGTCTCAGTGCGCTTGTGAAGTATTGATTTCCAGTCAGCCCATCCCAAAGACCCCACCACATGCTGAATTCTCTTTGCCTCACTGCAACTCACTGCACATAGCTACTGGAGGGTTGCTGGTTCGTTCTCACTCTGCTTATGTGTGCACTGACAGAGTTGCATACAATTACTGGGGTGTCAGGGCTAGGAAAACAGCTGAGTTTCAAAATATGGGCAGATTTCGCTATGTTTCAAAAATTGAAAGCAATCTTCTTTTTATATGTAGAAATATGTGCATTTGTACCACTTCATAAAAATCCATGTGTTTTAAGTATTAAATCTTTTTTCATTTGCCCTTACCTGTTCTTTCACCAGAAATAGCAGTTTCTACATCCAGATAGTCCATATCTGCAATATAGCAGTGCTCTTCCTGATGCTCATAAAATCATAGGCAAATATGTATAATATATATTGTATTTATAACCTAAAACTATGCATGTGTTTTACTAAATCAGATTATTATTTTACAAAATAAGCTCGTATTATTATTGTATATGCATTATTTCATCTTGCTTTTTCATTCAACAAGACATTATGAATATTTCTTCAGGTCAATTATAAGAGCTGTAAGATATTCTTTTATTTTTTAATTAAAGAATAAAAATTTAAGACATGCACACATATAGAGAAAATAATATGATGAATCCACATTGTCTAGCACCTGGTTTCAATAACTACTGGCATTTTTGTCAATCTTATTTCATCTTTCCCACCTGAATTTTTAAATTTTTCATTAGTTTTTGCTGGAATACTTTAAAAAAATTCTATATTTTATTTTGTCTTGATCCTCCACATGTCTGTATGCATTACTAACAAAGTAATGGAAGTTTTAAAAATATTGTATAAAATTATACCACTATCAACTATAACAATTTATGATAGTTCCTTAAAATTATCCAACACCTAGACAATGTTTAAATCTCTCTTATGTCCTCAAAAACAGTTTCTCTATAGTTGATTTGTTCAAATGAGGATTCAAATGCCAAACAATACATGTATCTGATATGTCTTATAAGTCTCTTTAAAATGTATAGCCCCGCTCTTTCCCATTTCATTCCTTCATTCATGGAAGAAACCAGATTATTTTTCTTTTATAATTCACCACCTTCTAGATCAGCTTGTTGTGTCCTCTTAGAAACATCATTCTTCTACTCTGTGCTTCCTTCATCTATTTTGTTGACTCTCAAAATGACAGACTAGATTCAGGTGCAATTCTCTTAACTGGAGTACCTAATGGATGGTGCTATGTACTTTTCCACATTGGGAGTAATACAGTGTTGGTCAGCCCACTTTAAGTGATGCTGAACTTGGTCTCTGGGTTTAGGTGGGGTCAGCTCCATCTTTCCAGTATAAGCTTTTCCATCAACTTTGACCTGTGGGATTTAGACTCCAATTATGAACATTACCTATATCTATTATTTCAGTCAGAGTTGAAAAATGATGATTTTCTAAATCTATTAATCTTTCTGTGTTTATTAGTTGAATTCTTCTATGAAGAATTCTCCCTCATCAGTCACTGGTAACCTTGAAGAAAGGTTTCTATAGGAAAAGAGGAACAAAGACATGATTCTTTTTGTTTCTCTGTTCTCTAGCTTGTTCTCTGGCAACCTCTAGGGGTGATTAATAGTATTTTTGTACTCATAGATTTTAAATATATAGTAGATGTGTTTTAGTTGGAGTTTTTATTCTATTTGATCCTCAAATGTTTCCATACTTGGCAAGTAGAAACCCCTCAGATTTGCTTGTTTGGTTCCATTTGACAAAACTCCAGTAGAGTGCCTCTTTAGTTTCTGACACAATAACATGACCTAGATTTACCTAGTATATTTTCTACCCTGGACCTGGAATGAGGCATATCTCCAGGGAGGACTGGTCCGTTTTAGTGGAAAATGGTATTTAGAGAACATGCATTTTAGATAGCTCCACTGTGATCCAGAGTATACCATGAAATATTTAACACCTGCCTTGCTGGCATTTATTTTGCTCCCAATTTTCCGTATCCCATCTTTTGATTGCATATCACTGAAAGTGTGGGAAAATTGTCTATGAAATTTGTTATGGCCCTTTTCTCATTAGCAGAAATTTTAAAATTGAAGCTATATGGATACTTGGAATTCTCAATAGAAATTCTGATAATCTAATAGTTCTTGGACAATATGTAAGGACTACAGAAAAATAATAACTTCTTCAAATGGGTGGAGAATTTCCCTTTAGCTTCCTGCAGTTCATTTTTAGTAAGATGAGAGATGATATACTCTCTATCTTTCTTCTCTTGCTTGGAGAAGAGTTCTCTTCCTTCCTTCAGGGATTTTAATAGCAACATATTTTCTGCTTTCTTTTTCTAACTGTGCTTCTGGCAAGAGGAATATATTAGCTCTCCAAGTCTTGGACCTTGGACCTCTCATAAGCTCTATACAACTTTGGATGGAAGTACAGCTTTGTGCCATATTGGCAGAACATTTTGTCCTCACAGAGAGCATTCTGGCTTTCTTGATTCTATATTTTATTTCTTTGCCAATCAGTGGACAGTGTGCAATAGAGAAAATGCAATTTATTGAGAACTTTCAGATCTACAGCAGTAAACATTCCTGGCTAGTTACAAACTTCCTCAGATGCATCCTGCTATATAACCTTGATTTTCTAGTTCATTGTATATCTACACTATAGGAACTCTGCCACTGTCCCTTTTTTAATATTTACATAAAAATGGAAGCTGCTAGTAATGCTCTTAGTGCTTTTAATAGTGCTTATCAATATTCCAAAACAGAAATTTATTGGAGTTTAATATACATTACAGAAAGGCACAAATAAGTGTATAGCTTGAAGAATTTCTAGTAACTGAATACATTCATAAAACTTTCTTGGCTGAATAAATAGTAACTATAAGCACCACAGAAGTCTCTTTATGTTCCTTTCGGTAAGTATCTGCTCTTCTGCCTCTAATAACCATCGTGCTAATCTCCAAAATCACAGATTAACTTTTTCTGGTTTTGTAGTATATAAATGGAAATATGTACTTGATGGAAACCAGTATGAAGCAGACCTGAGTAGGACTTAGATAAATCAATTGGCTTTTCATGTTCACTTGTGAATCTGTCCAAGGCCTAGGCTCTTTGTCTGGAAATGGCAGACTCATAGTAAGTGAACCTCTGTGAGTCACTGATCCCTACTAAAACCTGTAGTGATGATGAAGCCAGAACACCTCAAAGGATAAGACAAGATTGCAGCCAAGGACACCTGGATCTGATTTCAACTATATGAAGACTATAGCATCTCACTCCTGGGTGGATTAAATTAATACCTCACTTGGAGAAGTTCTTGAGTGATTCTGCCCTTCTTGAGTACTCCCCTCCCTGCTTCTGATAACCAAGCTAACAAGGTCTTGGTCTTAGTCCTCAGAAAATCTCAAATTCTGTGAGAGAGCCCTGACCCTCCTGGAGCCCTGAAATCATTCCATTTGCCTCTTTTTATTTAACTTTCACTGTACACTCATTCAGGAGATTGTGGACCTGATCAGCCTGCAATAACTAAGGGATATTATTAACCCAATATGTACTATGTACACTTTTGTATCCAGCTTCTCTAAATATTTGTGATGTTCAATCATATGACTATGTATAGTTGTGGACTGTTCATTCCAATTGTTGTAAAGTGTCTCTCATGTGTCTACTACAATGCATTTATCCATTCTCTGTTGATGAACATTTGAGTAACTAGAGTTTGGGACTATTATAAATAATGCTGCTATAAACATTCTCACTCTAGTTCATGCATTTGCTCAACATATATTACATTTCTGTTGGGTATACATCTCAAAGAGGGATTTATAGTCATAGCATGTGCAGTGTATCAGATGATACCATGTAGTTTTCCAAAGTTATGGTACCAAATCAAATTCACACTAGCAGTGTGTGAGAGCTCTGCATGTTGTTCGTGCTCATCAACACTTGAGCTTTTCCATCTTTTCACTTACATGTGTTTGCTGCTGTGTTGAACAGGATGACCAGTGTACAAAAACTTTTAAGTGTAGCCTCTGTCTGACATATACCAATGTACATACGATAGACCAGACTGGGCCGTTAACAACATCCTAATTTATTTCATAAATAATAGAAAATGAACATATGTAGCTTTGCACACCAAAGGAGAAGGAATCTATGGGTTTAGTTACTTTAGAGCAGTCAACCATTTCCTAGTGATGTTTGATATTGCTTAAATTTTATGACAAAAATAAAGAGAACAAAAGAGTAGTATTGATAAATACATTACTATAAATAACTACTATAATATACTAATGCTCATCTATAAACATGGATTTTATGTGGCTTCAATCATTGTCTGGACATAATTTCTTATTTTACTTCTTTGAGATAAATAATATATTTGAAATATTCTCTCATGACATTTACCTATTTTCTCAATTTATGTTAAGGTTGCTTCTTTTATAAAATTTTTAATTTTATTAGCACTTGTTTGCAGTACATAATGATTACATTCATGTGTGGAATCAGGATATGTACACAATATACCTCAGCTCTTTTTTTTTCCTTCCCCTCCACCCCTTGTTAAGGTCGCTTCTAATATTTTACTATTCTACAGATGTCTGTAAAAAAATATCATCGTCAGGTTACCTTTTCCCTCCTCTTCCTCCTCCTCCTGCTTCTTCTTCTTCTTCTTCTCTTTGTTCTCCTTAATTCTCTCCTTCTTCCTTTCTTCCTCCTCCTTCTCTTTCAAAATGATAAATATTGTAGATAGAAGTCCTAAGAATGGTATTACTGAATAGAAAATTATTGTTCTTTTGTTTTTGATTTGTCGTGTATTTTTCTTTTCAAAAAGCTTTCCACAGTTATACCAGAGGAACCCAACTTTCTTAGAAATTATACATACTAAATTTAGGTTTTTGTTTTTGTTTTTAAATTTTTTGATACAGGGTCTCAGTATGTAGTTCACGCTGGTCTTGAACTCAGCTGATCTTGAACTCCTCCTGCCTCAGCCTCCCAAGTACTGGAATTACAAGTATGTGTCACCACAGCTGGCTCCCCACAAGCACTAGATGTGACCCATAGTGAGTAATGTTTGGTTCGGTTCGCAGACAGACACATGGTGGACTGTAGGGTGAATTTCCAGCATTCAACAGATTAGTACTTGTTGCTCAGTATCATTTATGCTAGCCAGCTCTTGAAACAACTCAAGTTTCTACCAGAAAGTGCATGGATAAACAGATCTTAGTGCAGTGAAACACTCTGTAGCAACTAAAAGGAATTATATATATATATATATATATATATATATATATATATATATATATGACAACATCCAATTTAATTCACAATTTATATGGGTGAATTGTTAAATAATTATAGTGAGAGAAAGATGCCAGAGGAAAAAGAATGTACTGTGATTCCATTATATAAACTCTATAAAATGCAAACTAATCAGAGTGAGACAAGATCAATGGTTACCCTAATACACAGGGTGGGGATGGAGCAGGGCAGGAAGGCAGGAAGGACACACAGATACCTTTGGGATTGATGGATATATTTGGTATCTTGATTGTGATAATTTTATGAGTTTGTACATGTGTCACAATTTACCACCTGGGTCACTATAAATCTGTGCATTTCACTGTATATTAACTACACTCCAATTAAGTTGTTTTAAAATGAAATTTACTGCTCAATGTTTCTAACTCTTTAAGATGAAAAGAAAATGAGAAGAATTAATTGCTGCTAATTATTACACAGTATAGTAGGTTCAAGGAACATAATTATATCTACTGTCCTACAGAATCATAATGACAGGAATTCATGCCCCTCATTTTACATGTGCTAAAAAAAATATATTTGGGAAGCTGGAATGGAATCTTACTTGGAAATAGGGACTTTGGAGGGGGGACATGGGTGGCAAATTCAATAACTGGTATCATTATAAAGAGAGGAGAGGATATACAGACAGACACACACACACAGAGAACAGTGTGAAGATGGATGCAGAGACTGAGTGAAGCAGATATAAGCTGAGGAGCGCCGAGGATTGCTGGGAGCCACCAGGAACAGGGAGGAAGTAAGCAAGAACTTGTTAATAGTGCCTACAGAACTCCCCGCGGTCCTGCTGATTTTGGACTTCTAGCCTCTAGAACTGTGAAATAAATTTCCGTTGTCAGCCACAGATGTGGTTGTTACAGCAGTCCTTATTAACTAATATATAGCACATTATACTTTTACTAGCTAATATACTATAAGTAAAGTTGATGATAATAGTAAGGGGAAAGTACAAGATATCTGTACGATAGACCCAGATGTCTGTGTTGAAACTGTATTTCAAACAATGGGTCCCCTTTTGTTTTCTTTGTTTCTATATCTTCTGAAGCCAAATGTTACCATTTGTGTCTTTATGTTAATAGCTAACACAGTGGTTCTCAAAGCATTGTCTGTGGACTCTTGCATTCCCTCAGACCATTCTAGGAGTCTCTGAGGCCAAATGTGTTTGTACTTTGCTTTTTCTCACTGCATCGACATTGGCAGTGATAATGCAAAAGCCATGGCAGGTCCAACTGCTGACATCTGAGGATATAAAGCAGTACCACAAACTGCACCAGGGATATTTTAGCCTTGACCTCCATGTGCTGGCAGAAAACAAAAGTCAAAGAGTTTCACTTAAGAATGACTTTAATGAAGCAGAAAAATGATTAATGTAATTAAATTGTGATCCTTGAATATACATCTTTTTAATATTCTGTGTGATGCTATGGAGAGTACAAAGCACTCTGTTATATACAAATATACAAAAATGGTTCTGTGTGATGGAGTTTTGGCTGAACTAGCAGCTCTTCCAATGAATACCTTTCTTATTTGATGAGCAAACTCTGGTTGTTCTAATTTTCAGACTTGAGCATTTAGCAGACATAGCCTTCCGTGTTCAGAAATTCTTTAAAAGCAACCATCTAAGAGATTCTGTTTATGAGAATGATACTTCTTATAAAAGCTTAAACCCAGGTAAGAAAGAAATCCCCAAGAAATCATAGGGATTTGCCTAGGGACACAGAGAATAAAGTATTAGACTTAGGGCAGGAAACCAGGCGCCCTTACTCCCAGCCCACTACTGTTCCCCTTTTGCTGCAGGAGACAGGTGGCTTTCCATATTTCATGCTTCCTCTCCTTGCGAGAGTAAGTCAGTGCTGCAAAAGAAAGAAATGCCAGGTGCAAAAACTGACAAGTCAGATATTACACAGCCACTTAATTTTTATTTTGTAATTTTCACAATCTGAGCAACCAAGTAGAATACATAAAGAAGACACTAAAACATAGCATAATAAAGTTCATTTGACCAGGAATATAGGTGCCCGTTTTCATCTCTAGCTCAGCTTTGCTTCATTTTAATGTCAACTATTTCCTGGGTCCAGCACTCACTTTGACAAAAGCTGCATTGAGTTGCAAATTGAGACATGGTGCACAGCTTCTATGATTAAGGAATTCAGAATCTATCCAACATAAGGCCTTGAGGGCAGAAAGAAATGCTGAAGGAAAAAACACCTCAACATTGCCATGTACAGATGAATGCCTGAAATAAATATTAACTGTTATTTCTGCAAACTTTCCCACTGTTTTATATACTTCATTTCCCCCGTTTGTGAGTCTGCAATGTGTTCCAGCAACATTACAGGCTTCTGCTTGTGATGAGTCTTCTCAGCGTGGGCTGGGTCAGTGTTTGTAGCTCAGCTGGCTGGTGCCAGAGTGGAGAGCTCATCTGATTTGATTCCACCCCAGGCACTGAAGGATTTTCAAGATTTTTCTCTTAATATTTGGCTTTACTTGATAATCCTAGAGCATGCTGGGAAATCTCAGCAAGAGGAGAAATTTAGTCACCACAGGGAGGCCTGCTTGGGGCTGTGGGTAAGTACGAAAGCTTATGAGTGTGACAACTAATGACTCTTGAATGTGCTGCTCATCACAAAGTTTCCCTGCCATATAAAGTGTGTAGGTTTGTGGGGCAGAGGGCATGTACAAAATTTAGCCACCCTCAGGAACACAAATGCATGATTGAGTCATTCCCAGAGGGAAATCCCACTAGTCAGGAATGTATGTGGAACCGTATGGTCCAGCTTGCAACTTAGAATTTCAAAAGCAGGACTTGACAAAGGGTTGCATGGGGTTTTTGCCTCACATTTTTATTATTGTTTTTCTTTCTTATTTTTTGACTACTGACCTTGCCCTTGGCATATGTAACATAGAAAATATGCTATCTGCTTCTGATCAGTGTTAGAAAAGTGCACAATTCAGAAACAGGCTCAATAGCAAAGGTGACTAAATCCCAATAATTTGAAGATTTTCTTTCTGCAAATCCAATTCTTATGTACTCTCTTTTTGTTTCTATTTTTCCCTTTGTTTTTGTTTGTTAGTTTATATGTGGTTGCTAAGACTTTCTGTCTTGGAGATGCTTAACAATAAACTGGATGTTTGTTAGGTCTGGAACCTCCAGATGTAAGCTGCCTCTGAGGTGGAAGAAGAGGGGCTGGAGGCTTTGCACTGTGAAGGAGGGGTGGGGAGGGCAAGTTTGCTGGCTGGGTAACAATGCTGTGTAGCAGTCTGTTCCACAACAGACTAACCTTGCTGAACATGCAGCAGGTGTGTGAGGTATCTGACAATAGCTAACATCCAAAGAATCTAGCCAGAAGAGGTATGCATACAGCAAGTCCCATCAAATGACAAGAAGCCTTATCTTGTGGACTTGTATCTGCAAAGCCTCACTCACAGCAGCTAGAATGACTCTATAATCCCAGCTTAATCTAACTGAATTCTGTTCCCATACATTAAGTTCCTACTAAGACAAATGCAAGCTGTTGAATATAATTAATTTTGTGACTTAGGTTATCCCCATTTTAAGTTGTAGGAAAACAGTATTAGAAACAGCAAGTGGCTTATCCATGTTCATACAACTGGTTCTTGTCACAGCTTCATTTTGATGAAAGATGACTTTTTCCTTTCTGTTGCAAAATTAAAATCCCATGTCTGGGTCAGTTGGATAGTCAATGAATTCCACCTTTCTTATGATTTTTTTTTTCCTGGCAGGATATTCAACTGATACTAGATTCATGGGGACTTTGGGAAAGCTATGAAAATTGTCCCAGGGAAGCTGTTCTGAAACTATAATTCATGTTTGCTTTGGGGCACCCCAGACACCCTCTGTAAATCTCTATCCAGTGATGCTCTTTTCTCTTAGAATCATCAATGGAGAAAGCCTATAGCTATTACAACAGAATTATTTGAAAACCCTCAGTGTTGGCATCTTTGTTTTATTATTTTAATTTAAGACCCCTCAGGCCTCTGACTCCCAAAGTGGGAATGTCTTCTTTCATACTCTCAGGTTCTCATGATGCCTATACAAGCTGTTTTGAAGGATAAATATAGAAGGAATGTGCCCCTCCTCACTCTATGAAGCTGTCTGTCAGACATGGCAGATTGGCTTGTCTGACACTGTACTGCCTTCATTCTTGTCTGCTGTTCTGTGCTGCATTTGCCAGGCATCCTTACTGTTAAGAATCTGGATATGGTTTAAGTTCTACTAACCAGATGTAAATTCTATGGCCCAAGTGAAGTAGCCACCACTCATGCTTTCTGAGTTTAGAAGAGGTAAAGTAGTTTTGGAGCCAGTAACTCTTGGCAGGTTCCCAGTTCCCAGACTGCAGATAGTGCAGATAAAATGTATTCTTGAAGTTGTTGATTCCCTGGGGTATAAATCAGGGTGATCGCCATAGAAAGAGAATGAACATAAATAATGTCAAAGAATAGCCTCCTATGACCACGGGGGACCGGCTGCCAGGTCTAAAATGTGTAGGGCAGACAAGAGGCTGGAAACTCAGAGGGGAGGTGACATTGCAGTCTTGGGTCTGAAATCTGTCAGGCAGGCTGGAAACAGAATTTATTACTATGCCGAGACAAAATTCCTCATTCTCTAGAAAAATCTAAGTTTTTGTCTTTAACACCTGCAACCGATTAGATGTTGGTTTTCATCAAACTCATGTACATTTTAAGACAAATTCTAATTCAATTCCCAAGATTCTTTTTCTATATTTTCCAAGTGTATTTTAAAATTAATAAAAAAATAAAGAGCAAGATAAAAGATACATAATAGGAAAAAGGGAGCTGTATCTTTTGCAAAAGAGAAGGGACTCAAGAGATGGAGAGAGGTGGGAGGGAAGGTTGGGGAAAAGGATGAAAAAGAGAATTAATTAAGTGCTCTATTTCTTCTGGGCACTGTCTTTCTGGGAAATTCCCTTGATGACGGTCTGACTTTGACATTGGCAATGTGGACCCAGGAACTTTACAGATAGCTTTATGATAATATTAATCGGAAAGTGGTTTAAAGACCATTTCTATCAAGATTACCCTGGGGGAGCAGGATCTGTAAAATGCCTGACCTGGCTGATTCATCACTTGTGGGGCATAAGAACCCATGAAGCTACATCTTAACAAGCTTTCTAGTTCAGTCTTATGTAGCCAGGTTCTGTTGCTACTGCCTTGCCAGTTTGATGTGATCCCTAGAAATCCCTGTCTTTTGTGAGCTGCAGTGACCATCCTCTCTCATGGGAGGACTCACTAGCCTGATGTGAATATATCACCACTCAGTTACATTAATGTTTCTATTGCTGAGCCTTCTAGAAAATCATGTGCTGAGAAAGTAAGTATCTAACCTTGGCAATCAAGAATGATGTTTCCTCTTACTTCATAAATAACCTGTTTCCCCAAAGCCTCATTTGTTTGTAGGTATAAATAAAGCCACTTAATGTTTTTACCCAAGTTTCACTGACTTATGGCCACACCTACATAATACAAGATCTCAGTTCCAAACAAAATTCTTCTCCAGTTTTTCTGAGAGCTTTAGGAGATGCCTCATGGGTGTTCTCAGCCATGCTTTGCTGTGCTTTGCAGCTGATTCATGTGTGTTGTTTTTGGAATAATTTAGGTTGTGCCTCACCAAAGCTGATGGCCTTCCTGCAGATATTGAAATTCAGTTAACTACTGGGCACAGAAATCCGATTAACTGTTGGGCAGAGAAGTGGGGTGGATGCTTCTTACCTTGATTCTGTGCTTTATTTTATTTTTCCCATGCAGGCAATGCTATTACCTTGAGCTTTGCTGTTCCCATGCAGGCAATGCTATTACCTTGAGCTTTCCAAAGGTTTTCTTTAATGAAACTTTTCATTCCATTTCTGTAGCTCCTCTCTCCAACACCCAATTCCCACAAATACACTGTGTGCTCCAAACAAAACTGTTATGCAAAATTTTACCCTTGTAGACTCATTCGCTAGTTCCCATGTATGCTCTGCCCTGACTGAAGCTCAGTTTTAATGCAGTTCCAACACACACATTAGGTTCCTGATGTGTGTTAGGTCATTCTGCAAATCCAGTAGAACTGCTAAAGAGAATCCCTGGAGAAAGCTTTAAATAAACTTCTGAGGTTAGGACAGATTGTCAGAGTGAGACAACCTACCAGAAAGAGTCTGTATCTTGTGTCCACTAAGGGTCCATGTACTAAAGGCTTGGTTCCCAGCATGGTACTTTAGGAGGTAGAGGAAAAACTATGTGCTGGGAGCTAAGGGAAGGTCATTAGGTCACTGAGGCCATGCCCTTGGAAGGGGTGATGGGACCCTGGCCCTCTCTTATTCTCTTTTTGGTCCTTGACCCCTAGGTAAGTGGTTTTCATACCATATACTCCTGCCATGATGTAGTGCCTTGCCACAGACCTAAAAGCAAAGGGTCTACCTGAAAATAAACTGGAACCTCTGACACTATGGACCATAATAACCCCTTTCTCTTTACAGTTTTTTTTTTTTTTTTTTTCCCTCCAGTACCGGAACTGAACTCACGACCTTGCGCTTGCCAGGCAGGCGCTTTTGCCGCTGAGCTAAATCCCCAGCCCCTTCTCTTTATAGTTTGATTATCTCAGGTATTTATAGTAGTGGAAAGCTGACCAACACAGAGCCTGACTGGTACTTGTGGCAGTTAGGGTGGAGTGTCAACTTGCTCAGCCTGTGATCTGCCCGGGCGGCACATACTTTGTGTGTCTGGGTGAGTCACGGAGGTGTGGCACTGGGGCCTCTGTCTGGTCTCTATCCCTTCTTCTCTGACATTGTTCCCCTGCTGTGCTTCCCAACAGCTGTTAACTAAGGATCCTTGCTCCACCACACCTTCCTGCCAAGATGTTTCTGCCTTAGAGCCTGCTGACCATGGACTGAATCCCCTTAAAGTATGAGACAAATTAAGTGCCTCTTCTTTTAAATTGTGGATGTCAGGTATTGTGTTTAACAACATGAAAGCCAGCTAGTGCAGTAATAATTCTGAAAAAGACTTGTTTCTCCTTTAAAATGGAACTTTGGACATTTGAATTATAGAATATAAAAGGAACGAGAGAAGCACAACATTGAACCAGATGTAGAATTTAGCGTTCTAAATGGAACCCATTCTCCCTACCTTCCTCCTCGCCATGAAGTGCCAGCTGTCACTAAAAGATGCTTCCAAACCAATTACCATTCCTTTATCAGAAAGGATAATAAAAATCTTATTGAAAGAGTAGATGATGAGATGCCATTGGTTCCTCTGACTCTGGAACTCCTTTGAAAGGAAGTTGCATCTTTGCAGAATTATTATTATCAATCAGCCTTTATTGCTTCAGCTTTCTTTATTGCATTCTAACACACAAAGTAATGAAAACATATAATAAAGAGAATAAAACACGTAATGCATCACTGTGCAGATATTGCAATCATAGCAAATCCAATGTAAATGCCCTACAGGGAATACTTGAGTCTTCCAATGCATTGCTAACAGTTTTCACGTTACTACAGTGCATTATTTATCTGCTAAAGCTGTTGTGCTCTGCTAAATATTATGCCAATGTCAACCCCAAATAGCACCACTCCTTCCTGCCCTCCAAAGGGGAGGCACATTTCTCTGCTGCCATTGATTTTAATGTTTGCAAAGAGTAGCTCCAGCTCCTGAATAATTAATGTATAATGATTACTAAGCTATGGGTAGTTTACTATTCTAGCTCTTTTGGTCTTTGCAGTGTTGCTTGCTTTAATATGCACTTCACATATGAACCAAGAGGTAGTAAAAGCTGTTGAGAAGGCCTAGAGCTCAGTCAATAATAATTTACAGTCTGGACACATCCTGTGCTTTTTATTCTTGGCTCTCAAGCCCCATCTGCTGCTCATGCTCTGACTTGATCTCCCTTTTGCAAATGCTTGTCTGATGTCAGAGTTTTTGCTCTGTTTACACTTAAAAGAGTAGACTTGAAGGTTCAAGTCAAGTATGCATTTCCTCTGTGGTATTTCAAGCTCTGGAAGAACAGTGGCAATGGCTAAATATACTTGGGATATTTTTGCCAGATATTCACATGTCAAGCAACTTTATGATCTCACATGATATGGTTACTTTGTAAATATTGAATACCGATAATAACAAGGCAACTCACCATAGAATCATAGAAGGTGCTTACAAGGTTGGGGGCACTTCAGAAGAAAGGAACAGCAAATTTCTCAGGGTGAGAGTGGCAGAATAATACTGTGAAGACTGGCTCCACTGTGTGCTGCTGTGGTTTCTGCTCACTGATGCTCCTGCAGATGAATTCAGACTATAATGATTCCCATGTGTTGTAAGCTGTGGTGTCCCAAAGGCAGGGATGGATTGTTTTAGTGGCCTTGAGTGTGAGCTGAAATGACGTAATTCCCCAGGAATATCAATGAGAAGACGTGACTATTCCAGAGAAAATTCCTCTTGAGTGGACATCAGAAAGAGACTGGCTGCTTCTAGAAGGACGATGACCCAAGTTTATTTCCTTTGGTGCTTAATTTGGGTATGAACATATATTATTCAACAGAAAAGCAGTCAAGATATTTGTGGGCTGGTGTTAAATACAAGAATATATTACATCATTTTAACTAAAGAGAGGGCTGGTTAGAACTTAGTTGCTCAGTGGTATCATCTCATATAAATAACATTTCCATTCTCTTTGGAGTCCTCCATAAATCCTTGTTAAATGAAAAAAAAATATTTTTAACATTTGAGAAATAAAATGTAGATTGAAGAGAAGCTCTGTTTGCTTATGGTAGGAGATGCTGTTAACTTTTTTGAGATAGTTTGGCAGAAGGTCTCTAACTAGGTGGACCTTGGTGACCTACATGTTAGCAGGTTTTCAGGTCAAACTTGCTATTTCTTCCTCACCTACCAGGTGAAGTCTTGTGTGTTGTAATTTGTGCTTTGCCCTTTTCAGCTCTTAAGTTGTTGCTGGCTGAGCACTGGGTTAAATGCCTGGGGCCTATGTTCTTAGTAGAACAAATGGAAGTGAGGCTAATGTGTGCGTTGCTCCGTGACTCTGGTTTGTTTGCTAATGAATTATTTGTCAGAACAGAGTGAGAGGAGAGAGAAATACCAGCGGATAATCGTCCCCACAGTATGGTGTAAGATGGAATTGCAAACTGAATATCAAAACCTCTGATTATTTTGGAGACAGGGATGATACTGCTACAAATCAGTGTCACTCTTCTGACAGTGACAGACGAACCCAATTCAGTTAGGATCCTCCTCTGCTTACAATGTACAGTGGAGTCATTTGGTGTATTCTTGGTCCAGTGGGTTGGCTGCTGACAGACATAATGATAGGATGGGGGAGTCTGAGAAGCTAAAGGAAGAGCCAAAAACTGGTTCTGCTCAGTCCTAAGAGCTTTCTCAATGCCATTGTCCTATTCCTCCAGGCGCAAGGACCTTACCTTGCTTTTAGTTGTTGTAGCACCCTATATGTGTGACCAAAGTCATTGAAGGGGAGAGGAGGTGCCTGCCCATACCAGATGAATTGAATGAAACTAAGCAAAGGTTGAGCTTGACTCCTACTTATGTGTCAGAGAGTGACATGGAATTTCTGTGACTTGAGTCAGTTCTGCTGCTGTTTGGCTTTCTGGTGGCAAAGCTGAACATCAGCTTCTCAGTGCTATCATCTCTTCTTGGCTGTGAGATCCCTCCTCCTTCTCCTCAGCCATCAAGTCCTATCCTGGCCTGAGAAATATGGGAGGACCAAAGATTCTATTTTTTCAAATTTGTATCAGAGTATACCTGTGCTTTAGCTTGTTAAACATGAGTAAATAATTTCACCATTCCTTATTCCCTACATTTAATATCCCTAAAGCAGTGATTGATTCATGTCCTACTTGAGTCGAGGGAGAGACATTGTGAGACAGATGATGGAAGTCAACTAGAGATGACGTGGGAGGGACATCGAGCAGAGCTAAACCTCTAAAAGTGGTATCCTGCCAGATATCTTATTAGGTACACAAATAACTAAGCAGATCCCTGTGTGAGGAATTTATCCTCTCTATACATTCATTTTATTCCAATTTGTAATGACTACAACAATTGCATCTAACTCTAAAAGTTTTGAGTACTAAAAAAGATGTAATATATCATAAAGTACTGCATGCCACCTAAAAATATGTTCAATGTTAAGGGAGAAATGTGAAAGAGTTAACTACTCTATTCTGAGTAGAAGATGCAAAAGATATCTGCCTTCTAGTTATAGCCAGGGATTGGGTCATGTTCAGAGCTTCCTTACCCATGTGAAAGGGGATCATATTAGAGATTTAAAACCAAAGAATGTGGGTTTAAATTATGATTTAACTACTTACAATTATTTGGCCAGTTACCCAATGTGGCTGCTATATAACAAAGTACCACAAACTTTATAGGTTAAAATAACAGAAATTTTGGGATGAGGGAAAGGAGAAAAGAAAGAAAGAAGGAAAGGGGGGAAACTATACACACACACACACACACACACACACACACACACAAGATAGCTAAGATAATTGTAGTACTAATTTCTATTGGTTTATTGAAAGGAACAGTTAATGCCTAATTTTTTTGATCAATTTTGCATGCCTATAACTGGTCATCTGAACAACTACTTTGAAGATAGCAATATGCAATATAACAAGGATTATTGATTTCCTATCACCTTGTTTTGAAATTCTGTATCATGTTTAATGTTTTTCAAAAATTTTTATTCTTTTTAAAATAAAAAAAGAAGAAGAAATTTATTGTTCTGCATTTCTAGAGGTTAGAAGTCCAAAATTACTTCCACTGGGCTGAAATTAAGGTGTTAATGAGTATGCTTTCTGGAAGCTCTAAGGAGACTCTCTTTCCTGCTTCTTCTAACTTCTACTGCTGTGCATGTTCTTTGGCTTGTGGAGGCATCACTTCTGTCTCCTCCTTTGACTCACCTGCCATAACACCTTCCTCTGTGTCCCTCTCACAAGGATGTGGGTGATTGAATATAAGACCCTTCAGATAATCCAGGATAATCTCTTCATCTCCAGATCCTGAATTTATTCACATCTGCAATGATTCTTTCCCTAATAAGAGAACACTTTTGCATTCCAGGACTAAGGACCTGCTGTCTTTGGAAAGCTATTATTCTCTCTACCGTATCTGACCTCTCTTGGCCTCAGTTACCTCACTTGTAAACTAGTGTTGTAATCAGGTTTTACAGGGAAAGGATTTAATACAGGACACAATGTATAGAATTATTCAATAGTATTTACCCATAGTCTAATACAAAAGAGTGCAGGTGATCTGTCCACACACTGGAGACCTAAAGAATCTAGCTGAGAGCCTGGATCCCAAGGCAATGTCCTGCATGAGTGCAGCTGAAGACCTGGAGCCCATGGCAAAGTCCTTCATGGGTCCAGCTGGAGGCCTAGAGCCCATGACAATGTCTCATGCAATTCTGTATCAAGGATCTGCACTAGCAAGGCCCAAAAGTCAGTGATGGGAGCTAGAAAGCCTGCACCAGAGGGATGAAGGATCTGTGCCAGCAGGCCAACGGATCTGCACTCGAGCCAGGAAGCAACACTCAAGGTAAGGACCCGAGCTTTTGTGAAAAGAACCACAGCCATCCTCTGCAAAAGTGAGGACCTGAGCTCCTCTGACAATGAGAACAGCTGAATTCATATCAGGAAAACCAGTGTGTCAAGCTTCTCCAGGAGAATCAACAGGACACCACTTTCTTTCTAGTTCTCTTCCTTTGCTGCTAGCAGCAATCCTTGGGTGAGCCATCCATACCCAGAACCACGCTGATTCAGTTCAGCTGAGTGTTATAGGTTGACCATTATTTAATCTACCACAGCTAGGAATAATAATACCAAATTTGAAAGTTAGTATGAAGATTAACTCAAAAACACATGAAAATGCCTTATTAATGTCAATGTATTAGACAAAGATTTTTTTTTTAAGCCTTAAAAATCCACTGAGGAGTGGGGATGTAGCTCAGTGGCAGAGTACACATTTAGCATGTGTGAGGCCCTTGGTTTGATCCCTAGCCCTTGGGGGAAAAAACCCATTGCAACTATCATGGGGGTAATATGCTCCCTACATTTCCTGAGATAGTATTAGGCTAACCTGAAATTGAAAGTCAAGAGAGTTATGAGTTTATTTTTGGTTTGTAAATTGCCAACCTGCTTTTGTTGGCCACTCTTCTGAGGACACAAATTACAAGCATAAAAAAACCCTGACCTTGAGGAGATTGTGTTCCACTTGGGATGGGCAGACACATAAAATGTGATACACTTGTATAGGTGGATGTCAGAATATCGCCAAGGGTACTGGGGCATTGCATGGAGTAGAGCTAGAGGGGGATGGGCTCTGCACAGGGAGGCAGGAAGAACTTTGAATCTTTATAGGTAGCAGAATTGGGGAAAAATTCAACTTGGCTGTAGGTGTGAACCCCTTCTTTATTTTCCACTTTAAGGTAAGCAAATAATTTCTATGCCCTTTTATGCTTGAATTTTGAAACAGAATAGGCAATAACATTGTAGAATGAGATGAAAACTGAGTTATTTTCTGCTTGACTCTTATGTCACAGAGAGTTATATCAGGAGGATGCTTTTTAATTTAGCACAAAGAGTCCAGGAAGACCTCCTAATCCTTTTCTCCCATTTCCCAATTTAAACAGGTCTGAATCTTTAATAATCAAAGCAAATAAATAATGAAAAACTCAGTGACAGCTGGTGGGTTTGATGGAGCTAACCCTGGAAACAGATTTGTAATTCTGTCATGTTGGTGGGAAAGAAGATGTTGATCAGTATGTTCCTGACTCATTATCATGCCAGCAAGGGCCACCGCCTCGTGATTTCCTGTCAGGTCTCTTGTTCAGCCGGCAATGGAGGCAGACATGGGAATGTGTTATTTATACCTATTGGGAGCAAATATTTTCTCTTCCAAATGCTTTATTTCAGCACTCTGAGTAATTATTATATGAGAGCTAACAATTGCAGTTCCAGTTTCACAGAAGCTGATAAATTATGGGGATCTTACTTGGGAAGACAGGGAGTATTTATCAAAGGATAAAAATTTCCAGTAGTACATTCCAAAGTAGCAAATAAGTTTTTCAGACAAGGAGTTTTGAAGAGAGTAGTTTTTAAGGAAAGACTCTGACCAGGAAGTGGGCCCAGAGTGGGGTTTTAGGTGTTGGAGTTGGGAGGAAGCTAGGAAGGGTTCCTTTAGAAACACAAGAAGAATGACAACAGCATGGGTCAGAGGCAAGGATGTGCTCAGGTGATTGGGGAAGGATTTCTATCATTGTGGATAAAGCAGTATGATTAGAATTATATGATTATAAAATTTAAGTTCAGTTAGATTCATTCATATATTCATTCACCAGCTACTTCCTGAGGGTATACTGTGTTCTAGTTTTGACCTTGGAGTGATGAAATCTGTACTTTGTAATTTTGACAGTGTGGAACTAAGAATACTTTTAAACACTAGAATAAAGCTTTTTTATTTTAAAGAGAAAAAAACTAACAAAACAACAACAATGAAGACAAAAAACAACACAGAAACAACAAAAATGATGCATGATCTCAAAACAAAGTGATAGGAATTAGCAGTGGTTGCTACTCTGCACGCTCTTATCTTCAATAAAGTTGCTCAGTACACCAAACATAAGAATGTAAGATTGATTGAACCATCAAAGACCGTAACAAGTAATAAAAAAACATTGGAAATGATGCAGAGCTTCACCATACAAGATGATAGGAATTCAACAATGGTTCTTATATTGCATATTGTTGCCTTCAAAGCAGTCATTCTGATTACCTAATATAAGCATGCAAAATTGGTCAAGAAAAATGAAAATTTTAAGCATTAACTGTTCCTTTCAATAAGCCACAAACATCAGCAATACACCTATCCCAGCTATCCTTGTATATACACATACATTTTGTCTTTCATTTTAAAGAGAAAAGAAAAAAACCAAAATAACAAAAACAAATACATAAAACAGCATAAAAAACAATGAAAATGATACAGAATTTCAAAACATGGTGATAGGATATTAACAATGGTTGTTATATTACATAAAGTTACCTTCAAAGTGGTTGCTCAGATAACCAGATACGGGCATGTAAGATTGATCAAACAATTACACATAACTGTTCTTTTCACTAAACCAGTAGAAATTAGCACTGGAATAAAGTTAGGAAGATCATAATTCATAAGTCATTTGTTTGGCTTGTAAAGAGTTCATTAGCATGTGAGATGTTGCAAGTGGGAGAGATGAACGAATTTTAACTGGGGACTTAGGTAAGGGGGAGTACAGAGATGTTACTGGGGAGAAGCAGCTATCATTCTGTAGTTCCATAGCACTTTATAGTGTCCGCACCAGACTGTGAGCACCTCAGAGGCGCAGAGTGCTCCTGATTCACTGTGTGGCTCTTTTCAGTCCCTATCATTGTGCCTGATGAATGGTAAGTTCTTGACCAGTGTTGACTTTCTGTTTCTTAACAAATCTGAAAGACTAGGGAAAATAGTCAAGGAAGCCTCAAGTTTTCAAATCTGGAAACAGGGGAGGACAATCACTAACAAGGAAAAGGGAGAGCCACTCAGAGCTGCCACTGACCCAAGATGTTCTACAGCTCCCATTGGTCAGGTATTTGATCTTGAGGTGATAGTGAGATGTTAGGGCTGATTTAAATTTCTAAGCTACCTTATAGGGAGAAAAACAAAGGCAGCAATGCTCATAAGATGTTTGGAGGACACAAAGACCTGGAGGAACTTAGATGAGGGGTGCAAAAATCCAAACATGAGAAGGCAACTTGAAGGAGGAGCTCACCAGATGAATTCCAGTATCAAGGGTGTTTAGAGAAAGAAGCAGGCTACTTCTTGATCCGAACATTACTTACAGCTGGGGCTGGCAAGAACACCACCTTGGGACAGGATCTAAGCCCTTGAGAAAAAAAGCCTAGTGCACCAGTGACCACCAGACTGCTGTAATCAGTGCTAAGCCTAGCAGTCACTGCCCATTGTCCACTTATCCTAGTTCTCTTTCCACTGAGACAGAGCACAGTGAATGAATTAGCCACCGGAGAGGGCCTCCTCAGTTTAGGCCACTAAGGAAGGTGCAGGCAAGAGAATCACTCAGAAAGAACATTTATGGAGTTGGGACAGGACAGCCCTAGGAACAGAAAGAAACAAAGACATGATCTTGACTAGGGACCTGGAATTAGCCCTTGATTGGTCTGTGGAACAAATTGGTAGATGGTATTAAAAAACAAAACTCAACTATATGTTGCCTGCAAGAGACACATCTCATCCAAAAAGAAAGCGCATACACTAAAGGGAAGAAAATAGAAAATGATACTCCCTGCAAAGAGAGCCTGAAAGCAAGCAGGGGTAGTTATCTTATATTGAGACACAGCACACTCCAAGATAAAATTGATCAGAAAAGACAAAGATGATCACTATATATTTGCTAAAGGAGCAATTCAACAGGAAGAGATAACAATTTATATATGTACACTGACATAAAAGGGCAGGCAGACACCATTACAATCATAATAATGTATTTTAGTATCGCAGTCTCACAGTTAGACAAATTGATCAGACAAAAAAATCAACAAAGAAAAAGAGTTAAGCATACCATTGAACAAATGATCTTATCAGCTGTGTCCAGAGAGGAGAGTGTTTTATCCAACAACTATAACAGAATACACACATTTCTCAGCACCACGTAGAACATTTCCAAAATAGATCATATTTTAGATCATAAGTCATGCTTAAATAAATCCTAAAGAGTTAAAATATTCTCTTGCATGCTACCAAATGATTGTGAAATGAAACTAGAAATTAATAGCAAACAAAAGCATAGAAACTATACAAACATGAAGATTAGACAATACACTCTTGGGTAACTAATGGGTCACAGAAGAAATTGAGGTAGAGAAACTCAAAAGCAGTCAGCAGGCCATGTGCACACCAGTGCAGGCCAGCATGGAGTCTTTGTGGTAGAGCTGAAGCAGCTCTTGGTGCAGGAGGTGGTGGACTCCAAAGTGAGAATGTGTAGAGAACATCTGGAAGAGGGCCTCAAGTTCCATCGCAATGCCAGCAGCTGTGAGGACAACCAGGTGTCCATGTAGCAGGTGCATCAGTGCATTGAGTGCTGTCATGCACCTCTTGCTGAAGCTGGGCCTTGGTAACCAGTGATTTGAAAAAGTTCCAGAACTTCCAGGCTTGGTGCACCATTCACTGCAATTACAAAGTGAAAGATTCAATGGATGCAGGGATTAAGGAGCTTCAGGTGAAATGCAGCTGGACAGTTGTGTGGCCCTGTGTGTGGATGACCACATGAGCCTCCTTCCAACCATGGCCAGGAAGATGAAGGGGCTATTCTCCTTCACTGGGAAATAAAAACACTTTCTGGTGGCCATCAGTGCTGAGGGCAGGAATCTACTTAAACAGAAGAATGGGAACTTTAGTCTTTTAAGTAAAATTTATGAATGAAGAAACTAAGAATGACAGTAAGTTTCAGACATATTTCACTTGTCTCTGGATCCTGGCCCCATTATATTTGGCTGCTAGAAAGTGAAATGGAAAAAAATGTAGTACTGATGTTTGGGTCAAAGATAGCACAAGAGAGTTTTTTGTCTGTTTGAGACAGTTTTACTCTGCAGTTCAGGCTGGCCTTAAACTTACTCCATAGCCCAGGCTGGTCTCAAACTTGCAGCAATCCTCCTGCCTCAGCCTCCCCAGTCCTGGAATTATAAGTGTGCACCACTACACCCAGCACAAGAGAATGTTTTGAGTAGTGATCTCTCTTGTACCAATCCAAAGCCCTCCAAGGTACCAAAGTCTTCTTGCTGCACAGATACCAACAGGCTGGCAAGTTGCTCTATCTTTCCTATGATCTGGTGGGGTTGCAGAAGAGGTGTCTCTGTTTGTAGCCAAGCTCTTATTTACCAGAGGTATCACCACCTATAGTCTATACAACAAAATCCAAGATATCACCAATTTAGAAGGGGAAAAAGATTTTCAAATCTCCATTCTGCTTGGTTTCTTACATGCAAGGGCATGAAGTGGATTTAAGATGTGGAGTTGAGGGAGAGAGATGAAAACTCTGGCCATCAAGATATGGATGTGAATTTCTTGAAATTCTTACCCTGCATCTCCCAACCTAGAGACCATTGCAGACACATGAAAGCCATGGTGTGGAAAGCAGAGCTCCCTTTACTGGCTCACACACCCTCTGGCTCTTTGCCACAGTTAACAGGGCAATCTTGTAGTGATGCTCTCCCCCTAAACAGTAAAGGGTTTTGACTGTGATATGTATGCCACTGTCCAGGAATAAATAGTAAGATAGGGACTGTTGGCTAGTTAAGAGAGTTGTGAAGTACTTCACTTGAAGAAACTGGTTTTTATAAAACAGAATGGAATAAAAGCTTAAAGAAAGAATTGCTTCCTTAGCCTCCAGAATTAGCAACACTTTATTGAGATTATTCTTGGGCAATAGGCCGAGCAAAAAGTAAGCAATTTGAGCTGTGACTTCTTTAACAAATACTGTTTTTGCCTAAGGCCTTTGCAACATGCAGTGCTCCTGTCCCAGCATGGCATCTTATATTTTCGATAAAGATAGTGTTGTGTTTTTAACAACTTATTATTCTTTTCTTTTCTTTTCTTTTCTTTTCTTTTCTTTTTTTTTTAAGGAAGGAAAGGTTTATTTAGCTCACAGTTTGTGGAGGTTTCAGTCCATACTCAGCTGGCTCCAAGGCAGAGTGGCACATGGCAGAGGACAACAGTTCATGGCAGTGGGAACAGCAAAGCAGCAAGAGTACAATGGAGGAGTGGCAACGAGAGCAAGCCTCTTTCCCTCCCTTACATTGTAGGCAGGCCACCCCCACCCAGGGGCATGTAGCACTCACACCATCTCCATTCCCTCCTCTTTCACAGGCTCAGGATGAATACAAAGTAGGCACCCTGGCTCCCTGCTGAATCGCATAGTTAACCTTCTAAACTTCTCAAATTGATACAATGAACAACGGGAGGGTAAGGGCATGTCCTTTTCACCCCAAGATGCAGAACTGCTGAGTCACTTAGCCAAACCTCTAGACTCAAGTTGACACAATGTATCAACCATAACAATCCACCCCTTGTCAACTTGGCAACAAGACACATTTCTTTAAACCATATACAAAGACATTATATTACATTAGAATCACAACATTTCACTCCCTAAAGACTAGTGTACATCCCTTTATGCAAAAGGCATTTAGTCCATCAGCAAGAGTTGCCAAAGTCCTAACAGTTTCAGCATTGCTGAAGAGTCCAAGGCCCAAGTCTTCTCCAAGATGTAAGGTAAACTCTTTAGTCACAAGCCCCCATACAAATGAAAAGGTAAACACTTCCAACATTCAAGGGGACAAAATAAACATTGCCATTCCAAAAGGTACAAACAGGGGGAAGCAGAGCATTGGGAACAAAACATGTCCAAAATCCAACAGGGCTAACATTATGTCCTGTAGTTCCATGTCCAGCATCTGAAGTAATCTGTGGCACATTGTGAGCTCCAAGGCACCATAGCATCCCTATGGCACTTCCAGTAGTTACAGCTCCCACAGCTTCTCTCTTGGGCCCACTTTACTCTCTCCTTGAAGCTTTTCTCAGACAATCCACATTCCTGGCTTTTCCAAACTTCTGAGGTCTCCACTGCACCTTTGGCTTCACACTCACAATTTCACACACTGCCTCTCAGGGGCACACTGCATGGCCTCCCTGGCCTTCTTCTGAAATCTGGGTGGAAGCCACATTGACCCCACAACTCTTGCATTCTGTATGCACCTAGAACCAGTGCTGTGTGGATAATGTCAAAGTCTGCTGCCACCTGGGGCAGTAGACAAACTTTCCCCTCTCTTGGCCATAGGGGTTGAATGCCTAGATTGCTGGGCACTCTGAATCCAAATCTGAGGATCAAATTCTCTATGCCACCACTATTCTGGAACATGGTGCTCTGTGGCTTTCTCCTCAAAGCAAAGTCTTTCATCTTTTCAATTTTGAGGCTGCAAGGGGTGGAGACTTGCTGCTTCTTGTGATGCCCTCAGGCCATCTTTTTTATTCTTCTACTCCTTCTCAGCAATGGAGATCTCCTCAGCTCAATCTTTGCAACAACTTATTATTTAAATGATACTTTAGCCTGTCTGCTTTCTGTGTCAAGGCTATGACATTTTAATCTAGTGGTCTGTTCTTAAAATAAATAATTTAATTGTCTCCTCACTATTGTATTTCTTTCTTTGTATTTGGGCAGTGAATATTTAACTTTCCTCATATGTTTCTCTTGTTATTTGTGAAACAAACTGAAGATGTACAGAAGACTGGAGGGGTGGGAACAAGATCCTAGAATCAAATGACAGTGATAGCATGACATACCAAAACCTATGGGACATAGTTACAGCCATTCTAAAAGCCATCTAGCATTCTAAAAGGAAAGTGTATAGCTGTGACTGCCCATATTAAAAAGACTGAGTGATCCCAAATAAACAACCTAATAATGTATCTCAAGGTCCTAGAAAAAACAGGATCAATCCAAATCTAAAACTGGTAGAAGAAAATAAATTATAAAGATCAGAGTGGGAATTAATGGAATTGCAACTAAAAATATAATACAAAAGATCAATGAATCAGAGTTGGTTCTTTAGAAGGATAAACAAGATGGACAAACCCTTAGCTAATCTTACCAAAAGAAGAAAAGACTCACATGAAAGCAATTAGAAATGATAAAGTCAACACTGCCAATATCCTGAGAATTATAAAAAACTGTTTTGAAAACATATATTGCAATACATTGGAGAATCTAGCAGAAATGGATAAATTCTTAGATATATATGAATTACCACAATTGAATCAAAAAGATAAAAACCATGAATGGGCCAATAGCACTCAGTGGAGGAAGTAATAAAATCTCTATCAACTAAGAAAAGGCCAGGACCTGATAGATTCACCTCTCAGTTTTCCCAGGACTTCAGGGAAGAACTAACATCAATACTCCTTTATCTCTTCTGTGGAATTGAAAGAGAAGGAGCACTGCCCAACTCATTCCCTGATAAGCAAGCATTACCCTGATGCCAAAGCTAAACAGGAATGAAAGAAAAGAAAGAAAGGAAGGAAGGAAGGAAGAAGAAAGAGAAGAAAAGGGAGGAAAGAAAACTTCAGGCCAGTTTCCTTAATGAACATAGATGCACACATCCTCAACAAGATACTGGCAAACAAAAGGTAACAAAAAGTTAAAAAGATCATACATTGTGACCACAGTAGATTGGGGAACTAAGAACATCTAGCAGCGGTGGGATCCACCTTCTGTGTATCTTGTTTTTAGGGTATGACTGAGCATACGACCTACAATATCAACTTTGTTTTCAAGTTCTGACATTTTTGCCCAGACCTTCATAAGCATAGACAAGGACTTATGGAACAGAATAAGAAATTGCACAAGAAATGACACAAAAAATCAACAAATGGAATAATATCAAATCAAAAGGCTTCTGCATAGCAGAGGAAGCAACCAGCAGAGTGAAGGGACAAGCTACAGAGTGGGAAAGAATTTTTCCAACTACTCCTCAGACAGAAGAATAATATCCAGACTATGTAAAACTAAAAAAATAAATTAGACTCTCTCCCAAAATAAAACACCCAATAAAAATAGTGGGCAATTGAGATGAGCAGACATTTTTTCAATAGAAGAAGTACAATGGCCAGTAAGTACATGAAAAAATGTTCATCATTTCTGACAATTTGAGAAATGAAGAATCATCAGGGATTTCACTTTACTCCAGCAAGGATGGCTATCATTATGGATTCAAAAAACTAATAAATGCTGGCAAAGTTGTTGGGGAAAAAAAACTGTTTTATGTTGTTAGTTAGAACAAGGACTAGTACAAGCATGTGGGTGTAGGTATGCAGTTTCCTCAAAAACCAAAAATATAATTTCCTTCAGACTCAGCGATACCTCTTCAGGGTATCTTCTCAAAAGAGTTAAAGGCATCATATTATGTTGATACTTGCATATCCATTTATTGCAGTAGAACTCACAAGTGCTAGATCGTGGAAGGGACCTATATGATCACCAACAGGTGAATGGATGAAGAAAATGTAGTATAGATACACAGTAGGGCACTTTGAGGAAGGATAAATAAAATGAATGCACTTGGACACCATGATGCACAGTGAAATAAATCAGTCACATGGTTTCTCTAATGAGAAATTAGAAATATAAGTGATTTAAAAAAAAATAAAAGAGAGATAGTAGGAAACAGGTTTATGGGATGGGGAGGGGATCTGAGGATGGAGGGAAAAGGTAAGCAGGAGAAGGAGGAGTACAAAGGGTCAAGATGTTATATCCGTATCTATCAATTCCCCAAGATGTATATAATTGGTGCATATTGCAAACAGAGATAATAAAAGAGGAGAAAAAATAGATACAAAAGACCAAATATTTAGTAAAATTCATCAGTTTTTTCCTGCATTACTATTAAGATGTGTGCTATCAGAGCCAGACCATAATGTTGTTGGGGTTTTTCCTTTTTCTTTTCTTTCTATTTTTAAATTTTAAAAATAAAAGGAGGAAAATATTAACAGACAGACAATCTTTTACAAAATAGCAAAAGAGCAGTACAGACAGTACAGAGTTACAAACAAAGTGGTAGGAAATTAACAATGCTTGTTGTATTACATATTGATATCTTCAAAGTGGTTTCTCATGAAAATAGAGACATGCAGTATTGATCAATCAAGGATTCATTAACAGTTTCTTTCAGCAAAGAAATAGAAGACAGTAGAACAACTATGTTAACTATCCTGTATATACATACATTAAAAATTTCTCCTTTCCCTTCTCTTTTCCCACATCCCAGTTGCCCTTTACCCTTGAGCGTTTTCCTATCGTTTCACAATGTCTATCGTACCTCCGAGTTTAAATTAACTGTTTTAAGTTTTACACTAGTGAGACAATGCGGTGCTTGCACATACTGGTCTGATCTATTTCACTTATGAGTATGGTCTCTAGTTGTGACCATTTACCTATAAAAGCCTCGAGTTTATCTTTTTTTATAGCTGAGTAATATTCCATTATATAAAAGCACCATAATTTTCTTATCCAATCCTCGTGGATGGACATTTGGGTTGCTTCCACAATTTAGCAATTACAAGTTGTGCTGCTATGAACATAGGTGCACATATATGGCTGTGATATAATGTTTTTACATCTTCTGGGAAAATACTCAGAAGGGGAACGGCTTGGTTGAATGGGACCCTTAGACCTAGTTTTCTGAGGAATCTCCAAACTGATTTCCACAGTGGTTTCACCAGTCTGCATTCCCACCAGCAGTGAGGAAGGGTTCCTATTTCTCCACAGCCTCGCCAGCATTTGTTATTGGTTGATTTCTTAATGCTAGCCATTCTTCCCGGGGTAAGGTGGAATCTCAATATTGTTTTAATTTGCATTTCTCGAATGACTAATGATGTTGAACATTTTCTCATGCATTTATCTGCCATTTGTATTTCTTTATCTGAGAAGTGTGTATTCATCTCAGCTGCCCATTTTTGGATTCGGTCTTTGAATTTGGGGGAGCTGTTGCTTTTCTGTTTTTTTTTTTTTTTTTTTTTTTTTTTTTTTTTTTTTTGGTTTTTCTCTGGTACCGGGAACCGAACTCACGACCTTGCGCTTGCCAGGCAGGCGCTTTGCCACTGAGCTAAATCCCCAGCCCCGGAGCTGTTGCTTTTCAATTCTTTATATGTTCCAGATAGAAGCCCTTTGTCTGAGGGACAGTCAGCTAAAATTTTTTCCCAATTCTTGGGTTTTCTTTTTACTTTATTGGTGATTTCTTTAGATGTGCAAAAACTTTTCAATAAAATGAGATCCCAGTTATCGATTCTTTGAAGTATTTCCTGTGCAACTTGTCTTTTGTTCATGAACTCTCTGCCTACCCAAATGTCAAGATTTTTACCTACTTTCTCTTCCAATAAATTTAGTGTTTCTGTTCTAATATTTAGATCTTTGATCCATTTTGATTTTAATTTAGTGCATGGTGAAAGACATGTGTCTAGTGTTAGTCTTTGGCATGTGGAAAGCCAGTTTTTCCAGCACCATTTTTTAAAGAGGGTATCTTCCTTCCATTGAACATGTTTGAACCCTTTGTCAATGATAAGGTGACTGAATGTCTTTGTAGTTGTAACTGTACCTTCTAATAGTTCCATTGATCCTCAGGCCTGTTTTTGTGCGAGTACCATGCTGATTTTTATCACAGTATCTTTGTAATATAATTTTATGTCAGGAATTGTGATGCCTCCTGCCTATCCTTCCTTTCCCAAGAGTGCTTTTGCTATTCTAGGCCTCTTCTGGTTCCAGATGAACGTTAGGAATGTTTTCTCTAGATCTGTGAGGTAAACTAATGGTATTTTAATTGGGATGGCATTGAATCTGTACAACCATTTTGGGAGGATGGCCATTTTCACAATGTTGGTTCTTCCTATCCATGACCAAGGAATATCCTTCCATTTTCTGATATTCTTTTCCATCTCTTTTTTTCAGAGTGCTATAATTTTGAGTGTATAGATCTTTTCCTTCTTTTGTTAGATGGATTACTAAGTATTTCATCTTTTTAGATGCTATTGTGAAAGGTGTGTTTTCCCTAATTTCTCTCTCAGTCTGTTTGTTACTTGTGTACAGGAATGCTATTGATTTTTGAGTGTTAATTTTGTATCCAGCTATGCTACTGAATTTGATTATTAAATCCATGAGCTTTTTTGTGGAGTTTTTGGGGTCTTCCATGTAAAGTATCATGTCATCTGTGAATAATGATAATTTCACTTCTTCCTTTCCTCTCCTTATTCTTTTCATTTCTCTCTCTTGTCTATTTGCTCTAGCCAATATTTCCAGAACTATATTGAATAGGAGTGGTGACAGTGGACATCCTTGTCTTGTTCCTGATTTTAAAGTGAAAGCTTTCAAGTTTTGACCATTTAGTATGATGCTAACTTTTGGTTTATCATAGATGGCTTTGATCAGCATGAGGTAAAGCCCATCTATTCCTATTTTCTGCAGGGTTTTCATCATGAATGCATGTTGGACTTTATTGAAGGCTTTTTCTGCATTGATGGAGATGATCATATGATTTTTGTCCTTGGCTCTATTGACATGGTGTATTACATTAATTGATTTGCATATATTGAACCATCACTGCATTCTTTGGATAAATCCCACTTCCTCCTGGTGTATAATCTTCTTGATGATTTATTGTATTCTGTTTGCTAACATTTTATTCAGAATTTTTGCATGTTTATTCATTAGGGAGATTGGCCTGTAGTTCTCTTTTTTGGTTGGGTCTTTCTCTGGTTGTGGTATCAGGATAATACTTGCCTCCAGGAATGAGTTGGGGAGAATTCCTTCCCTTTCAATTTCATTAAAGAGTTTGAGGAGAATTAGTGTTAAATCTTCCCTAAATTGCTTGTAAAATTCAGCTGTGAATCCATCAGTACCTGGGCTTGTCTTCATTGGCAAGTTTTTAATTACATTCTCAAATTCACTGGCTGATATTGAGTTATTCAGGATTTTTATATCTTCTTCATTCAGCTTTGGTAATTCCTATGTATCTAGAAGTCTGTCCATTTCCTCTGTGTTTTCCATCCTGTGAGAGTAAAGATTTTCAAAGTAGGTATTGATGATCTTCTGAATTTCTTCAGAATCTGTAGTGATTTTGCCCCTTTCATTCCTTATTGCATGTATTTCAATTTTTTCTTTCCTGTTTTTGATAAGATTGGCTAGGGGTTTATCTATTTTATTTATTCTTTCAAAGAACCAACATTTGATTCATAAATTCTTTTTATTGTTTTTTTTAGTCTCCATTGTGTTAATTTCTTCTCTGAGGTTTATAATTTCCTGCCTTCTTTTGGCTCTGGGTTTGACTTCTCTTTTTCTAGGAACTTGAGGTGCAGTGTAAGATTATTTATTTGTGGTTGTTCTTTTTTTCGAGTTGGGAGTTCACTGCTATAAATTTCCCTCTGAGGGCTACTTTCATTGCATCCCACAGGTTCCTGTAGGTTGTATGTACATTTTCATTTGATTGTAAATATTGTTTAATCTTTACTTTGATTTCGTCTATGACCCATTTGTTGTTCAGGAGGACGTTATTTAATTTCTAACTATTTATGGAGTTTTTGTGTTTTCTGTTGTCATTAATTTCCAATTTCATTGCACTATGATCTGGTAGTATACATGTGATAATTTCAATTCCTTTGCATTTACTTAAACATGTTCTATGTACTAGTATATTGTCTATTTTAGAGAACATCCTATGTGCAGCTGAGAAGAATTTGTGTTCTGCTGCTGAAGGGTGGAACAATCTTTAAAGGTCTACTATGTCCATATGTTCACAAGTTTGGTTACATTCTGTTATTTGTTTCCCAATTTTTTGTTTAGTTGATCTATCTCTTTGTGACAATGGTATGTTAACCTCCCCTATTTTGATTTTATTGTTATTTATTTCATTTTTCATGTGTGTTAAAATTTGTCTTATGTAGGTGGGTGCTCCTGTATTTGGTGCATAGATGTTTATTTTTTATCTCTTCCTCTTGAAGTTCCCCCCTCACAAGTATGTAGTGACCTTCTTTATCTCTTTTGATTATTCTTGGTTTGAAGTTCACCTTGTCTGCAAACAGAATAGCTACCCCCACTGTGTTTTGAGTTCCTGTAGCCTGGAGTATTGTTTTCTATCATTTAATTTTCAGTCTATGAATTTCAGTTTCAGTTAACTGTATTTCTTGTATACAGCATATAGTTAGATTTTGTTTCCTGATCCACTGTGCTAGTCTGCTTCTTTTGGTTGGTGCCCTGAGACTGTTTACATTGATGGTTTTAGTTGATATGTACTGGCTTATCTTTGTCATGCTATGTTCCTGCTTTTGGATCTTCCTTTTTTCCTCTGTTTAATTGCTTGCTCTGCTTGGTGGTTCCTTTGTGTTGTTGTTCTTGAAGTTGTGGTCTGTTTTATCTCCTAGAGTATCTTTTAGTCCTCTTTGTAGGATTGATTTGGTGCTCCTGAATTTCTTCAGTTGTTCTTTGTCATGAAAATATTTTATTTCTCCATTAAATTTGAAAGATAGTTTTGTAGGGTACTTCAATCTGGGTTGGAAGTTGTTTTCTTTCAGTACCCAAAAAACTTCACTCCAAGCTCTTCTTGTCTTGATGGTTTGTGTTGAGAAGTCTGCTGTGAATCTGATAGGCTTTCCTTCATAGGTGATCTGTTTCTTTTCTCTAACAGCTTTTAATATTCTGAGCTTTTGTTGAGTTTCTGGGATCTTGATCACTATATGTCTTGGTGCAGATTTACTTTGATTATGATTAACTGAAGTTCTATATGCTTTCCTTGTCTGAGTGTCTGATTCTTTTTCCATGCCTGGGAAATTTTCTGCTATTATTTCTGCAAATAGTCTTTTTATGTCATTTATGTTGACACCTGCTGTTTCATTAATACCTATTAATCTGACATTGTTTTTGTTTGCTTCATCTTGCAGTTGTTGAGTTGTTATTTCCTGGTTCCTTGTTGTTTTTAAGAGATCCCTCCTTTCACGTTCATTGGTGGCAATACTTTCTTCAAGGTCTGAAAGTCTATCTTCAGCTTTGTTCAGGTGGTTGTGCCAGCTTTCAATGGAATTTTTAATTTCCTGAATCTCTGTTTGCATTGGTTTCATACCTTCCATTACTTGTCTATATAGTTCACTGAATGTTTCCATGAGTTGTCTGTGCTCTTCTATTTTCTTGTCAATATCATCTTTGGATATGCTGAATATTTCTTTCATTATTGTTGTCATTTCTTTTTTCACCTGAGCTATTATTTGTGATCTGATGTCTTCTATGGCTTGATGGAGTTTTTTCTTTACTTCAGTTGCTATCATTTCAGAAATTTCAGGTGTATGACTTCCAGGCTTCAGGTGTGTGACTTCTGTGTTGATGTCTCCTGGACTTATTTTGGGTGTTGTGGAGGTCTGGGATTGCATTTTGCACCTTCATTTTGTCATTTTTGAAGATCCAGAGGCTCCCTAGTGTGCAACCTCACTCTCCCAATTGTGTGTGAGCAGTAGGATGAGTGTCTGAAGATCCCCAGTGCTCAGTGCAGCTCCTGTGCTGGTGAGTGGTGGCAAGGTGGGGTCCCAGATACTCCCAACCTTTCTTGCATTCAATTGGCTCCCAGACGCATGTGGGAAGGCCCAAGGGGAGTCTAGCCAGAGATCCTGAGTCTGTCTGTGGTGCAGCCCAGCTTCCACAAGAGTAGGGGGGATGCAGGTCTTGTTCACGGAGGCTTCAGATATTGCCCAGGACAGAGCCTGCTTCCCATACTGAAACGGGAGAATTCAGGTTGGCCTCCCCGAAGCTACTGACTCTGTCCAGGTTCCAGCTGCGCTCCTGGGGTGGGAGGGAGTGTGAGTTGTTCTGGGAGTGACCACCAAGACACCAGAAGTTGTCCAGGGCTCCACTGCCTCACACACTAGTGGAGGAGGCACCAGAATGGCTCACCAGGGTTCCTAAAGGTGCCTGGCGTTCAGTGCAGCAGCCACAGAAACACTATGTGTGTGAGGAGTAGTCACCAATATGCCAGAGGGTGCCTGGGGCTCTGCCTACCTTGCTTGTTGGTCAGGGAGGCACCACTGTGCCTTACCAGGTTTCTTAAATATGTCTGCTATTCAGCCAAGCCCTGGCAAAGATACTATGTGTGTGGTGTGTAGCCACCAAGGCCCTACAGGGTGCCTGGGATTCTGCCTGCCTTGCACGCTGGTCAGGGAAGCACAGCAGCGACTCACCAGGCTTCCTGAAGATGTGGGGTTTTTTTTATTAAATTCATCTTCTAGTACTTTCATAGTGTTCTTTTTGGTTTAGCTCACTAACGTTTCTGAGGTTTAGCTTTATATATGTGAAAAAATAACTTTAAAGTTTTCTAAATGCATAGCTAATTATCTAATTTAACCTTTTGATAAGATGTCAATTGTCCACAGTTTTAAATTTACCTGTATTGACTATAGAACCCATATATGTGTCTCTGTTATTGAAAGGTCTCTGTATCAGTGTTTATTAGAGATGCAGATATAACATAAATTATGCAATATATAAGAATTTACAAGATTGGCTTATGATGGCCACCCACAGAGCCAGATGAGGAAGCGTGCAGAGGGTGTCTGCACACTGGAGACCACAGGATTCAGTGGAAGGTGTGGACCTCCTGCAATGTCCCATGCAAATTCATGTTAGAAGGCCCATGGGTCTGCGATGGGAGCCAGGAGATGACGCCCAAGGTGAAGGTGAGGACGGGAGCAGAAGCAGATCTGTCCTTCCTCATTTCCCCTTTATACCATCCAGGTGATCAGCCTCCCTAGGGTGGGTCTTCACACCCTCAGGTGCGGGATTGTTGAGCCAATTGTGTCGAGCTTCTCTTACTCAAATTGACACAATCAACCATCACACTCTGTCTGTGTGGTTTTCTCTTCTTCTTTGCTTATTGTTCTATTATTCCACTATGGTGCTCATTTTATTACTATCTTTTAATAGTATATTTGATATCTGAGGTAGCAAGTACTTCCTTACAAAACTTTCTTGGCTACCTTTAACCATTTTTTGTTCTAGGTAAGACTCATGTAACCATATTAAATTTCATTTAAAATATCATCTTGGGATTTTGATTGGGATTGCTTTGAATTTATAGATTTATCTGGGAATAATAGATATTATAATATCAAATTGCCACATTGGACATTATATGTCTCAATTTATTTAAGATTTCTTTTATATCTTTTACTAAAGTTTTCTCTTTTTCAGAAAAGTTTTATACACTTCTTATAGTGTTCATGCTTGATATTTTATAGTGTCTGTTGCCATTATGTATGTGATATTTTCCATTACATTTTCTAGTTATTGTTTCTGTACAGAAAAGGTATTGATTTTGTAAAACACATTGCTATCAAATATTAGTGCAAAAAAATCCATCAGTTGAATTATAGTCCTGAAGGTAAAAAAACAAAATTACTTAGATAATTCAAAATAATATGGCAAATATATTTACAATATAGAGGCAGTAAAAAATTACTTAACAAAAACAAGGCAATCTAGGTGTGATGGCACATGCCTGTAATCCTAGCAATTCAGAGGCAGAGGCATGAGTATTACTCTGAGTTCAAGGCCAGCCTGGGGTACATAATGAGTTTAAGAGTAGACTGAACTACATAGAGAGACTCTGTCTCAAAAAAATAAATAAATAAAAATTTAAAAGAATTTAAAAAATAAAATGACAGGCAAAAAGTGAATTCAACTACATTAAAATTAAAGTTTTAAGTTCAATGGAGACAAGTGACAGGTGAAAAAAAATTCTGGCAATGCCTAAAACAACAAAAGGTAAATATTTGCAATGTACATGGAATTACATCAGTAAGAAAAAAAGGCAGCAGCCCTAATAGAAAAATAGGCCCAAAGTTTGAACCAGCTGTTTACTTAAAAAGCTACTGAACAAGGGAAAGAAGGGGAAATTATGTAAGTATGTACATACAGGATAGCTAACATAGTTATACTACTGTCTTCTATTGCTCTACAGAAAGGCATAGTTAATGATTACTTGTTTGATCAATCTTGTGCATCTATACTTGTTTTCCTGAGAAACCACTTTGAAGATATCAATAAGAAATACAATAACCATGGTTAATTTCTTACAACTTTGTCTGTAACTCTGTTTTGTTTGTATTGTTCTTATGCTATTTTGTAAATGGATATCTGTCTGTTAATATGTGTTCCTTCTTTTATTTTTCTAAAATAAAAAAGCTATTGAATGTATGAAAAGGTATTCAAATTTAATATTAATCAGAGTAATAGAAATTAAACAACAATAAAATCACTTTGCACATGGAACAAAGGTTGAGAAGGCAGAATAATATCCAGTGGGATATGCAGAGTAGGAATAATAGATAATTTTTGTGGGAAGGGAAGGTGATGGATGCAGCTGCTCTGAAGCAATATGGTACTGCTTTATCAGCTCATAGATCTAGACCCGGACATATGCAACTCAGGACCCAATGTTTCCTTTCTGGGGTTAATATCTGAAATTCCTCATGGCACAGTTAGTAACATGATGTGTGAAGGTTTTCATCCTGAAGATATGAAGAGAATTTGGAGGAGCTCTGGCTGTCTGTCACTGTGGAGGGATAGGCTCACTCTGTGCATCAGTGTGCATATGTCACAGGCAGCAGACTAGATGCCAACGAGGGCCTGGTAAGAAGAAGAAAAGATAAAGACAGCAACAACGAGGGAGGAATGAACTCTGGAGCACAATGCCATACATGGAAACTTAAAATATATCCATGTAAAACAGTACATGCCTTGCTAGAACCCACAGAAACTGAAGGGATAGAATGAGTGAATTGATCATTGAGGGAGGAAGTAGGATGGGAATAAGGAATGGGCATGAATGTGCATGAATGAGTAAGTATATGAATTTGAAAATTTTTGAAAAAACAAAAATGAAAGAATAGGAATACTTTTCCCATTGACTATGCTAATACTTGTGCATGATTGGTTAACATAATCTTTACAGAGTTTGTGATATACTACTGCAAAGCTGACTTAGTACTTGTAGATACTCAATTGTCAAGTGTCTCCTCCTAATAATTGCAGTGAATTACCGCTTTGTGGACCTGGTAACTCCTTTGGACATGCAGCTGAATTGTAAGTATCAGACAGCAATAGAAAAAGTCATTTTGCTTTTACATTAACCACCCTTGGAGGGGTGTCTTCACTCCCGGCTAATATGGTGAAACCACTTAAACGGAAATATACTCTCTGCCAGCCATTTCTTTCTGACACTCTGGAGCCAGCCTGCTTCTCCCTTTTGAGAGGGATGATGTGCTGTTGGAAACACTTTTCTGAAATAGGAGACCCTTTTCCAGGTAGGATTTAAAATTTAAATAGAAATGGAGGAAAAAGCTCTGCTGGGTGATAACTGTGAGGAAGGCAAGGCCCACCCCTCCACTATTTTCATACTCCTTTAAAGTCTGAATTGTTTATTCGTCATTCCTCATAGTCTCCTGGGCAGGTGTAACTGCCACAGAGCAAGAGATGAACTCAGCGGGGTGTGATCATAAAATAACTTTATGTTTCCCCCTGTGGCCCTTTCAAACCAACTCAGTGCGCTTGTTAAGTCCAATAGATTTTCCAGTAACTTCTAGATTATAAAAAGTCCTAAATCACTTCAAGTCCAAGAAGAGTCTCAGTTCAGCAATTTAAAGGTGCAGACAGTTTAATAATAAAAACTCTGAACTTCATTTAAAGTTTAAGATTGCCCCCACCCTGCAGCCAATACTCCTTTGCACTGCAAAGCTAAAGATGGGGAGAGAGAGCAACATCAATGTCTATATTTTGCAGTGTGTGCTTTACCTTCTTTTTATGCCCCATTCTCTCCATTGCACTTAGTGGCCTCTGACTCCTGTTTGAGACTGGAGGCAGGAAAAAGACATAAACCACAGGAAAATTCTTCCTGCCTAAAACAATGCTATATGAAACTACAGGTAGTTTTAATGAAATTTCATTTCAATTTTTTATGCAAAATAAAGAAACTCATCCAAAATTTTTAATGAAATGAATATAACCTTGTTATCAAATCTGAAAAGATTTTATCGATGATGAACAAGCTGATGTTTCTCTACCTACATATTACTGTTCTTCAATATTTAATTTCAAGCTTTAAGCCCTCATGTTAGCCATTTCTTAATGTAATGATCATTTAATGATTTAAACATATACGTAGTACTTTTCTACCTCTCATTTCACTTGTATAGTAGAACTCTGTTCTAGGATCTGTCTAACCCATCTAATTAAGTATAATAAGGATTTCCTTTTTTGAGGGCTTCTTGGTGACAAATCCCCACCTCAAGTTTTTAGCACGTGTGGAGAGGATTAATTTTTATTGTTTTCAATGTTTGTTTAGCTAAATACTACAGTAGTGTGACAAATTATTTTTCTTGAAACTACAAATTCCCTTACAGGGAAAGAAACTCCAAATGTATCTCACTTAATAGTGCTTTCTGTTTTCTCCAGATCTTGCTCTTTAATTCCTCATGACATCATTAGTTTCTTGAATAATTCAAGCATATATTTGTCATATGTTTCTAGATTTTGTAGTTGTAGTTAGTGGAAACATTGCCTCTAATGACCTACTCTGCCATCACCGAAAGGATAAGTTCTCATTGCTTTTAATTAGAAATGTTGTCTTGATTTTTCCACTATTTCTCCATCAATGCAAGTGATCAGCTGCTACTGCTACCTTCCTTTATCTGCTTTATTTGACTATTGAGTTCCATAAGCACATTTTTTCTTTGCATAATCACATATATTTATATTTTTTAAAAAATTATTATTCCCTCAACAGCAAAGTCAGAGTGTAAGCTTCTTCAGAGAGCTGACACTAGTGGCATGTGGTAGAAGGAACACAGTTGCCATTCTAGGGTGCCTTCAGCAAATGAACCGAACAAAAACATTAACCTTCTGTTGAAGCTAAGAGAGGAATGACTTTACCTCTGAAGTCCTTTGATTACAGTCACAATAATTGGGAGTCACGTGGTGAACTTGTAAAGTTTCTTTACATTTCCACTGGTGGAAAATAAATCTATAGGCAAAGAGGTTATGACTTTCCCCAAAGGATTCACAGGCTTCCACTGGGGAGCCTTGAAATCACAGAATTAGCCCTGGCATGAAAGAAGAAGCTGTTGACTCTATAGTTATTTCCTTAGCTCTCACCAGGCCCATGGAGAAGTGATGTTTGCTGCTAGCTCTCCCACCTTAGATGTCCTGGGAGAATCCTAGCCTCAAAGGTACTTTCAAGCTGCCAGCCCATCAGTCCTGGCTGCTTCAGAAAGGTAGATGTCCTGAAATCCCCTTCTTCTCAGCATCCTCCTCTTCTTTGTGAATGGGATGTGAGGAGCACTGGACTTAGTTCTTTTCTAAGAATGTGGTAATGATTACAGCAATGATGATGACAATAATAATATCTGGAATCATTACTTGTGCACTTATTAAGTGGCAGCCCCTGTGATACATGCTTTATATGCACTGCCTAATTGACCCCCTCAAGAAATCACATATGTAGCTAGTATGCAAGCTCAAAAATTAGGTTTCATAGAAGTAGAATAGTCAGTGGTTAAGAAGGGTAGGGAGAGAGGATAATAGAGTGGGTGAAAGATGACAAAATACATTTGATAGGAGGAATAAGTTCTAATGTCTGTAGCACAGTATGGTGATTTCAGATCACAGAGGTGTATCACATGTGTCATAGAGAACTAGAAGAGGAGTTTGAAATTTCCCACACAAGTAAACAATGTGTTTAAGGAGATAGAAGTGCTAATTGAATTGATCTGACCATATTCATTGCATACCTGTATCAAATGATCACACTACATCCAAATATATGTACAATTATACATCAGTTAAAATTAAATAAATAAAATTAATAATAAAAGGTTCCTTAAGATAATTTTTGCATTCTTAAAAATATACAAATCAAGCTATTTTTAGGAACACAATTTAGGAAAATTATTTTGTAAGCTTTTTATTTAAGTAGATGTGCTGCCTCTAATTTTAAATCAAATTGTTTTTTCATTTATATGGTTTGCTTTAAATACGATATACATTTTCTTCCAGTGATAAAAGTAGATTTTACATGTTGGGAAAACATGTGTGGCAGATATTGTTAACTGTTTCTATCTATTCATTTTTCCATTTCACTAATAGGAACTGCTTTGTTCAGCTAAAAATTCTAGCTTCAGCATCAATATCAGAGGATAAGCAGGTAGCAAAGTATAAATGACAGTTTCTAGAAGGCATCTGCAGTCCTGGTTTAGCTATCACCTCCTCCACCTTAGCCTTTCTCCTCCCTCCTATCTCCAACAAAAGGGTTTGTCTACTTCAGATGTTTCTGTTACTACTGAACTAACTGCCATATTTTAAGTGACCAGAATTAGGGTTTCATGCCAAATGCATACTTAGCAGATTCTGTGTGTATTGATTTTAGTTCATGAGATATGAAGCACTTTTTCATTTTCTTTCAAATTTAATTTGCTCTGTCCACATACCTGGTTGCTGCAAAGTTCACCCTAAGTCATTTCTGTGGTTCCTTCTCAGGAATTCAGAACGCAGGGCTTCTTAAAACCTCTACAACTGGGAAAATACCAAGTCCTGGGTCTACTGGGGCTGACTCAACATGTATGTACCTATTTCCCAGGCCCTGTCTGAACACACAATGAAAGCACCCTTCTCTAGAAATGTGTTTTTAAGGTCTGGTAGTCAGGCGTGGTTGGGCTTTCGACAGACTCAGAGACATTCTAATTGCCCTCCACACTACTGACTGCAGAGCTGCCCCAGGCACTCTTGGCCCCCAGTCTCCTGACCAGGGTGCAGAGGCCCTGGTTCCAGTAACCTGCAGTGTCCCATCTGGGCACAGTGGGCTTCTCCCCTGGATGGAAACACATAAAACCCCTATTTATTCCTGGGCTTAGGGTGCTTCACTTTCTATGGGGTCCAGAGCTTCAGCTTTGTCCATTTCTAACAGTCCCTAGAATTCCTGCACCTGGAGAAGGAATCTAATTTAGTTCACAAGATTAATGGCAAATCCTGTCATGCTGTTCTAGTCACACAGATGAGAAAACTAAGGCACAGAAACCAAGGCAGAAATAACTTCACTGGTAAGTAGCCGAGATGGGACCTAGGTGCAGATAGCCTTGCTCCACTCCCAGCACCCAATGGATTGTGCCACTCTCTGTCTGCAGCATAAAAGCTCTCACTTTCTGCCGCTGCCTGGGTTTAGAAGGCATTTTAACTTACAGAAATACGGTGCTGACTTTTGTCTGGGTGCGGCAGGAGAAGGAGTTGTTAACTTCCAGTTAGCCTTTTTCTTGATAACTCACTCTGTATTCTTTCTGATGAAGGAAAATGCATTAAATAATGCACTAACTTTAGCTTCCAGTGTCTTATTTTCTCATAAGTTGGGGATTGTCATTTCTACTATGACTTTCCCTCGTATTTTACCTCATCAAGATTCAGTGATAAGGTGAAGTATTAACTAAGAAGATTTTTAAATCTTCAGAGAAAAAATGCAATATTATAACAAGAAAATTGATACAACAGCAGATACCATGGCTGGTACAATGAATTTCAGCTTTGATATTCCCAGATGCTTCCTATTCAGTTCTTAGTAAAATATATTGCAATCTAGAAGGAAATAGGGACCCTGCCAACTGTTATTAATGCTCGCTTGCTTTTTAATTGAAGCATACTCTTGGAAAATGTCATACGTATCTGGGGAAATATAACACATTCAGCATCAGAATAAATCTTTTTGAGAAAGACTGGATGATTTTTTTCACTTTGTAGTCATTCCACAATATTTCTGGTTTATCAGCTCCTTTTTCTTTGCTAAGCAGTGATAGCAATGCATACACTTGCCTTTTTCCAGTAAATCATCCTTTTATAATTTGGATTTCTTTCCATCTCAGAAGGGTTTTACTTCAAGGCATATTGCAACCAATTTCCCTTGTAATTAACGCCATATCTGCCTCAGAGTCCATTTCACCTCCCAGATGAAAATTGATGAGGCAGCCAACCACAAATAAGGATCACATACCACTGATTAAACTATCAGTCTGGTTTCAGGGCTATCACATTATAGTGCTGAATCATAACCAAGGGAGGAGTTTTCTGGTCTTTTGCAATGTATATTGCTCATAGCAACTGTCCGTGAATTGCCATTAGCAGACGAGGAGGGGGATTTTATATGACCTCTATCAAATTCTACCAGAAAAACTAATGATTAAAGAGGTTTGTGTTATAGGAACTGAGATTCCACAGAATATAAAAAATGTCTCAACTTGATAAAAAAAAGAACCACAAACTGCTACAAAATCTTCCAGGAAAAGACAAATTACCCTGGTGGTTTTTTTTTTTTTCTGGTACTGGGAATCGAATTCACAACCTTGCGCTTGCCAGGCAGGCTCTGTGCCCCTGAGCTAAATCCCCGGCCCCCTACTCTGGTGTTTTTAACTTTTTTTTGTTCCTGCCAGGTGGAGTGTGCATGGTTACATCAGGTACCTATGTATAGTCTAGGGAGCGAGGAGACCAAATCCTCTACTGACCAACTTCAGACTTTAGAGTGGGAGTTGGACCGGTGTTGACGTGTAAGGTCACCTAAGGTCAGGATCAAGAACTCATTCATGCATTCTATTCATTCAGTCACTCAATATCTATTTACCTATTTTCTAGGAACTGTGTGAAGAATGAAAACAAGCAATGAAAAAGACCTAAACTCTATCCTGGTGAGGATGATGCTGTAAGACCAGAGTGGTGGGAAACAGATAAGAATACAATCATCCTTCAGGGTGAATGCTATCATAGAAGTAGATATGAAGTACTAGTCAAATATGCTGGCATTTATGTAGGAAGTATTCATTAAGTTTTCAGGTGTGTGTGTATGTGTGTGTGTAGGCTTCCTGCAAGAGGTCACTGGAGCTCTGAGGTGGGGATAATTAGCCAGGTTAAGATGGGAGCAGAGCAGAACATTTGAGGAAATGGAAGTAATATGAGCAAAGTGGGTGACAGCCTGACTTGTTTGGTTACTTTGGAAAAATAATCATGGCATGAAAAAGAATGTGGGGAGCATTTTTAGAGAAGAACATTACAGAAAGGCAGTCAGATGTTCCTCCCTAGAATATTTAGCCATCAGGGTGAACAGGCAGATATGAGTGACTATGCAAACATGCATGTGCATATGTATATACATACATGCATTTGAATGTGTTACAGACCAGGGAGACAGCTCAGAGGCATAGCACTTGCCTGAGTGCATTACATTTTCAGTAAGTAACATATGCTTGTTGTTTGGGCATCTTTGTATCATATTTCTGGGAAGTCATTTAAAGATTAAAGTGCATTCTTTCCTGCTTCCCAAGGGATCATATTTCACACTCAGGGAGAATGCTTAATCCCTTATTTTGAATTCTGATTTTGGTTTGTCTCACTAGTATCTATAGCTGCCCCCAAAACAGTGGAAGACAGAACTGCCACAAAAAATTCCAGAGCTTTTTCCTATTACAGAACAACCTGCACTTGGTGGGAACTGAAATCATGTTGAATAAATTAAAAATGTTGACTTCTCCACCTCTCCAAAACTTCGCCACCCTGTCCAATTCTCCAGCTCTCTGTGAACACCAAATAGCACAGTGTACAGCAGGTGATAGGAAAAGTCGAGAAGAGAGATCTATGTCTCTTATCATGTGTACTCACAGGGTATGTATATGCAAAAGAGGACTCTGTCTCAGAAGGTCAACTGAAAAAAATGCATATCAAGCAAGTGGCTTAGTACTATTGGTTATGCTTGTTCTCTTTAATAAGCTGATTTGTTTCCACAATTTATTTTAGATTATAAAACTTCCAGTCTCAAAACATAATTATAATTCTTAAAACTGATGATGATAGAAATAATTTGTACAGTAAATAGGCCCAAGAAAAATCCTCAGAGGAACATAAACAAAAGCAGATGGAAGGATCTAGCTTTGCCAAACTAGAAAGCTCTAAAGGTGTTTTGTGTAGAATGCTGCATTGTGTGCAGTTTGTAGCTTTTTAACATGAAGGGCATCAAAAGATTGGCAGAGATTCAAAGAAGGGTAATAAATGCTGATGGAGTTGGCTTGCGTGGGTGCCGGCCGCCTGGAGGACAGCCCTGTCGGGTCAGCCTTGCTGAGAAATCTCCTTCCTGGGCTGCTCAGATGACTCCAATCATCCCATTGCTGGGACAAGGGCTGAGACCATTGCTCACGGCCTGGCTGGCCCTGTGGTGGCAGATCGGCTTAGAAGAAGGGGTGTCTCAGAGCACAGAGCACCTTTCCTGTGGTTTCTTCAGCGAGGGTGATCTGCAGCTCTGCCGTAAATTTCTCTTGCTCTCTCCTTCCGGTTTGGCTGCCCACTGCAGTTCACTTATTTGAAGGAAGTCTCGGATTCTAGGCCACTCAGAATCCACGTATGGGACAACTTATTTTTATTAATAGAAGATAAGCCATTCATTATTTCATTGTCAAAGTTGCTAAACTTGATGTTGCTCATAAAAAATGAATTTAAAATAACCAGACCTCCTACTTTAACTAAGAAAACGAGACTGTTGCTTAAAAAAAGAAAAAAGAAAAAAACAACATCAGGAGTCAGGAGTAATGAGTGGCATGACTATATCAGGACAAGAAGCCCAGTGCAGATGAGAATCTGGGAACCAGCACGGTCCGTGCAGGGAGATCTGAGGCCTGGGCCCTACGCTGTTTCCTTCCCAGAGATGCGGCTCTCACTGCTCACCCCACATCCCCTGGAAAAGCAGAAAGCCATTTGCTGGAGCATCAGAAACTTTCAAAGCTCCCAGATGTTTTTGTTAGTTTGTTTTGTTTTTATATGGAAACTCCTCTTTATGTATTTGTTCCTATAATCCAACTTGGCCCATTGGTTTGTTGCTATGTCTACCTTTCAGAAACATGCCAGGCCAGAGATGACAAGATCTCCACCTTTACACGTCATCTAACTTCCTGTCACCCTGGAGTAGCCTCCTCCTTATCTGTCAAAAGATAGCAAAGCCTTTGCTTAGCTCTTTAGCCCAAGGGGCATCTACCTTCCACGATACCTGACTTTCCGCCCCATGCCACCCTATAGACAACCTCACCTGAATCCTTCCTTTGCCTTCAAGTCCCCCACCCCTCCTTCCCTCTGAAACTAACAGGAAAGGTAAGATGTTAGCAAGGGGAGTTTGCAGAAGGAGTCACTCCAAGACTCTAGGTCAGTCATTCTCTAAATTCCAGTTTGTAATATTTGATTCTTCTATTGGACTATTAATTTCATGTCGTGAAGGAATGGTTCCTAGGGGCTGGAGATTTAGCTCAGCGGCACAGGGCCTGCCTGGCAAGAGCAAGGTCGTGAGTTTGATTCCCGGTACCAGAAAAAAAAAAATAAAAAGAAATGGTTCCTGAGTCCCATTCTTGAGAGCACACAGTGGCACAGCATAGGAGTAAAGACCTGACACCAGCTCCTGGATTCTGACTCAGATGATGTGAAATGAAAAAGAGGGATATGAAGGGAACCAGCACTCAAGGCCCTGTGTGTGTTCCCTGTTGATTCTCTCAAAGGACTACTATAACTGTGCTTTAGGAACCTTTGTCAGGCTCACGGGGCTGGCTTTAAAGTGACATGCCCAAGTCATCCAAAGCATAAGTAGGGCCAGGGTGCTGAAATCACACCTGGCACTGTCTGGCTCCCAGGCCCAGGTTATTTTCATTGTTCCACACTCCCTCCCAACAGGGAGAGTAGAGGATAGAGAGGGCTATGGAAACAAACCATCTGTACTTAATAGCAAAAAAGTACTTTACCTCTTTATCTGAACCATGTTTTATTTACTTGCTTATTTTTAAGGAGGATATATAATGGTTAGAAAAATGAAAAAGCAGATTTCAGGTTTTATTCCAGGTCAATTTTTCTTAAATATCTCAGTTACTAGAAAAAGATGTCTTAAGATCTTTACCTGAGGAGTTTCTGTGTTATGCCTGGTTATTTGAGGAGCCTATTGGACTTTGTATTAGAAAGGATAATAGAAAATCCCTTCAGTAGTTGGAGAGGAGTGTTCCATGAGGTCAACACTGAGGAAGTTCAGACACAGGTCTTTGTAATGCTTTTGGTACCTGTGTGTGTGACAGAAAGCAGGGATGCTTGTGGTTGCAGGTGGCCTTGGAAGTGCAGGCTGTTTCATTTGCACTTCATTTTCTCCAAGGTCTCCCCCATTTCTGTTCTTTGTGTCTTGTCTTTCATTAGCTCTGATATTGGGCCCCCTGTATGTTAACTCACTTAGGCCCCCACTTTTAGTTTAACTATTCAGGACCTTTTTCCTGTCTGCCTAACTTCCTATATCTTCTGACTTCAAGATTCAGTGACTCAGTATTCCCCTTGGGAATCTTAAATAGTTTAACTGCATACATTACTTTTCAATATCACTTCATCCCACCCCACCCAACAGTTTAGGCTGATGAGAACAGGTGCTGGAGGTTACAGTTCTCCCTTAACCCTTGCCCATGTGTGGAGAAATGCTACAGCAAGAGGTAGCTTGAAAATTGCCCTATGGGTTACACTGTCATATTTAGAGATCTATTCAGTGCCTCTCAAACAACATATTCAATGCAAACTCAGAAAGGGAAGGAGATGAGAAAAGACAGAGATACAAAGATTGAATAATAAAGTGGATGAATCACTTAGCAGAGCAGAAGAAAGGAGTGGAGTCTTAGACTTGCTAAGGTCAACTCCAACAAAGAGAAGTGCCAGGAGGGCAAGGACCGCAGACAGCATAACAAAGCAGCATTAAGGTTGGCACCATGTGGACAGGGAAATGGAATGAGGACAAGTGACTAAGGAGGAAGAGCAGGAAGCTGAGCCAGAGACAGCAGAAAGCAGGGGTGGGGAGGAACAAGAAGGCAGCAAAACTAGAAAACATGATGAGTTTATGTCAAAACTGAATTTAAACTGTCTTAGTACATTCAGCTGCTACAATAAAATACCATAGGCTGGGTCACTTATAAACAATAGGAAGATCTACAGGCTGAGAAGTCAAAGATGAAGGTGCCAGCAGATTTGGGGGCTCATGAGGGCCTTCCTGCTTTTTCGTCATAGATAATTCTTTCTAGTATATCCTCACATGGTAAAGATGATGAGTGAGCTCTCCCAGGCTGATGTTATAAGGTTATTAATCACTTTCCTATGGGCAGAGCCCTTATCCCCTAATCACTTCTTCCAAAGGTCCACTCCCCTAATACAATAGTATTAGGGGATTGAGCATAAAGATTTCAAGATATAAAGTTTTGGGGGACATAAATATTCAGACCATAGCATAGACTCACATATCTCAGGGGCTTCTGAAGTTGGTACCTCTGGGTTATAGCAAAGTGCTGTAACTAATGCTTAGAATGATGAAGTGGAGCCATCAAGAACATTTTCAGCTATGCCTGTATTATATATAGAAGATGGCAGGGATGAGTGATAAATTTTAGATGGATTTTAATAAAATCTAGTTGAAATTTAAGTCTTATCAGTAAAAGTATAAGCATTTAGCTCTTTGCAATTCTAAACAGTTTCTGTCATCACAGGTACCTAAAGAAGAGCTAAAACCCACTTTCGTTGTTGGCAGAGGCCCACATGTGATGCCTCCTTTAGAGAAAGGATATGAACTCCTACTCCAGAGGAAGCTATGTTAGAGGGTCCAAGGGGCAGGTGAAGTGGTGTGGGGATGTGAGGTTTGGGAAATCACCAAGACACTTAAGCAAAGGTGTGCCATGTGTTCATATATGTTTAAAAATATAATTCTGGCAAGATACTATAGGAAATTGCACTGGAAGAAGCATTGGCTAGGATGAGCAGGGCAATAAGTCTCCCAATCACAAAGATAGTATTTTAATGCAATACTAAAAAAATCAAAGTTTGTGCAAACAATTGACAATGAAAAAAAATCAAAATTTCAAATAGAGACAGAATCAGCAATGACACTGGCAAGATTCATGAAAGGTTGCATGAATCTGAGTATGTTTAGGAGAAAGGATTAGGTGACTGAAGCCAACTGCAGAGAGTGACATTAGAGGGTCATAGGAGTCATAGAAAAAGCCCAACTTTATGACTCAGGAAGTCCTGTAGGGGATGTGAGGAGAAATAAATTTAGGAAAGTCTATATACAAATTTGTCTCATCTGAAATGGGTCTGGAATAGCAAAGGGCAAAAATCCAACTAATGACTAAACACATGGAACGAGTGCTTTGGCAGCAAAGTCTGGGCCAACTGTAAAGGATGGAGCTTTCTTTCATGTAAGTGCTGCTGGCAGCTTTGTGTGAGAGAGCTGCTGGGGAAGGTGTGTAGAGAGGAGGTAAGATAGTACTAACCATGATGACAAAAAGTGAAGTAACACTTACGCTAAGCAGTTTACAAGTATTATCTAATGCAATCTTCATAATGAGCCTAAAAGGTCTGTGTTATTATTACCCTCACTTTGCAGATGAAGAAATGGACATTTAGAGGGGCTAAGTAAGCTAGGCTTTGGACATAGCAAGTACATGACAAAAGCAAGATAGAAATTCGAAGAGAAGAGGGAGATGGTGTGCTCTAGACAGTCAGGATAAAGATCGAATCAGTTCTGTGGTTTATGGACTGCGTGGCCTTGGGCAGCACTCTCATCCTCCCAGAGCTTCTGTTTCTCCATCTGTAAGATGGGAATAAGAAACAGATCTCACAGGATTGTTGTGAGGGTGAGGTGGGACATGTCAAGTGTCTGGTGTATAATAGGTGCTTAGGATGATCTAGTAACTACTGTAATCATTTGGAACATGCCAGGGTCATTCAAACATTTTACAGGGCAAAAGGAAAGGAAAAATGTGCTGGAGAAGGAAGAGGAAGGCCAGAAGAAATGGAACTAAAGGAAAAAAGGGGCTGTCACTACAGTGTTAGGTTTGTTTTTCTGCTGTTAAGGTCCTTAACTGAGGCTGACAGTGTCTGTACTGGAGTGGTGAGTTAGGAATTAATGGCAGCAATGAAAGCTAATGCTTAGGGGCAGCACTTCCTGAAATCTTGCCTCTGAAGGAAGGAAAAGGAGGAGGGATGTTACTTGAAGAAAACACAGAGGTTACCCAGAGTTCTCTTTCCACCCGCAAATGCCCCATGATAGGAGAAATTGAAGCAGTTTTCTTCCCAGAAAGAAAGAAAATACCAAGTCCAAAACTAAGGATGACTTGCCAACTTAAAGTAACTTATCACATTTTAAAATGCTTTTGTATCCAATGTGACAGGTAGCCTTCAGCAGAATCCTGTGTAATTGTTACACAGGTGGCATCCACAGTTTACTAATATTGAAATGAAGACTCAGTGGAAGATAAGAGGTAGATTCAAAAATTGTCAGTGCAATAGATTAAAAGGCCTTCCATCTCCTGCACAGAATCAAGGTGATGGGCTAATGCTAGAATAGCCATGAAGAGAATGTGTCCAAAAGACAGCTAGTAGGGGAAGGGATGAGCTAAATGCAAGCAAGAAGGGAGGAGATGAGTGAAACAGCAGAGAGGCCTTTAGCTCCTAAACCAGGAGAGAAATATCTGAGAAGGATTGTAAAGTTTAATTTTGCATTAAAAATACACAAAGGCCTTCTGAATTTTCTTAAGACCTTGAGAGAAGATTGGAATTATTTGTGTATTTTGGTTTTCCTAGAGGCTTGGGCACCCAGGACACAATGATGTTTGGATTTCACACGGCTGGCAGATGGTGGCACCAGGTTTGAGTCCAGGTCTTCTGGTGCAGATCCAGCACCAACTCAGCAACTCACAGGCTTTTGTTCACAAATAGAACTCTTGGTTTGCAGAAGTAGAGTATAAAAGAGAACTGTTTTGCTTTACGTGTGAAGATTCATCTTGACTCCACTGAGGATCATGAGTAAAGCATTCAGAGAGATAAAAGATTAAGGATAATTTGCATAATGCTAGTTAGATGGGGAAAGGCTTTTATCTCATTACATTTATTTAATAATCACTGAAGGCTGGATGTCATGCAGAACTTGCAGGAGACTGTGCAGAGAAATTAAAAGTAGGATAAACTGGAACTGCTCATCACAGTGACCCAAACCCAAAGCTATCCACGCTCGAAGAGAATTAGATTCATCAGCATGTACCTGATGTGCCCTTTGCAAAGCATGTTAACCATTTTATGTAAGAAGTGGCATTTCATCCAGGTTCATTCATTTGCATACTTGTGATTTCATTTGCATATATTTTACTGTGCTGCACTCTAGAAATAAATTCTCTTATTTTATTCTCTCCTTTAAATTCCTTACATCCTCTTAGAAGATTAAATGTTGAGGAAAATATTCTTCTGAAGAAGGAAGGCAACTAAGCAGCCTCTATATCAAATCTACCATCAAAACTGTCTTCCTTTAACTATCTGGTGAATGTGTTGCCCAGTGTCCCCTGCATCACCTTAGGCCCAGATTTCCTCACCTCCTAACTAGTCTCTTGGCTTCCTGCCAAAACTACTGAATTCAATCTATTTATTGCCACCTGAGTACTTTCCCTAAAACTCCACTTATCCAGTGCTCCATGGCCTTCTATGGCAATATAATACCACTTTTATATTATTAGGTTCCACACAATTGGTAGTCTTGACTTCCACCATTGTGAAACTGCCAAAATTAGCAACTATATTTATAGCCTTCTCCACTTTAGCATAAAGGAGAAATAAATCTCTTCCAACTCTGCTTACCCTCTTCTTACAGCTTCTAAGAGGTATTGTGTCCTCAACCAGTACACTTTCCCACTGGGTCAGTGGAGAAAGAAAATGAGAAATGTGGAATAAGAAAGCCAATCAGAAAGTCTGGACATATTCTTCCTTTTTCATTGAAAAGAATAAAGACTAGAGACAGAAAAGGGGAAGGAGTGGACAGATAGGGCTTTTAAGAGAAGTGAGATTTTGGAGAAAGAATTTAGAGAAAGTTATTGAAAGTAAAGTTGCTAAGCTTCTAGGAAGCTTATTAACTCAAAGGCAGCCTAGCTAGAAAGTAGATATAGGATGAGGTCGATTCTAAGAAAGGAAATTAAGCTGAGTATTAAAAGAAAAAGTAAGACATAGAGAGAGGCTGGATGAAATCATTGGGATACCAGTTTGGCTGCTTACCTGTGACCAAAGTAATGCAGTGTAAAAGAGATGAAAAATTTCTTTCTTTTATGAAAAAGACTGGGTTTAATGCAATCAAAGGGGTCACTAAGTTTGACAAAGGGGCCCAGGTTCTTTCTATCTTGTTGCTCCTACCAGCATTGTCCTTATGTAATTACAGTTGGCTCATCGCCATAGTCCAATCCAAAGAAAAAGGAAAAAGTCTTCTTTTGAGAAAAGACATTCAGAACTGTGCACATCACTCTTCACATTCCATTTGTCTGAACATGACCAGATTTCCAGATCTAGCTGCAAGGGTGTCTGGCCAATATAGCCTCTAGATGGGCATCTGTGCCCAAAGTTCAAAGTTTAAGGACTATATTACCAAAAGAGAAAAGAGAATACTGTCAGTTGAGGGACAATTAGCAGTCTCTACTTATAGGAAGATAAACAGAAGAGTCAAATCTTAATAAGCTTGAGTAAACTATACAGAGTTTGAATGCCAACCTGTATCAAATTTCAGAGGTGCTGTATGTTGGTTTTAGAGGGTTCAAAAGACTAGAAAGGGAACTCTTAGAAGGTAAAAATATATGTATTTGGTATGACTGATATAGTACTATAGGAGGGACACAGTGAAATCCATGACTATGGCCCATAAGTTTATCTCTAGTGCAAGAGATACTAGGTCAGCAAGCTTTGTTTATATAGAACAAATAATAAATATTTTAGGCTTTATGGATCATAAAATGTCTATCCAATCTACTCAACTCTGCTGTTGGAACACAAAAAAGCCTATATAATATTTAAGCGAATAGATTTAGTGGTATTTAAGGAAATATTATTTATAAAAACAGGGGCTAAGGGCCAGATTTGATCTATGGATCATCATTATGACTACTTGGACGTTATAGTACTCTGAAGCTGGCATCTTGCCCTACTCTTTCCATTCATTATTACTTCTCACTTTAACAGACTACATTGTTTTCTAGGCCCTAAGCTATAAAGTAAATCAGACATGGTGCCTAAACAAAGGGAGGCTGTTATCTAGGAAGGAGACATACAAAGAAATGATATCAAAACACCTGGTAATTTCTACATTAAACAAATGGGTTTTATGCTGTAGGGACACAATAGAAGGTGTGTCAGAGTTTTCCTGGGTACCAGAACAGACTTCTCAGAGATATGGTGGAGTTGGAGCCTGAGGATATGTGGAAGTGTCCCTGGATGACTAAAGAGGAGAGGTGACTGAAGGAGAGGAGGCAGTATGTGGAAAATAAGAGACTTTGGTATATTTGGAGCACCACAAATGTTTAAGGAATGGACAAGTAAAGGCTTGGGAATTCATATTATAAAACATCATTTGTAAGTCATTTTAAAAAACTTTATAGGACTTTAAAGAATTTGTGGAGGTGATGGGAAGCCACTGAGAAAAAAGTACTGAACCAAGCTGTAATGGCATTAGACTTTAGTGTTAGGGAGGACATGTGTTAAGGAAGGGGAAGAAGATAAAAAATAACAGAGGATTGTGAAGTATTTAGCAAGGGTGTGTGTATGCATGTGCATGTGTGTGTGACTGTGTCTGAGATCGTGACTGGAGACCAGCAGGGAAAAAGTGAAACAGAGTCAAGAGATTCTTAGATGTTTGAAGTGACAGGAACAGTTGGCTCTTGGCAGGACATTTTACTGGGAGAAAAGAATGATGGATGAGCCTGGATTCTGAGCATGATGTTACTTACCAAGACAGCATGGGATGTAGAAAAACTAAGTTTGGAAATTTTGATGATTTTGGTATCCACTTGCTATGCTTGTGGCAAATTCTGCTGCCATCCACTATGCAGTTGGAGCTGTATGGCTGCCAAAGTGAGCACACTTGGATGTTTCTATTGCCTGGAAAATTCTGTACTAGAACTATAGACCTAATTGACTAAGATGGTTAGTTTGAGGACTGAGTAGTTACTTACATTCTTATGTTGTGGTAAGTGAAAATTACACAGTCAAAATTGGCAAATATAGAAGTCTCAGTATGTTGTCCAGGCTTTTTAGAGGACTGGAATACAAAGTGTATATAATTATGAAAGGGAAATTACTTTATTGCCTTACAAGATCAGCAGCTAGATAGTCCTACACTGGCCATCTGCAGAATGCAGAGCCAGAGGAATAAGTAGATTCTCAGTCCAAGAAGGTAGAAACTTTGAAACAAGAGGGGCAAATAATATAGCCCTAGTATAAGGGTGAAGGCCTGGAAGGTCCTTATGGAAGTTCTGGTTTAAGTCCATCTACAAATGTTGAAGAAGCTGGAGTCTGATGTCCGCAGGTGACAACAGCAAACAATGTACCCGCTCAAGCAGAATGGAGCCCATGTGTGTGGTGGGTTTTTTCTGTCCCACTTGTTCCATCCAGGCTCCCAGTGTAATGGGTGATTTAGCGTATATTCAGGGGAAGTCTCCCCACTCAGTTCACTGACACCTGCGTCTTATCTCTGGAAACACACCCACAGAACAAACCTACACCTGTGCTTTAGTAATTTTCTAGGTATCTCTCAATCCAGTTAAGCTGATAACCAAGATTAACCACCAACCAAGCTGGGGATACTTAAAATGTAGATATGAGATGGAAAATCAAACCGAAGCCTGCCGATGCTAACAGTAGACACCACATTTTACATTGACATTCTCTATAAACAACACAAAGAATGAGGCAGTTGCTTGAGTCAGAGACAATTACACAAACTGTCGGTTACTTAGGGGAAACTAGTAGGTCTTGGTGCTGAGATTGGTGAATTTCCAATGTGATAAGCAATTTCTCTAAGCAATCTCCCTGTAAAATTTAAAATGAATTTCACTGGGCTACTTTGTCTTTTGATAGTATGGCAAAATTGTATAACTACTGTTTTACATGGCTTCAGTAGTTCTCAATTTATTTATCATCTTAATAAGGCCCCTGCATCAATATCCTTCCCAGGTTATGATGAAAGAGAAGCCTGAACCATCTGAAAGCTGTATGACTTTCTGATTCCAAGTGTAAGCAGGAGCAAGTAATGATATTCTTATATACTATTGTCTTAACATATAGTTTTCTTCTCTTATTTTATGAATTTAACTTTTGTTATACTTATACATTTAAATAGGGTTTTTCAGGAGGTCAGTATTATAGGGCAGGTATTTCCCATGCCATTAGGTATAGGTCAACAAAATCTTTTCTTGTTGAAAATATTATAAATAGATCAACAAAGTGCTATCGCTATCAGTTATTCTCTGAAATATGGAAATGGACTTGTACTGAACGACTATTATCAGGGGATTTTTCTTATCTCTGCAAAAAGGCTAGCTAAGTAAACTCATAGTCTGAGCTAGAAAACAGGCAGACTTTGTAAATTAGAACAGATGGAGGCATTTTCTTCTCAAAAAGAGCACCTCTCAACAGTATGGTTCATCATCCTGACTTTTCAGGTTTCGTTTTTTACTTCTAACCAGAATAAGATCCATTAAATGCACTGTGAGAATGTCCTTAGTGCATTCCAGTGACCATGTTTATTCATTCATTTGAGAGATGTGCACTTCAACATTTGAGAGATGCTGGGAAAGGGAGTAACAGTTTGGAAGAAATGTGCTGCAAAGGGGTGGAGCATGCAGATAGGACAGAGATTAAACCCAGATGCATCCCACTCAGGTTCCTGATATTTTTCCTCATAAACTGTGTATTTTCATTCATTAAATATCCTAAATTTACATTTAGGATAATTTTAAAGTTTTTTGTAAATTATACTACACAAAAAGTGATTGTCCAAAAGAGTGACTTTCAAAACATAAATATGTGTCATTAAAAATTATTATACTCAAGTATCTACCATACAGACCAAGAAATGAGATTAGCAGAATTCCAGAAATAGCACACCCACACACACACACATGCACACACATGCACACATGCACACACTTCCCATCACCAGATTCTCCTTGCCATGCTGATCACAACATTTACTTTTATGATGGTCACTTGGCATCCATAAACATTGACTTTCTGAATTTCCATAAATGAAATCACTTAATATATATTATTTTGGGGGGCTGGGGATTTAGCTCAGTGGCAAAGCGCCTGCCTGGCAAGCGCAAGGTCGTGAGTTCGGTTCCCGGTACCGGAGAAAAACCAAAAAAAAAAAAACAATATATATATATATATATATTATTTTGTGTCTGGCTTCTTTCGCCCAATGTTATGAGTGTTCTTTCACTATCCATAGGATTGTATGCCTAGATTTATCATTTACATTGCTATGTAACATTTCACTGTCCACATAAGCCTCAATTGCTTAACCATTTTATTGTCAACAGAAATTTAAGTAATTTCTAATATGGAGATTTTCCTCTGCCCCATTTCTTTGGTCTCTTCCATTTCTCTTTGGTAACACGGTTTACAAACCATGATAAGGTTTAAAGGAAGAGATGAGGAGGGCTTTTATCAACTGAAAACTATGACAGACTTTCCTGGAATTATCTTCTATGAATTCATTCAAATAAATTAACATACATATGTGATATGCACAGGTAAAGTACTAAAAATATGGGGTATTAATTGTTCTGTCTCCATTCTTTTTTGACTTTTAAACACAGGTTAATTAGTAACTTGTCATCAATGAATTCGTACAATATCAGGCATTGGTGCTAATCTTAAAGCTCTACAAAGTAGGAACTGTGATTATATCCATTTTACAGATGAGAAATTGAGGTAAAAAATGGAGATTCTCACATGCAATCACACAGCTCTTTAATATTATACTTAGAATTCAACACTGATGATCAAAACCCATAACTGTACTCTCAACATCTGTACTCTCACTAAGCAGCTCAGTTAAGAGAGAATGTTGTGCAAAAAGGCAGAGTTTATACTTCTGGTCAGGTTATGCTTGTAAAATCATATAATACTTATTTCTGATGAAAAAGAATCTTACCTGTCTATTCAGCCACAATGACCTATATCAGAGCAGAAGAATTTGGAGGTGGATCCCTGAAGATTGTGAGGACTCTGTTTTGTTCTCCCACTGAACTGGGTTCTGCAGAGGCAGAGGGACTTAGGGAAAATACCCCATCAAGCACTCACTTTGGAGCAGAACCTGAAACCTACAGCTCTGGCTCCCCAAGTTTATAAGGGGCAAAGATCACTTAACCAGAGGCATGTCATTCCACACAAAAACTTCAGTGGGTCATAGGACCTGCCTTCTTGCTAGTACTCAATAAATGTCTGAATGAGCCAGAAGAAAATATATGAAAGTACTTGCCTAGTTTTATGGAACTGAGACCTTCGGTTGGTGAGAATCATTAGAATGCCATTCTGACTAAGCTTAGCTTCCTGTGTGTTCTTCCTTTTTGGAACAGGTAATTCTCCGGGAGCTGCTACAGACCCACTCATAAACGGTGCTGCATGTGATGCTTCCTGGCAAAGCATTTGTTTACAGTTTTATAGACACAGCTGTGAGTGTGTGGCATTGTCCTCTGTATCCAAAAGTAAAGGGAGTCAATTAAAATCCTGATTTATTTATATCTCTTTTGTGACTTCAATTGAATATCTTGTTAGGAAGAGTTCTATTAATGTGATTTATCACAATAGACAGCATGGTTCCTGCTTTAATTGATTTATATTTTCTCCATATAAAATTTTCTCTATATCTCTGTTTGCACCAGCTTTTACTGTCCTTTTCACCTCTCACACTTTGCTGGGGCGATCATTTCTACAGGGACTAGATTTTTTAAAATACAACCAGCATTTTAAATCATTCATTTTCTCATTTATATAATGACTAATAATACATTCCTTACATTTACTGAAATTAACATGGGTTTTAAACCATTAGTCAAAGAAAGAAGAGACTTTAAAGAAAAGGCTTCCTCCTGTTCTTAGTGGATGAAACAGTTGATGTTTTGTTAAGAGATTTTTATCTGACTTTAATTCCCTAGCCTTAAGGTATTCTTAACAGTTATACATGGAATGCGTTGTCTTAAATAGAAGTGTATCTATGGTATCATAGTTACATCCGGACTTTAAAATGGATCATTTCATTTCACACATGCTATAGAATCCTGCACTTTACCTTTAATCATCTCAACTGCTTTACTAAAAATGATTCTGTTGTTCCAAATTCCTACATCTATGGATGGATATATGAAATTGTAGCAGTAATTTGTTCATAAGTACATGTTTTATAACATTTGCTATTAGAGTAATAAAACGTATTGCAATAACAATATGCTCTGCCTGATAGACTTTCATCATGAAATTCCATTAGCACAGTGAGCCAGTATCAGTTTTTGAAAGTGTCTTCCATTGTGGTGGATGGGAAATACTCTGTATAAATTAAGGGAGAAAGTGGAATTAAACAGGAATTTCCAGGAAGACTAAATAGTGTGGACAAATACAGAAACATGAATGGATGCTAACTAAGACTTTTTGACATTTGTGCTATTGTCCCCTGCATTTTCATCCCAAACCCACCATTGCCCCACAGAGGCTAGCTGTCATCCTTGCCTACAGAACTGCTTCTCTAAGCCCAGCAGCAGGCTCCTACTCGGCAACCCCGATGGCTGCATGCTAGGCTTCGTCTTCCTCACTCAGATGTTAGCCCTTCTTTTTCCTGATTTCTTTCTTGACCACTGCAAGGCTGACTGTCTTCCTACAGACCTCTCCTGGCTCCTCCTGGGCTCCCCTCAGCACTATCCCTGATATTGCTTACATCTGCCTTTCTCTGAAGTGCTCTCCTCTTGCCTCTTCATCAGCCCATGAGTGACCTTTTTCCTGAATTGTACCACCTGTATCAGTGGCTGCCCAACACAGTCAAACACAGCTTTTCTCAAACCAGACACATTCCACTATTCCCTAAAACAGCCTTTCTTCTGAGCAACTTCTCTGAGCTCTCTGCCTCAGTCCCTGTTAGTACCTCAGTCTCTCCCATCGCACACACATCAACCAAGCCGAGCAGTCGAAGTTCCTGTCCCACCAGGTGTTTTGTTCTTTTCTCTACATTTCATTGCTAAGTTCGCTTCCCCCCATCTCTACTCCTAGCATGTCAGGGTAGACCCTTGCAGTGCTTCCCTGATTTCTATCTTGTTTTCTCTGATTCTTCTTGCTCAATGTTAGAAATTGGTCCTCCCAACATGCTCTCAGACCAAGATCCTTCTAAAAACAATTACAATATCTCCCTGTTATCTGCCAATTAAAGTTTAAGATGTGTTTTTACACTTTTACTTTTTTATTAGTACATATTTGCAGTTCATAATGATTACAATTATCCTGGGGTGATGGTGCATTACATAATATGTCTCAATTATTTTTCTCATTTTTTGTTTGTTTTTCATCTGCTACTCTTTCCCTTACTCCCTGCTCCTTCCAACTTTTGGTACCCTTCCCATTATGAAAACTTTAATGTTTCATAATGAAGCTGCAATTTCTTCCTAGACTTAGTTTTTATTACTCTTATCTATGTTTTCTGTACTTTAGCCAAACTTAAGTGCTTGCAACCATAATAATGGATAGATATTGTTACAGTTAAGCTTAGTTGTCAACTTGACTGTATTAAGAGGCTCCTGGCAAGGTGGTCACAGGGGTGCTGCTCTCATCAGTGGATGGACCCGCTGGGGTCCAGAGCTGAATGTGCTGTCAGGAGGTGGTCTCAGTTGGAGCAGTCATCAAAGGAGCATTGTCGGAGTGCGAATCTCTCCCAGGTCCTGCTATCTTGCTTTGCTTCCAACAAATTGACAGGTTTGCTCTACCACACCTTTCTGCCATGATAATGGTTTGAGTCCTCTGAAACAGTGGACCTCTCCTCCTTTAAGATGTGAGTGTTAGGTTTTTTGACTAGTATAAACAATTACTACCACCAACCCTCAGGTATTGTAATACGTGAAAACGTAAATAATGAAAAACATAACATGACCCACTTAATACAGCCCATCTCCTCATAAAATATTTCATCATAAACTTATAAGTTTGAACAAATTCAAATGTTTAAAAATTCTGTACTTGTTTTAATTATGTAATCTCCTAAAAATTATGCTGCTCTCTAAAAATGACTTCTTTTCCTGGTTGGGGCGTGATGTTCTCGTTTCCTTTTTGTGGAAAAGAAACTGACAGCTCATACCTTAAATCTGACCTTCTTTTCCCCAAATTGCAGGCCATTTAACTTACTTGGTCTGTACACATATTCTTTTGATCCTAATTCTTTGTTGGTTTTTGTGAATTTCCTCACTGACTTTCCCTTGCCCTGGGCACCATTGATTTGACACAGCTCCTGGCTTTCCCAGCTCTTTTGCTCTTTAGTTAGGAAGCAGAGCCATATTCTACACCTACTGTGTGCCTTTTACTGTCACCTGACTCCTCTGCAGCCCTTCCTGCTCCTCCCTGCTTTCCCTGACCACTTCTTCCACATGCTACCTTAGATGTGCTTCAGACAGACCCTCTGCAGTGCAGCATCAATATAACAGCTTGTTGAATTTAAATAAGTAATATATTTAAAATGGTGTTTGGTTTTCTTTGTCCTAGTAGAAAATTTGATTTCTGAAACATTCCTGACTTTCAAGAATATTGTCAAGTCATTTTGATTGACAATCGAGAGATAGCAAGGAAATGCTTTCTTACTTCATGCAGTTCTGCTCTTATAATTTTGCCACACAGAAGTTCAGATTTTAGGGTTCAGTCATATGACTACTGAAGTCACTTCTGTACGCGTTACATTATTTTTAAAGTAGGAAATTTCTTTCTTGAGGCCTATTTATGGTACCTTTCTCAGACACTTGTCCTGAGGTCTACCATACTCTATGAGGCAAGAGAATGCTTGGGAATGCACACCATGTAGCATCTGAGTGTTGGGCTCCATTACAATTTGGTAATTGCCTCAGATTCTGCACCTAAGCTGTGGATTTCAGTAACCATTGGCATTTCCTGTTCTTTTTACCTGACTCACCCTATTGTGTAACTGGTGCGGTACGATAGCTTTAATATGGAAAAAATAAGTGACAATTCTCCAGAGGCTATTGAGAGGTTGATTTCTAAAATAGGGGTTGGTTAAAATTCAGGCAACTGACTGTAATTTAGGGGGGAAAGCAGAGTCAATGAGGCTGATATAATGGTTTTCTTCACAAGTAACAATGCAATTAACCACTCGTTTTAATTGAAAAGGTACAGAAACTCTTGGACCTGTTCCGATGGCCTTCATCACAAAGTAGAGACAGGCAGGTGAAGCTACGGCAGACTTCATTGTTGTGAATTGTTGTACTGTATGCATTTAGTAGCACTATCTTTAGGGAAAATGAATCATTTCAGTGGATTCAGGCCCTGCATTATCTCATGCCGCTGCTTAAACCTGGCTTTTAAATCAGAATAATAAGTAGTTTATTTACATGGGATATCGAGAGATAGCAAGGAAATGCTTTCTTACTTCATGCAGTTCTGCTCTTATAATTTTGCCACACAGAAGTTCAGATTTTAGGGTTCAGTCATATGACCACTGAAGTCACTTCTTAAATGCAAAGATCTATTCTACTTTAGTAAGCTTATTTATCACCTGGGATGCTAGCTCTCACATTTTAAAGCATGGGGTCTAGGAGCAGTTCAGGGAGTTGCATTTTTAAGGCATCCTCATTGACTCTGGTAAGTAGATTATAGTCTATGATATATAACATATGAATATACACTGACACAAAAAATAGACATGTTGGCCAATGGAATAGAATTGAGGATGGAAAATAGCCCTGTATGCCTTTAGCCATCAGCTTTTTGACAAAAGTGTCAAAAACATATGCTGAAGCAAAGATAGACTTTTTAATATGGTACTGAGGAAACTGCTTATTCACGTGCAGAAGAATGAATCTAGACCTATAGCTCTTACCCTGTACTAAAATCAAATCAAAATATATCAAAGGTTTAGATATTAAAAACAGAATTACTGAATTTTCTGGAAGATAACATTGGTAATACTCTTGAAGACATAATCATCAGCAAGGACTTTGTGAACTGAACAAGAAATTGCACAAGAGGCCTTGCGCCCAGGCAGCGAGTTCTC
>NW_004955518.1:691831-700121 GCF_000276665.1 Chinchilla lanigera | reverse complement strand
AAAAAAAAAAAAAAAAGAAATTGCACAAGAAATTACATGAAAAAGCAACAAATGGGATTATATCAAATTACAAATCTTCTGTACAACAAAGAAAATAATGAACAGAATGAAGAGACAATGTACAGAATGGGAAAAAATGCCAGTTACTGCTCAGAGACTAATATCTAGAATATATAAAAAAGTCAAAAAATTAGGCTCCCAATAATAAAAAACCCAATCAAAAATGGGCAATTTAAATGAGTAGACACTTCTCAAAGAAGATGTAAAAATGGCCAGTCAGTACATGAAAAAGTGTTCAGCATCTTTTTCCGTTAGACCAATGCAAATCAAAACAAGTGAGATTCCATAAGAATGATTATCATCAAAGACTCGAAAAACAACAAATGCTTGTGAGGCTGTGGGAGGAAAAAAGGAACCATTCTATACTCGTGGGAGTGAAAACTAGTATAGTGACTATGGAAATCAGGATGAAGATTCCTCAAAAACTAAAAATAGAAATTCCATTTGATTCAGGTGTACTTCTTCTGGCAATCTTCTCAATCTTTAAGACATCATATTTCAGTGGTGCATGCATACCTATGTTTACAGCAGCACAACTCATAACAGCTAAATTTTGGAAGTGACCTATATGTCCATCAGCAGATGAATGGATAAAGAAAATGTGCTATAAACGCAATGTAGTACTGCTTAATCATAAAGAAGGATAAATTAGAGTCATCTGTAGGAGAATGGATGCACCTTGAAACTACGATTCTAAGTGAAATTGCACACAAAAGATTAAATATCACATGGTTCCTTTTATATGATAAACCCAATATATAAATAATTTAAAGAAAAAATAGAAATTGTAAGAAACAGAGGTAAGATTTGTGGAAATGAGAAGGTAATCTAGGAATGGAGTGGGGAGGGAAAGCTTGGGAGACAAGGAGAAATAAAATTACTAAGTTGTAATATGTATATGTATCAGTTCTGCAAAATGAATGTAATTATTCTACACACAAACATATAGTAATTTTAAAAAAAGATTCATTGAACTTTGAGTGCACTTTTTGCACTCCAATTATACCTCAAATTTTTTAAAAAAGAAACACTCTTATCCAACAGAATAAGTAATTGAAGTAATTTGAATTCTGTTTCTTGTATTTACGATATTTCACTTCTACCACACTGTTTAAATGGAAGAATATGTACTCTCAAGCTTACCCCAGCACCACAGGTGTTGGGAACATGTGAAAGAACAGTGTGTGGGTTGCAAGCCAACTATATAGCTGGGTGTGTTGGTCTGGTTTGTGTCTACAATGAAATACCCATGGCTAGGACTAGTCTAAAGAAAAGAAATATATGTATTTAACTTACAGCTTTGGAGACTGAAAGTCCAAATAGAACAGATCTGCCTCTACTGCAGCCTCATCTGGCTGCATCTCAGGATGGCAGGGCATGTGCAAGAAGCAGAGCTCACATATAAGAAGCCTGAAAGCAATTCAATTGTCAGGCTCATTCTAACAACACTTTGAAGAGAACTAACCAAAGTCCCATAAGAACAACTTCATTTCCCTCCACGAGCAGTGCCCTCAGTTGTCTCCCTTTAAGCTCCAGTTCTTAAAGATTCCACATCATATCCCAGTGCCACCACACAGAGGACCATGTGCCAACACATGAAGCTTTGGGGGACACACTCAGACGGCCGCCAAACTGTAGCATGGACGATCCCTGAAGTGCTCTTCAGGAAAGTGATGATTAAAGAGCCAGACATGTTGTCACGTGCCTGTAACCCCACACTCAGGGAGGCTGAGGCAGGAGGATCATGTGTTCAAGCCCAGTCTACTTGACCTAATGATTTAGGAAGGTCCTTTTATAGAAATAAAAAGGGCTGGGAGTGTAGCTGAGTATGAAGGCCCTGGACTCAATACTCATCACCATTAAAAAATAGATTAAAGAAAAACAATAAAAATGTGCTACTTTGAAGCTTACATATGTATTATTAAAATTCAGTGGTAATCTCAGAGATTGTTAAGAATTTAGATCACAAAAAATTTTTGAAGAAAGACACTGCACAACCCATTTTTGATAAACTACTGCTATTCTGCATCAGTAGTTGTGGTTTCCTGGGACCCTAGAACAACATCACAAAGTCAGAGGCCATTCTGATTAGCAGAATCTTTGAAAACTTTTTTTTCATTACTTAACAAATATTATTGGCTCAGTATCAGAGACTAAGGTCTGTTCTACATGTAGCAACTTTAGGTGAAATGGCCACTGATTTCTAGGACTTTAAATTTTGATGATATTCACTGGCATTGTGAGAGCAAGAAATGTAGTACTCAAGAGGTCAAAGTAGTAGACTTGTTTAAAAGTTTTAGGTGTCCTCTCTAATCAGGTTAATAATAATCTTTAGTTATTGTGGGCTGATCAGGTCTGCAATCTCCCAAATGAGTGTATGATGAAGGTTAAATAAAAAGAGGCAAATGGAATGATATCAGGGCTCCAGGAGGATCAAAACCCTCTCACAGAATTCAAGATTCTTTCAAGGGTAAGACCAAGATCTTCTCTGTGTGGCCCGTATTTATTTGGTTATCAGAATAAGTGAGGGAAGTACTCAAGAAGGTGGAATCACTCAAGGACTTCTCCAAGTAAGGTATTAAATTAACCCTTAATAAGGATAATAAGTTAATCCATCCAGGAGTGAGATGCCTGAAGCTACAGACTTTATCTAGTTGAGGTTGGATCCAGGTGTGCTTGGCTATGATCTTGTCTTATCCTTTGAGGCTTTCTGGCTTCATCTGTCATTACAGGTTTTAGTAATGATTAGTGACTCACAGAGGTCCACTTGCTATAGGTCTACTGACTCTAGACAAGGAGCTCCTAGTCTAGACAAGGAGCCTAGGCCTTGGATAAATTCACAAGTGAACATGAAAAGCCAGTTGATTAATTTAAGTCCTGCTCAGTGCTGCTTTGTAGTGGTTTCCTTCACTCTCTTACCTTTTGATCATCTTTCTCAGTGTCCTCCCACATGAGCATTTTTCTACCACATTTCTCTTAAGATTTAAGTGTGGGGATCCAGCAGTAGGGAAGAATTGTCTTCTTGGCAAAGAGAGCCAGTAAGTGGGAACTCCCACATCAATTTAGATCTATTTGTCCTTTGTATGGTCCTGTAACATTCACTTGCCCAGCAGCATGCAAAAGCCTCTGCTGGAAACAAAATGCTTCTGAGATTTGGGATGCAGGTTGTGGCTCAGAATCGTAAGTGGTCTTCTTGATACTCTGCATTGCTAGATAAGGCTTACATAGCAAATATCTTTGTCCATTAAGAAAGAAAAGTCTAAGACAAAAGTGCACTTAAACAATTCAAAGAGATAAAAGGCCCATGGTAGAAACAGTGGGAAGGTTAGTGTAGGTTACGTTAGGGCTACAACAAACCTCTGTCCCTTCATAGTTGAACCTATCACTCATGCCTAGTTCTATTTGAATTTTTTCTTCCTTTAACACTACCTAAAATTCCTAACTTATAACTGAAAGTTTCTTAGAGAGTTGAGGCAGGGCCAGGATATGCCAAGGTCAGGAAGTTTCTTAATACTTATGTGAATGATCCCTTGAGGTCAATTTTGGCTTCCTAGGACTTCTCATCAGACTGCTGGGCAATTTGTGCCCCTTGTTTCACCAAAGAAAGACCACATAGTATCTTAGAACCAGTACAGAGGGTTTTAGAATCTTTTGAAAACTATTTTCATAGTTTTTATGCTAATGGTTATAGAGAGATAAGCTCCAGTCCCCCAAACAGCATCTTCTTTTCAGATCAATGTTATGTGTCCTTTGTCAAGTAAGTTTATATTTCATCCCATCCTATTCCTTCATGGGCATGACAGAATCATTGGCCCATTTAATAGAGTGAAGCAGTTTTTCAATCAAAGATGAAGAAGAGGCAATGTTTGTGAGCACTAATTTTTGACACACACAAGAAAACTACTTGTGCTGGAAGTAACTGTTAAATATAACCAATAAAATTTTATACAATGATGTGACTCATTGTTACCTCAGTTTTGCCTATCTGTATAGTCCTGTGTGTTTTGATTAAAACCTTTTGAAGCCATGGGAACTTGAGATCAATTCTTTGGAGGCTATTTTCTGTTCTACAAAGAGTATTTGGCTGCCAGGGGACATATGTGCACAAATTTTCTCACCTGTGTCAAGGCTAATTACAGCTACATAGACTCAACCTCGCAGTGCCAGGCTAATAAGTGCAAGTTTCGAGATGACCCAACGTGGTTAGACCAGCAAGAAACAGAAGTTTTTAGCCAAGTTGAATGTTCTTGCTCGATGGAGAAGTGGAGAGGGAAACACCAGCTGTTGCTGAGAAGATGCGGCTCTGGAAGCCTTATAATCCCTGCAGACTCTGTGATGGTTTGAGCATTTTCAGTGTGTGCAGTGGGGGATTGCAGGAAATAGTGATGCGGGGACAGGAGGCCTGGCACCTGCTCGTCACCTATTCCCTTCCCCTGTTCTTTGGGTTTCTCTTGGAAGTTCAAATTCAGAGGAAGTTCTTACTTTGAAAGCTTCAAAAGTCAGTTTATTCTACAGATATTGTTTGTAAATTTTTTCAAATTGTTCTTGCTGATAAAATTTATGTGAATTAGAGATTACTTCTAGGTTTGAGATTTGTAGTAGGAGTTTTTATTTTGTTTGTTATCATTCAACAAATATGCATGAAGCACCCACTATATGGTAGGTATCCATGGGCAACTGTCTACTTCAGAGAATGCAAAGTCTCACTTCTTGAGGGCTCTACACTTTGCACTCTTGGCCCTGGGTCAAACTACAGAATTAAGTCCTGCTGACAGATGTTTTCTTGTCATGGCTGAAGACTTCCAGGGAACGGTCCATTGAGGACCTATCTTGGCAAGGCTCTTTTGGTTGAATCTTTAAGCACAGCAGCACAAGACACGGCTTCTTCGTGAGTGGTATAACCAGGGGAAAGAAATGAGAGAAGCTTCATTTTCAACAACCATATGAAACAAGCAAAACTGCAAGTTAGCATGCTCTAATTAAACTTTTTTTGAGAACAGGAAGTATCTGGTTTTTTGTTGCATTTCTCATTCAATAAATTAATAGTCACAAACTGTTATGGTTTGAATCTGTGTGTCCCCCCAAAGCCTCAAGTGGCCACGTGGCAGGCTTTTAGAGTTTGATGGGTATGAGAGCTACACCCACCCTGGGGTGGATAGTTTGCATATGTAAGAGAGAGGAAGAAGCTGCTTGTGGCCATTCCTCCCCCATTCCAGCCTGGTGTGTGGTTGCTGCTTAGCTGCGTTCTGCCACCTTGAGCTGTAGCTCTTTGCCATGTGCCACTCTGCCTTATAGTCTGCCAAGTACGGACTGAAACTTCCACAAACTGTTAGCGAGATAAACCTTTCCTTCCTTAATTTTGGGCATCAGGTATTTTGTCCCAGCAGTGAGAAAAAAGTAACCAAGACACAGACAAACATGTCAAATCATTTGGAAAGGGACTTAAAGCATGAAAAATATTCATATAAGTAACTTAATCTTTGATGTCAAAACTTTCTTCTATTCAGGAAAAGATACTTGATCTCTTACATTGTTTCTACAAATGCAGTCTGCAGACTATCTACTAAAAAGTCACCTGGATGAAGCTACATGCTTTTTAAAACTGTCTACTAAAATGCAGATTTCTACTTCAGAGACCTTCTGAATTTGAAACTCAGAAGATTAGGCCTGGACATCAGCATCTGAACAAGATGACAAGTGGATTTTATATGCACTAAATATTGAATGCCTCTGCTTACGGCTTTACTGGTTTCTTTGCAATTTTATGCCAAAAGCAAAGTTATCAAATGATGTTTCTGTAACACTTAAGAGAATCACAGGGACCAGGCCACATTCTGGCTCCTCTGTTCAGTAGCTGTTTAACACTGGTCAGTTATTTAACTTATCTATGTGTCAGTTTTCTCTTTTGTAAAATGTAGAAAATAAAGATAGTCACCATACAGTGTTTGAATTTTAAATAAGACAATACATGTTAAATTCTTAAAATAATGTCTTCCACTTAGGATACCCCAGATGTTGTTGTTATTATTGTTTTTAGTAAATAATCTGCAAACACTGTTTTCCCATTAATGTAAGTACATGACAACAATATGAGGTAGATGTACCAATGTGAAATGAGTAGATTTTTAAAAAGTGCTCTACATTGGAATTAAGAGTTTTCAGTGGCTGGCCACAGAAAACATTTCTTGTAACAGCAACAATACCTCTTGGTAAGTTAGTGTTTATAACACGTGCAGGTCTGTCACAGTCATTTCATCTTTCCTTCAGAAAATCGGAAGGGGCTAGAAAAAGGAGAGACAGCAAAGCATGTGGAGGGACAGAGAGCATGGATTTGTAGGTGACAGTTTTGATTGACATTTCTGTCTATATTGTCTTCACCAGGTTACATCGCCTGCCTGAGCTTCTGTCTGTGACAGTTATGAAGTGGGGAGAAAATGTGACATTATATGTAAAGCTCTTAGCAAAATGCCCAAAACATGATAAGTATTCAACATCTGTAACTATCAAGCCTCAGAGCTACACAGACAACAAGGAACAAAGCCAAGGGCTGAGCCGGGACTGCCTCTGTAAGCACAGTGCCATTGATCTATTGATCAGGCTCCTGTAAATCTCAGAGTTGTTAAGCATTTTATAACAATCCATGCCCCAATTTCTTTAAACCCTCTTAATTTACCCATAAAACTATGCTCTCCATTTGCAGAGGTCATCATTTTAAATATTTTTATTCTTTTATTTTTTTATTTTTTATTTTAAAGATAAAAGGAGGAAAACATTAACAGACCAACAACCTTTTACAGACAGACAACCATTCACAAAATAGCAAAAGACCAGTACAGACAATACAGACTTACAAACAAAGTGGTAGGAAATTAACAATGCTTCTTGTATTACATATTGATATCTTCAAAGTGGTTTCTCATGAAAACAAGTAGAGACATGCAATAGTGATCAATCAAGGACTCATTGACAGTTTCTTTCAGCAAAGAAATATAAGACAGTAGAACAACTGTGTCAACTATCCTGTATCTACATACATACAAAATTTCTGCTTCTTTCCCTTCTTTTTTCCCACACCCCAGTTGCCCTTTACCCTTGAGCATTTTCCTATCATTTCACAATGTCTATCATACCTCTGAGTTTAAATTAACTCTTTCAGGTATTACACTACTGAGCTAATGAGGTGGTTGCACATGCAGGTCTGATTTATTTCACTTATGAGTATGGTCTCTAGCTGTAACCATTTACCTATAAAAGCCTCGAGTTTATCTTTCTTTATAATTGAGTAATATTCCATTGTATAAAAGTACCACAGTTTTCTTACCCAATCCTTGGTGGACGGACATTTGGGTTTCTTCCACAATTTAGCAATTGCAAATTGTGCTGCTATGAACATAGGTGCACATATCATTGTGATATGATGTTTTTAGGTCTTCTGGGAAAGTACCCAGAAGGGGAATAGCTGGGTTGAATGGGACCTCTAGACCTAGTTTTCTGAGGAATCTCCAAACTGATTTCCACAGTGGTTTCACCAGTCTGCATTCCCACCAGCAGTGGAGAAGGGTTCCTATTTCTCCCACAGCCTTGCCAGCATTTGTTATTGGTTATTTTCTTAATGCTAGTCATTCTTACTGGGGTAAGGTGGAATTTCAATGTTGTTTTCATTTGCATTTCTCAAATGACTAATGATGTTGAACGTTTTCTCATGCATTTATCTGCCATTTGTATTTCTTTATCTGAGAAGTGTGTATACATCTCAGCTGCCCGTTTTTGGATTGGGTCTTTGAATTTGGAGGGGCTGAAATTTTTTAATTCTTTATATGTTCTAGATAGAAGCCCTTTGTCTGAGGACAGTCAGCTAAAATTTTTTCCCGGTTTGTGAGTTTTCTTTTTGTCTGCTGGTGACTTCTTTAGATGTGTAGAAACTTTTCAGTAGGATGAGATCCCAGTTGTTGATTCTTTCAAGTGTTTCACGTGCAACTTGGCTTTTGTTCATGAACTCTCTGCCTACTCCTATGTCTTCAAGATTTTTACCTACTTTGTTTTCCAATAGATTTAGTGTTTCAGTTTTAATACTGAGATCTGTGAATCATTTTGAGTTGAGTTTGTTGGGTCTATTTTCAGTCTTTGGCAGGTGGCAAGCCAATTTTTCCAGCACAATTTATTCAAGAGGCTATCGTTCTTCCACCAAGTTTGTTTGGCCCCTTTATCAAAGATTAGGTGGCTGAGTGTG
>NW_004955518.1:657266-685161 GCF_000276665.1 Chinchilla lanigera | reverse complement strand
CTTGTCGAAAGCTTTTTCTGCATCTATTGAGATGATCATGTGATTTTTGTGTTTTGCTCCATTGATATGGCGTATAACATTTATAGATTTTTGAATACTGAACCAACCCTGCATTCCTGGAATGAATCCAACTTGGTCATGATGTATGATTTTCTTCATGATTTGCTGGATTCTATTTGCTAATATCTTATTGAGTACCTTTGCATCTGTATTCATTAAGAAGATTGGTATGCAGTTGTCTTTCTCGGTAAGGTCTTTCTCTGGTTTTGGTATCAGTATGATCCTTGCCTCCAGAAATGCGTTAGGGAGAATTTCTTCCTTTTCAATTTCATTGTAGAGTTTGAGGAGCGTTGGTATTAAATCTTCTCTGAATTTCCTGTAAAATTCTGCTGTGAATCCATCAGGGCCGGGGCTTGTCTTTGTCAGTAGGTTTTCAACCATGTTTCAATCTCATTAATTGATATTGGGTTGTTCACAAATTTTACATTTCCTGGACTCAACGTTAGTAATTCATACATATCTAGGAATCTGACCATTTCTTCTGAGTTTTCTATCCTTTCGGAGTAAACATTTTCAAAGTAGGTATTAATGATCTTCTGAATTTCTGTGGAAGCTGTAGTAATTTCATCCTTTTCATTCCTTATTGCATGAACCTGAGTTCTTTCCTTCCTTTTTTTGATAAAGTTTGCTAGGGGTTTATCAATTTTCTTTACACTTTCAAAGAACCAGCTCTTTGATTCATTTATTTTTTGGAGGATTTTCTTTGTCTCAATTGTATTAATTTCTTCCATAATCTTTATAATCTCCACCCTTCTTTGGGCTTTGGGCCTACTTGTTCTTTTTCTAAAAGTTTAAAATGCAGCATTAGGCTACTTATTTGTTCGCTTTCTGTTTTCCTTATGTGCATTCACCACTCTAAATTTCCCTCTGAGGATTGCTTTCATTGCATCCCATAGATTCTGGTAAGTTGTGTTCACATTTTCATGTGTTTGTAGGTATGTTTTAATTTTCTGTTTAACTTCTTCTGTGACCCATTGGTTGTTCAGGAGGTTGTTATTTAATTTTGAAGTGTTTATGGAGTTTTTGGAGTTCCTTTTGTCATTAATTTCCAGTTTCCTTGCACTGTGGTCAGATAATATGCACGGGATAATTTCAATTCTTTTGCATTTAGGTAGGTATGCTCTATGGGGTAGGATGTGGTCTATTTTAGAGGAAGACCCATGTGCAGCTGAGAAAAATGTGTAGTCTGATGTTGTGGGATGGAACATTCTGTATACATCTCCTAAGTCCATTTCTTCACAGCTTTGATTCAGATCTATTATTTCCTTGCTGATGTTTTGTCCAGTTGACCTATCTCTTTGTGTCAATGGGGTGTTCAGGTCCCCTGTTACAATAGTGTTATGAATTATATGGGTTTTCACGCCTGATAAGGGTTGTTTTATATAATTTGGACCTCTGATATTTGGTGCATACATGTTTATGATTGTTATCTCATCTTCTTGCAGTTTTCCCCTGACAAGGATGTAGTGACCTTTATCTCTTTCGATTGTTGTTGGTTTGAAGTTTACATTGTCTGCAAACAGAATTGCTACACCTGCTTTTTTCTGGGTTCCTGTTGCATGGAGGATTGTTTTCCATCCTTTGACTTTTAGTCTGTGAATTTCCTTTTTAGTAAAATGTGTTTCCTGTATACAGCATATTGTTGGATTTTGCTTTTTAATCTACTCTGCTGGTCTTTTCTTTTGACTGGAGAATTGAGGCCATTTACATTTATAGTTATAAATGATATGTGTTAACTTATCATTTTCACGTTATTTACTTGTGTTGGTGTCCTGCTTCTTCTACCTGTTTACTTTCTTGCTCTTCTTGCCATTTCAATCCTACTGTTGTTCTTGAAATTGCAGTCATATTTTTCTCTGTCTAGGATATCTTTTAGTAGCCTTTGTAATGTTGGCTAGGCGCTCATGAAGTTCTTCAATTGTTCTTTGTCGTGAAAATATTTTATTTCTCTGTTGAATTTGAGGGATAGTTTGGAGGGTACATCAGTCTTGGTTGGAAGCTGTTCTGTCTTAGAACTTGTAATACTTCGCTCCAAGCTCTTTTTTTTTTGTTTTTTTTTTTTCCTCCAGTACCAGGAACCGAACTCACGACCTTGCGCATGCCAGGCAGGCGCTTTTGCTGCTGAGCTAAATCCCCAGCCCCTCCAAGCTCTTCTTGATTGGATGGTTTGTGCTGAGAAATCTGCCGCGATTCTGATGGGCTTTCTCTTATAGGTAATCTGTTTGTTTTCTCTAGCAGGTTTTTTTTTTTTTTTCCCCTCTGGTACCAGGAACCGAACTCACAACCTTGCGCTTGCCAGGCAGGTGCTTTGCTGCTGAGCTAAATCCCCAGCCCCTCTAGCAGCTTTTAATGTTCTGTTCTTTTGCTGGAGATCTGGGAATTTGACTGTTATATATCTGGGTGTAGTTTTATTTTGGTTGTGGTTGTTTGGAGTTCTATATGCCTCATTTACCTGAAAATCAGGTTCTGTTTCCATGCTTGGGAAATTTTCTGCTATGATTTCTGCAAATATTCTTTTTATGTCATTTGTGTTGCCTCATGCTATTTCATTGACTCCTATAAGTCGTACATTATTCCTCTTTGCTCATCTTGCAGCTGTTGAATTGATGTTTCTTCGATCCTTGTTGATTTTACAAGATCCTTTCTTTCATGGTGGCTAGCTGCCATGCTGTCTTCAAAGTCTGAGATTCTATCTTCAGGTTCATTAAAGTGGTTTTGTCAGCTTTCAATGGCAGCTTTGTTTTCCTGAAGTCTCTTTGAATCTGGTTCATGCATTCTAAGTCCTTTCCATATTTTTCATTTAACACTTTTGTTCTTTGCCTTTGTTCTTGTATTTTCTTATATGTTTCTTCTCCAGAATTTTTTAGCAGATCTTTCATTATTATTGTCATTTCAATTTTTGCCTGAGAGATTATTTCTGATCTCATCTCTTTTATGGCCTTATGGAGTTGTTTCTTTACTTCCATTGCAATCATTTCAGCTATTTCAGGCATGTGATTACCACATTCTCCTATGTTGCTTTCTCCTGGACTTGTTCTGATTGGGGAGAAGTTCTGGGATTGTGTTTTAGTCCTTCACTTTGTCATGTTTTCTACTGGATGTAGAAAGGTCAGTTTCCCTCTTTAGTGGCTGCACAGCAAAGGCCACTAGTGTCTTCAGTTCTCCTGTTGGTCAGGTTTGCCCCTCAGTGACACCTGAGAAGCACTACTTAGTCTCTGGTTTTTTGGAAGTTTTTGATTTGTGTCTAGTTATCCTCAGTCTCAGACGTGGGCATTGGTGTCAGCTGATTGCCGACCATCTGATCCATCGTCCCCTGCAGTTCAGGGCACGTGCATGGCCCAGACTCGGGCTGTACTGGTGTGACAATTCCAGTCTAGTAGTCTTTTGATCTCAGGCATTTCAGGGTACAGGCAAAACCCATACATGATCTGCAGGGTCTTGAGTTTGTGGACCACCTGTTTCTGTGTCTCCAGTCACTTCAGGACACATACAGGAACAAAATGGAGGCCAGACGGACAGCAATCACAGACTGTCTGTGTTTGCGACCCCCTAGGGTGTCTGGGTGCAAGTAAAGCACGGACTTGAACCATAGGCCCAGAAGCTCTTGAAACACTCACTCACTCGGCACAGGGCTCCTGCAGAGATGGCTCACATGTGAACCCCAATGACAGCAGTCCACGGGGCTTCTGAGTGAGGACTTCCTGTCTGTGGTGAGTGCACGGAGGGCAGAAACTCATACTGTAATGTCAGTGGGGTCCTGGGTCGCCTGCTCTGCCCCCAGAAGTCAATGGGAAATACCTGGCTCTCTCTGTGAGTTTCTGCTGGGATCTGTGGTGGTGGGAGTAAAGCAGGGACCTGAACCACGGGACCAGCAGCTCTTGGAGCACTCACTTACTTGGCAAAGGGCATGTGCAGGGAGGGGCGGCACGCACACCCCAGTGAGAGCAGTCCCCGGGGCTTCTGAGTGCTTACCTCCAGAGGTAATCATTTTTAAACGTGGCTAGCCAACCATGTTGATAAAATAAATTGGTAGGGACCATTCCACTTGAAGTATTTATCTGAAAATGTGACTTCTGGCTGCAGCACACAAGTTTCTTCTTGAGGTGCCGGGCTCCATTCCGGCTGTTAAACTTACCCAGCCGCTGCTGTTTCTGAAGGCTGTGAATATGGTGGGCATGCAGAGCCTCCCACTGGGGCCTAGAAGTGAAAATCCTCATGATGCTATAAAAGTAACACTTGGCCTGGGCTGAGGTCCTGCCAGAGCAGAGCAGGTAATTTTGATGAGTCTCTACAGGATTAAAAGTGTGATGTTTTCAAAGCTAACTTTCACAGGAAAAAGATTCCTGTCTTTCTAAGCATATACATTTTAATATACAGCAATTGGAATAGAATAATGAGGTCACTGCCCTCCTTAATTTTCTTAAACAATGTTCTGCTAGTCTGTTTGAGGATAAAAATGGGTAAGAAAATTGTTCTTGGTAAGTAGGTCATGGTTTTGGATTGAACGAAGGAGATCTAAGGTTTTCTAAGACCTTAGATTTTGTTGATCCTTACTGAGGAAAGTAGGTTGTGAGAATCTACATAGAGCCTGAAGTATCCCAGGCCTCAGCATGAGTGAAACTTGCAATGGAAATTTCCAGTGAGCAAGGGAAACAGATGAATAGATGGGTAGTGTGGTAAGAAATCTACTTTACTTGTAAGCAGCTACTCTGAAAACAGAATGAACTGCCTATAATAGTCAAGGCAGGCTTCCTAAGTGAGATGAGCCTACATCTGAGTTTTAAGAGTAAAGGAGAGTCCCTGAAGGGCTAAAATACAGCTTGTGAGATGGGGTGGGCAATACCAGGGCATCTGTTAGAAATGTAACTTCTTGGGGCTGGAGATACAGCTCAGTGGCAGAGATCTGCCTAGGGTATACCAAACCCTGGGTTTCATCCCAAGCAGCATCTGCCCACACACACCAAATCCTCAGGTCCCCATGTGCTGCTGGGCTAGCAGTTGGGGTCCAGTACTGTTTTTACACTCTCCAGATGATTCTCATACATATTCACTAAAATTTAAGAAATACTGGACTGGAATAAAAAATATAAGCTAGTTACATACAGAAGGTAAACTTGTCACAAATTCTCCTATTGGGCATGAAGTATCTGAATATGTAAGAATTAGAAAACGGGACTTTTTTTTTTTTTTTTTTTTTTTTTTTAGTTTAAAGGAAGCATAGAATCTGATTTCAAAAAGGCTATAAAATTAGGCAGAAGAAAATGGGAACCTTTTATGCTGAGTTTAAAGATTAACTTCTACTTGAGGAGCTGCTAAAATTCTGTACACAAGGCAGAGAGTCTTAACAGGGATAATTTTGACTCCTAGTAGACATTTAGAGAAATTTTTGACTGTCCCAGTTGGTGTGAGGGGAGAGAGATGCTACTCCCACCGGTGAGTAGAAGCCAGAGAGGCTGCTCAGCACCCTACAGCGCACAAGGCACCTCCCCACTCCTTTGTCAAAATGCCATACTTTACACTGGCCAGGGTTTTCATTTTAAAAGATCACATTGGCCTTGCTGTGCACAATGGGCTTGAGAGAATATAGATGACTGGTACAAAGATCATTCAGAAGGCTGCTGTCATAGAGGTAGGGAGGAGCAGGAAGACTTCAATTGCTATGTTATACCTACTGTAATTAAGTGCTTAATTTTATGTTGTTCTAAGCATTTTGGTTAGAGCATTTCTTAAGTTATCATAATCCTATGAGATGGATAATTTGTTGTGCTTATTTTACAGAGAGGGTAACTGATAGTGGATTCAACATCTAGACAAATCAAGGTAAAATATGTTTTCCCTAGGTGAACAAAATTTGAAGCAATGATGAATTTTTCAAACCTAGCCAATAACATGAAATACAAAAAACAAGTGGAAAGTAAAGATTCCACACACATGCACGCGCACACACACACACACACAAAATTTTATTAGTTAGAAATTTTGTGGGAGACTGAAATGTGTCAGACAGGTTGCTTTTGAGGTCTAGAGACCTTAAGTTTGATATTGAAGATATATGCAAAATAAAACCAAGCATCTCACAGCTTGGGAAATCATATCAATCTTACAATTTCTGATTTAGATATTCTAAAGAATAATATATTTGAAAAAGAAAATGGATTCCACAACTAATTAAACCTTTCAAATGGTTGAGAATAGGGCAATATGAAGACTGCAAATGAATTTCAGGTGCAAACCTTCAAAGTACAATGGGAATTTCTATTATACAAGATAAATCTTCAAAGTTAAGGTTCTATGTTATGTAGGAAAAAAAAATGCTATTTAGAATAAACTATTAAATATAGTCATCTTTCTTTCCTGACTGAGATACAGAGTGAAGGAATTACACTTGCTATGAGTATGTCTCCTTCCCATGTGATATAATAGAAATTTAACACGCTGGGAAGAGCAGACATTGGAATATGGTTGCCATGGCGAAGTCTTGGAAACCCTTAGTATTTTCCCCTCTGCTCATTCCTTTGCCCTTACCAGCAGTACAGATTACAGAATATTAGGAAGTAAGAATGCAGCAATTCAAGTGTAGAAGGAGAGCCTCTGGACATATCAGACTACTATCAATACCTGAGCCAGAGGCACACTGAAGGAGAGAACATATAAAAGAAGTCCTATGGCCTTTTAAACTGGACAGGTGAGAGCCTCCTCCCTTCTGTAAGGCTCAGTCCTCTCATCTTCAGAGTAGTGTTTACAGTGTCAGCATCACTGGCTATTTAATTAACTGAGATCATGGACTTAAGATGTTTTACTTCATGCCAGTTTCTTCTCACTTCAGCCTCCCTAATAAATGTTCATGTGTGCGAACACAGGCACACACACATTACATATATTTTAAAAGTATTTTAATATGTGTGAAGTTTCTGGTTAGTTCTGAGTTCACAGATCTAACGCTCAGAACTCCCAGAAGAGAAATTCATTAGAGAAGCATCAGTCATCATCTCTGTGCTTCCTGTTTCCATGACATAAACTTATGCATTGAACTGTTTCATTTATTACCTCTTTTCTTTAATGGGTGCTCTAGAAGCCATACCAATCAAGGTAAGGTCTTTCCATATTCTCTGTGATTGAAACCTATGCATTCACATTATCTCAATATACTTCCTCCAATTTTCCACATCTGTAGAGCAGAGAATGAATATTTTTCAAAGCTGGAAATGTTTCTTATATCCTAAAATTGTGTAAAGAAATGACTGATGATCTTCCTTGTGTTAATAGTTCATGTGTGTTTCTCTTTGTTTCTTCCTGAGGAAATTCATCATATCTATTCAAATATTTTATACCTGAGAAAGTGTGATTAAAATGCTTGGAGAATTAAAGAAGAAAATTCTACAAAATAATAAACCTGAAACAAACAAAAAGAAAAACAGATTTGCTTAAAAAGAACTTACCTGGGGTGTTGTTATTCTACCCTTTTTAAAAGCTAGTATTCACACACAGTGTGGTTTTCTTGCAAAGCTATCTGTCCATAAAGTTGTGGTGGAAATTCAGTCTATTGATAAACTGATATCCAAGCAACATCATGCGATGAAATAGAGGTGAAAAACTTGGCTGCATGCCTCTTCCTGCTTCTGGGTGACATTCAGCTGCATGATTTCATATTTTTTCTTCCAATTTTGTGTCTAATCAAAGGTTAACTTCTAAATTTATTATATCTGTACTATGTACAGACACAGGGGATGAAAAAGCAGAGAGACGGATACCTAAGGTCAAAGGTCAATAAATTCATCATTGCAACATGAGTATTTCCCAAATTTAAGGTCAGTAACATCCATTCTCATTGCTCTGAATGATGAAGGAATAATTCCAAAGTTTAGAGGTATGCACATAAATTTGACTGTAGTCACCTATAGAATTATCTCATAGTTCCAGTTCCTTTTTCACTTTGGAGATGGGGATATAATGTTCTCCACATTTGATTTTGATTAGAAACTGTATAGGAAGATAATGAATCTGTGGCACAAGATGTTCACATTGACTTCATTTCTTCTTTTTTTGATAATTATTATTACAGACTTCCTTCCTTTCTCAAGAATCTTCCTTCTGAATGTCAGTTATCTGCAAAGAGGAAGAGTTCCTAGGGAAAAAATGGGAGCAAAAATACCTGAAGAAAAACCACAAAGTCAAAATTTAAAGAAAGCTGAGGGAAAGAAAAATTACAGTGGTAAGAATTGTGAATTAGATGCTTAAAGAAGAAAAAGCTTAACCAACACAAAAGATTTACAGTTTTTGTCAATAATTTGAATGCAGATCTTCTGGGGAAAAACAGCAAGAATTTACAAATACCAGTAATCCCACAAACCCAATGGATCTGAAGGGTTGGTGGTTCTCTACCAAGAAGTAAATTGACAGTTGTGTGCAAAGTTGACATTGTCAACTGAGTGTTCCTTGAATGTTTTTCCAGGATATGATCCTTTCTAGGGCATACCATATTGATTGATGTACTTCTGCCCAATCAGGAAAATTGTGATAAATCTAGGTATTTGATAAAGATGTCATTTGTTATATGAAATCTCTTTTAGGAATTTTGGAATTGGCTAAATGAGTAAAATGAATATTAGGTTATCCAAGGATGGGCTAGTATGCTAAAGTACTATCATACATAGTGATGAAAGAGAGAGAGAGAGAGAGAGAGAGAGAGAGAGAGAGAGAGAGAGAGAGAAAGAGAGAAAGAGAGAAAGAGAGAAAGAGAGAAAGAGGAAGGATAGGAAGTTCTATCCAGAGCCCATGAACCTGACTTACCAGACACCTTTGCTTCTGTGTTCTTGCTATTATTGCTGTCATCATGTTGCTGTACCAGCTGCTACTGCCACTGATGTGGCTAACACTGATGCTACCGTCACAGAGATGCAAACAAGAGCCATGAAAAAAAAATGGCTCCTTTTCTCCAAGCTCCCGTCTCCTTCCTCCCATTGGTGCCAACTGGTTCTGAAATATACATGGTGCAGTCACCCTGCTATTGTAGCCAAGAGAAGGACATAGAAGGATAAATACAAAACTGAGATGACAGACCCTGTACCCCAAATATAATTATGATAGAGATTATAATGTTAACTACCAGCAGAAATTCTTTATTAACCAGAACTTCTGAGACTCAGATATCTCTGAGATAAGAGGGTTCTTGACCATTATTGGTGCCATCCAGAAAGAAAAATGGACCCTGGGACAGGTTCCCACAGTCTTTAGGAGTACGGCTAGGTGGTAGTTGGAAACGTCTGCTGGATCTAAAAGAACACTATGTACTGACATTTTGAGAAAAATAGAAAAAGTTGTTTACATCAAAGCTTTATTGCCTATAAATAAGACACTTAGGATTGCATGAGAAAGGGAAAGTTTTGGGATGGGGAGCAATCCATAGGAGAAAGAGCTGTTGCCTCAACTCTACGCAGAGTCTAACCTATTCCTCTTTGCACTCTGCTTTCTCGTTGGGCTGCATAGTCCCTTGCATTCAATCTTGTTTGGCGGTGTTGTGTGTGTGTGTGTGTGTGGGGGGGGTAGAGCAGATTAATCTGGGTTTTTTCTCTCATCTTTTCATGGAAAATTACTTTTTCAAAAGGTCAAAATAAAAGTTTTCACATACATAAACTCTACAGAGATCACTGGCCCTCAAAATAAGGAAATTTATTTGGATTCTAAGAGCTCTTTTGGAGTGTAAACTACTTTTAGTGAGACAAAATTACTTTAGACATAGAAGCAGTGATTATCAGCAAAAGAAAAGCTGAAAATGGCTCCCTACATGCTAGGGAGTTCAGAAAAACAGATTTCAGAAAGTTAAGAAAAAATCTAAGATAAAATACACCTCAAGAAGGAATATGTCTAGAAATTTAGTTTTGACTCTATAATCTCAAAAAAATTGAAAGGAAGAAAGAGATATTATAGCAAAAGTAACTAGAATAGTTGCACTGGGAGCTGTCAGAAAATTCTAGACTTGAAGCCAGGTTATAAAAAAATTATAAGGTGGGTGTGGTGGCACACGCCTGTAATCCCAGTACTTGGGAGGTTGAGGCAAGAGGATCGTTGCTAGTTTGAGGCCAGCCTGGGCTACAAAGTGAGATCAAGTCCAGCCTGAACTGCATAGGGAGACTCTGTATCAAAAAGACAAAAAAATTATAATACTTACAAAATATGTTTTTCATTAGGGACCAGCAATGCCTCTCCAAAAAACAAATTCAGTAGCATAGCTGTTAAGTGTTAGAGTCAGGACTTCATCTCCGGAACTAAAGAGAAATATAAGCAGCACACACCCTACTGTAATGGAAAATTATCCCTGCTATTCAGCCATACCTGAAGAGAAAAGGTACTCATCTTGTTATATCCTTGAGGTACATTTTATTCCCACCTGGATTGGTGTTTGGTTAGATAAGAGGAAGCTTCAGTTTCAGGACTAATGGTCAGATTTCTGGAACAGGATATTAGTCTTATTATGCTGAGTCATTGACCTTCTACTAAAGCTCCTGGAAAGTCTTCCTGCAAAGAGGCATCCAGTGGCCAGGCCTGTCAGTCCTAACCCAGGTATGTTCAAATTCACAGAGGATATCAATGTTTGTTGGTCCTTGTCTATGAAAACTCTCTCCACCTATATTCTGATTTTTAAAAATGTGCAGTAGATAAAAATGCCACCTACTATTCAACTGTGATTTATTAACATAACTTTACAAACATTTAAAAGTTAATACTGGCAGAGGTGTATTCTAAGAGTATCATTTCCTTTTAATGTTGTTCTTGTTGTCAATAGATAAGGTTAGGGTTCTGGGACTTTTAGATATTCTAGACCTGCTGTTTCTGAACTTGACAGTGTGCCTTGCGAAATCCTAATGGATAGATAAGTACAATTTCAAGCTTCTTTAAATTTTACAATAAAGGATGCTCAGCAATGGATCAATGACAGCAAGTTTCTGATGTTACACCCTGATCTATTCCAAGTTTTATCAAGGATTTGAATGAAAACATGGCAGGCAAAATTATTAAATTTCATATGATCTATGTGGAATGAAAAATACAGTGGGTCACAGAATTAGGGTAATAAAAGACTTTGTCAGGTTATAGTGACTGGCTATATATAATGGGATGAAATGTAACAAAAATAAAAGCAATTCTTTATGTGGGGTTCAAGAACAGCACTACAGGCACAGTAAATACAAGGGATGTTAATAAGGCACCAGAGCAAATTATGAGTGTGTAAGCTGCACCAACAGAAGCCTAGTTTGTAAAACAAACCAGAATCTGGTGCGCTTTGTGCTGGAACATTATGTTCACACAAGAGGTACAGGTAAGTTAAGACACTGTTGCTGAAATAGAGATGCCAAATCAGACCTGGCACACCTGTTAGAGCTGTCAGTCCTGAAATAGACCTGTGTGGGGGGAAAATGTTGCAAAGAACATTCAAAGGGCTGATATATTTAAGAGATTTTAGTGTTATTCTCCATTTCCCAAGAAGTGAAAATTAGTGTCAATAAGTAGAAGCTAGAGGGGTTCAAGTTTCTGATGGGATAAACAACCTCAGGAAGGAGTGTTCTCCCCATTTCTAGAAATGTTAGAAAAAAAAATTTCAAGTGATGAGAATTCCATGCAGAGTATTTAAGCATTGCCTTGAGACTCTGACCCTATATTTGTTATTCCAAAAGCCGTATGTTAGCCAGAGTGTCCTGACCCTTCCCGATGCTGTCCATCTTTTTCTCCATAAGTTCTTGCATTCTTAGCTTTGATAGAAATAAAAAGATTGATCAGTTCTTGCATGACTTGTTTATTACGCACAATCCTAAGCACTTTACATATATCAACTCAGCTAAGTCTCCTACCAATACTGTGAAGTGGATACCTACTGGTGAGAAAATGCAGTCAAATAAAAGTTAAATAAGCCACATGTTATGGACTTAATGTTGCTTTTGTGTTGTTTTGATTTTGTCTTCATTGTTGTTTTGTCAGTTTTTAAAACCTTTTTAAAAAAAGAATTAGATACACAAGGTACAACTTCCCTATCTGACCTCCTCAAATATCCTCCTCAAATTCAGATGCTGAAAGCCTACATACAGGTACTTAGAGATAGGGAACTCTGGGAGGTAAATAGATTTAGACAAGGTTGTGGGGGTAGAGCTCCCATGATGGGATTAGTGTCCTTACAGAAAGGAAGAGAGACCAGAGTTCCCTCTCTCTTTGCCAAAGGTGAGCACTACCAGAAAGGGGCTGTCAGTGAGCCAGCAGGACCCTTACCATGAGCCAAAGCTACTGGCACTTTGATGTTAGACTGACTTCTGGGTCTCTAGAACCATGAGAAGTCAGTATTTTTAACCTACCTAGTCTACGATGTTTTGTTATAGCTCCCCAAACTAAGACACAGTCTTTTTCTCACAGAACTCAAGCAATCTCATGCCAGCACCTATCTTCTTTCTTACTGGTATAAATTTAGCTCTGAAAAGAGGAGCCAGTGAAAGTGCTTGTCTTACCTCCTAACTTTTGCACAGGGATTTCATTACACAGATGGGATAAGGAGGGGATATTGCAGTGTGGAGAGAAGGTGAATTTGAAAATGAAGGATTCCCTGGAAGAAATGAAGGTTTGTACACATCCACATGGTAGTGAGGAATATGGCTCCCTGGAGGACTACCCTAAACACTGAAGTTTTTGATGAATTTTCTGTAATCTTACCTGAACATCATTGTGAAGTCATAGATAAAATATAACATATAACATCTGTTTACAAACAGAAATGATTCTGGGAAATGTCAAGTATGCTAGCTCATATTGGTCAGCTTTCCACTACTTGACAAAAAACCTGAAATAAATGACTCATAAGGAAGAAAGGTTTATTTGGGCTCGTGGTTTCAGTCTGTGGCTGCTTGGCCTGCTGTTTTGGGCCTGTACCAGCACAGTTCATTGTGGCTGGACCATGGAGTAGAAGAGGTGTTTTCACCTTGTACACTGAGAAAGAGAAGGGAAAGGGCCAGGGGCCCAATAGTCCCTTCAGAGGTGCATTCTCCAGGGCCTCACTTTCTTCTACCAGGCTCTACCTCCTAAAGGTTCTGTCACCTCCAGCAGCACCACAGGCTGCTGACCACACACTCAGCACATGGGATTTTGGGGAGCACTCATGGACTTATACAGTTCTGTTTCATTATTGACATGTATCAGGATATATTAAGCTGATAACAAGAGGTGCCAAATGAATGACAGTTTAAACCAGTAAGGACTTGTTCTTGTCACCACATAGGAAATGAAGAAAGATGGTTGGTGCCATTGGTCCACTGCTTTTGGGGTGGTGTCTGTGATTCCCTTGGCCTTTTCCTCACAGTATTGAGCTGACTGTTTCATTATAACTGAAGATGGGGCACTGAGCAGAGAGTTTATCTTCATGTACCTTTCTCCTGCTAGAGAGGAAATTGAATTCCTGGAAGCCTCCCAGTCAACTTTACCTATTATCTCATAGGCAGGTATGACGGATAACCCTGAAGGTTGACATATTGGATTGAGAATGCCTTGGAAATTAGTAAAAAGCACCTCTGGGTGTGTCTATGAGAATGTTTATAGAAATGATTGCCATGCAGGAAAACAAATGAGGGACAAGACCCACCCTGAATGTAGGCAGCACCATCCTGTAGACTAGAGGCCTGAACAGAATAAAAGCAGCAGAAGGAGGAAGCCTGTCAGCATTCTCTAATCCTCTGTGTTTCCTGGTGCCATCCAGTGAGCAGTTTCCTTCCACCATGCCCTTCTGCCATGAGACTTCTGCTTCGTCATGGGCAGAAATCTAAAAGTGATGCACTGGCGGATGGCAGACTACCACCTCTGAAACTGTAGGCCAAAATAAACCCTTCTACCTCCGAGTTTACTTTCCCAGGTATTTGGTGACAGTGATGTAAAAGTGACTAAAGACAGCAGGTGTATTGCTATTCCTGCTGAACAGTCACAAAACCATCCTAGGACAAATAACAACACATATTTATTTCTCTCTCATGGATCTGAAGCCAGTTGCAGTGGCCCTGCTTTTGTTGGTACGTTGGTAGGTCAGATAGGGAAATTGTACCCTGTGTATCTCATTCTTTTTTCTTTTTAAAGATTAAAAAAACTGACAAAACAATAATGAAGACAAAATCAAAACAACACAAAAGCAACACAAAGGATACATAACCTCAAAACAAAAATGATAGGAATTAACAGTGGTTGCTACATTACATACAATTATCTTCAATGAAGTTGCTCAGTTCATGAGATGTAAGAACGCAAAAATGATAAAACATCAAAGACAGTAATTAATAATAAAAAAAATGGAAATGATGCAGTGCTTCACCATACAAGATGGTAGGGGTTCAACAATGGTTCTTATGCTGCATATTGTTGTTTTCAGATCAGTCATTTTGATTACCAGATTCAAGCATGCAAAACTGGTCAAGAAAAAAGAAAAATTTAAGCATTGACTGTTCCTTTCAATAAACCACAGACAACAGTATGCCTATCCCAGCTATCCTTATGCATACACGTAAATTTTGTTCTTCATTTTAATGAGACCCAGTATATGCTTTTGTATGATAGAGGCCAGTGGCTTCTGGAGAGGCAGGTGGAGGCTTGTAAATGGCATGGTCTTACTTCTGCCCACATTGAGTCTAAAACCAGGCAGAAGCAACCAATAGGGAAAAAGGAAGACTCCAAATTTCTGTAGGAAAGGAACAGTGTCAGCAATATCTGCCATATAGTAAGGATTTAATATTGAAATCATTTCATAGTTCTATTCACATCTTAAACTATAAAAGCTCTAAGCTATAGCACATTTAAACAGACAATTGTCATTTTTTCCCTGGTTTTATCTCATAGAACAGCGATGATGAGGAAGAAACTATAATTTATTATAGTGTGCCTAGTATGTCAGAAATTGTGCTAAAGAACGTAAAATAGACTACTTTATTTGTTTTTATAACTGTTTCAGATAAATATTATTATAGTTTTATGGAGGTAAAAATAGAAACTTTAGGAAGATACATAAATATATATATCTAACAAGTTGGAGAGTTGGAGTTAGGATTTATGTTCAAGTTTCTATGCACTAAAGCTTTTATGCTTTCTATTATACATGTTGTTTTTATTATACTCTGTTCAATTTGTTTAACAGTTACTTCTGGAATATTCCATGTGAAGGCACACGCAAGAAACATAATTCCTTTCCAACAGAATACCTCTTGTAAATTGGATCAATCATTGTACCTTTCTGAGCTATTGCCTCTCCAGGTTAAAATGAGTTCCTTCAGCAACTCACTGTGTCATGTTTGTACTCCCTGTGACACTGCTGTTTTGCAAAAGTGTTCAGGTAATCAGATATAGGAGAAAGCCCTTTAATAAAAAATTAGGACTAGTAGGTTACTGATGAGTCACAGGAAGATAATTAGAACAGAAATCATGAAAAATGCTTATATGTCTTTAAAATATTACCTTTATTTAAAACATATAAGTATAAACCTATTTTCTAATCTTTTAAGGTTGGGTCAAAGCCTTTTAATTACAAGTAGTATTTGTTGGTAGTGGGCAATAAAATAATTGTGCTTACAAGGAGCACTTGGCACTGTGTAAGGAGGGCTCTTCAGTTCTCTCCATGTCAAGGACACCATAGGGTACATCAGGTATAGACCAAAAAGACCAAGTATCTCAGGGCTGCACAGACCTCCTAAAAAAGGCCTCAGAGCCTAGGTGTCAGTAAGACTCCCACTGAGGAGATTGGGATCATTTAGCTGATGGGATCTCACATCAGTGAACATAAGACACATTGTACTCATCGTACTGTTTATGAATTCCAGTTCTGTTTCTTTAAATGAAGGCAGATCAGCCACGGTTCCCAGCTGTAACTCGTGGAGAGAGCCAGGTATTTCCCATCTACTTCCTGGGGGCAGAACCATCCACCCAGGACCTCGCCACCATGACAGTCTGAGTCTCTGCCCTCTGGGCACCCCAGCAGATGGGAATTCCTCACTCAGAAGCCTCGGGAACTGCTCTTACCAGGGTGTGCAAGTGGGTCCTCCCTCTGGGGGCCCTGCACCGAGTGAGCAAGTGCTCCAAGAGCTGCTGGTCCCGCAGTTCAAGTCCATCCTTTACTTGTTCCCAGATCCCCTGGGGGGTCACAAGCAAGGGTGGTCTGTGATTGCTTTCAGTCCAGCCCGCATGTGGTTTCTGTATGTGTCCTGCACTGACTGGACACACAGAATTAGGTGGTCCACAAACTGTCAACCCTGAATTTTGTGTCTGGATTTGACTGTACCCTGAACGGCCTGGCGACATAGGTCCACTGGATGGGGATTGTCAAACCAGTGCAACCTGAGTCTGGGCCGTGCATGTGCCCTGAATTGCAAGGGGATGCTGGAGCAGGCGGTCTGCAATCAGCTGATACCAATACGCGTGTCTGAGATGGGGCATAACTAGATACAAATCAACAACTGCTGGAAAGTCCCAGACTAAGTAGAGCTTCTCAGTGGACACTGAGGGGCAAGACTGATCAACAGGAAAACGAGGGAAACACTGCCTTTGCTGTGCAGTCTCTGAAGAGGGAAACTGAGCTTTCTGCATCTGGTATCAAACATGACAAAATGAAGGACTAAACCACAATCCAGAACTGTGTCGAATGAGAACAAGTCCAGAAGACATTGACATAGGAGAACTTGGTAAACACATGCCTGAAATAGCTGAAATGATTGCAATGGAAGTAAAGAAATAACTCCATAAGGCCATAGAAGAGATGAGATCAGAAATAATCTCTCAGGCAAAAAAATGAAATAACAATAATGATGAAAGAACTGCTCAAAATATCTGAAGAAGAAATGCATAAGAAATAGAAAGAAAAATACATAAGAAAATAGAAGAACAAAGGCAATGGACAGACATTAAATGAAAAATATAGAAAGGACTAAGAATGCATGAACTAGATTCAAAGAGACTTCCAGGAAAACAAAGCTGCCATTGAAAGCTGTCAAAACCACTTGAATGAAGCTGAAGATAGAATCTCAGACTTTGATGATAGCATGGCAGCTAGTGACCATGAAAGAAAGGATCTTGTAAAATCAACAAGGATCCAGGAAAAGTCAATTCAAAAACTGCAAGATGAGGAAAAGAGGAATAATATATGATTTATAGGAGTCAATGAAACAGCACGAGGCAACACAACTGACATAAAAAGAATATTTGCAGACATAATAGCAGAAAATTTCCCAAGCGTGGAAACAGAACCTGATATACAGGTAAATGAGGCATTTAGAACTACAACCAACCAAAACCAAAAACTACACCCAGACATATAATAGTCAAGTTCCCAGATCTCCAGCAAAAGAACAAAATATTAAAAGCTGCTAGAGAAAAGATATAGATTACTTATAAAGGAAAGCCCATCAGAATCATGGCAGAATTCTAAGCACAAACCATCCAATCGAGAAGAGTATTGAGCAAAGTACTGCAGGTCCTGAGACAGAACAGCTTCCAACCAAGACTGATGCACCCTGCCAAACTATCTCTCAAATTCAAATGAGAAATAAAATATTTCCATGACAAGGAACAATTGAAGAACTCCATCAGTGCCAAACCAGTATTAAAAAGAGTACTAAAAGATATTCTAGACAGAGAAAAATCTGACCGCAATTTCAAGAACAACAGAAGGAATGAAACATCAAGAAGTGCAAGCAAGTAAACAGGTAGAAAAAGTAGGACACCAGCACAACTAAATAACATGACAATGATAAATCAACACATATCATTTATAACTATAAATGTAAATGGTCTCAATTCTCCAGTTAAAAGAAAAGACCAGCAGAGTGGATTAAAAAACAAAATCCAACAATATGCTGTATACAGGAAACACATTTTACTCAAAAGGAAATCCATAGACTAAAAGTCAAAGGATGGAAAACAATCCTCCATGCAACAGGAACCCAGAAAAAAGCAGGGGTAGCTATTCTGTCTGCAGACAATGTAAACTTCAAACCAACAACAATCAAAAGAGATGAAGAAGGTCACTACATCCTTGCCAGGCTAAAACTGCAAGAGGATGAGATAACAATCATAAACATGTATGCACCAAATATTGGAGCTCCAAGTTATATAAAACAACCCTCATCAGGCATGAAAACCCATATAATTAATAACACTATTGTAACAGGGGACCTGAACACCCCATTGACACAAAGAGATAGGTCAACTGGACAAAACATCAGCAAGCAAATAACAGATCTGAACCAAAGCTGTGAACAAATGGACTTCGTAGATGTCTACAGACTGTTCCATCACACAACATCAGAATACACATGTTTCTTAGCTGCACATGGGTCTTCCTCTAAAATAGACCACATCCTAGCCCATACAGCATACCTACTGAAATGCAAAAGAATTGAAATTATCCCGTGCACATTATCTGACTACACTGCAATGAAAGTGGAAATTAATGACAAAAGGAACTCCAAAAACTGCATAAACACTTCAAAATTAAACAACAACCTCCTGAACAACCAATGGGTCACAGAAGAAATTAAAGAGGAAATTTAAAAATACCTACAAACAAATGAAAATGTAAATACCACTTACCAGAATCTATGGGATGCAATGAAAGCAGTCCTTAGAGCGAAATTTGTAGTGGTGAATTCACATAAGGAAAACAGAAAGAGAACAAATACATAGTCTAATGCTGCATATTAAACTTTTAGAAAAAGAACAAGTTAAGCTCAAAGCCCAAAGAAGGCAGGAGATTATAAAGATTATGGCAGAAATTAATGCAATGGAGACAAAGAAAATCCTCCAAGAAATAAATGAATCAAAGATTTTTTCTTTGAAAGAATAAATAAAATTGATAAATCCCTAGCAAACCTTATCAAAAAAAGGAAAGAAAGAACTCAGATTCGTGCAACAAGGAATGAAAAGGATGAAATTACTATAGATTCCACAGATATTCAGAAGACCATTGATACCTACTTTGAGAATGTTTTTACTCCCATAGAGTAGAAAACTCAGGGAAATGGTCAGATCCCCGGATATGTATGAATTACCAAGGTTGAGTCAAGAAGATGTAAAATTCCTGAACAACCCAATATCAATTAATGAGATTGAAAGCGAGATTAAAAATCTACTGACAAAGACAAGCCCAGGCCCTGATGGATTCACAGCAGAATTTTACAAGAAATTCAGAGAAGATTCTCAACACTCCTCAAACTCTACAATGAAATTGAAAAGGAAGCAATTCTCCCTAACTCATTTCTGGAGGCAAACATCATATTGATATAAAAACCAGAGAAAGGCCCAACCAAGAAAGAGAACTGCAGACCAATCTCCCTAATGAATACAGATACAAAGATAGTCAATAAAATACTAGCAAACAGAATGTAGCAAATCATCAAGAAAATCACATATCACGACCAAGTTGGATTCATTCCAGGAATGTAGGGTTGACTTCATATTTGCAAATCTACAAATGTTACACACCACATCAATGGAGCAAAAGACAATAACCACATAATCCTCTCAATAGATGCAGAAAAAGCTTTTGACAAGGTCCAACATGCATTCATGATAAAAACTCTACAGAAAATAGGAATAGATGGTCTTTACCTTAACCTGATCAAAGCCATCTATAACAATCTAACAGCCAGCATCATTCTAAATGGACAAAATCTGAAAGCTTTTACTTTAAGTTCAGGAACAAGACAAGTATCTCTGCTGCCACCACTCCTCTTCAATATAGTTCTTCAACCACTAGCCAGAGCAATTAAACAAGAGAGAGAAATAAAAGGAATAAGGATAGGAAAGGAAGAAGTAAAACTATCACTCTTTGCAGATGATATGATACTTTACATGGAAGACCCCAAGAACTCCACAAGAAGACTCATTGAATTAATCACCAAATTCAGCAGTATAGCTGCATATAAAGTCAACACCCAAAAATCGGTAGCATCCTTTTACACAAACAACAAACACAGTGAGAGAGAAATTAAGGAAACCATACCTTTCACAATAACATCCAAGAAATTGAAATACTTAGGAATCAATACAACAAAAGAAGTAAAAGATCTATTCAATGAAAACTACAGTAGTCTGAAAAAAGAGATCGAAGAAGATTTCAGTAAATGGAAAAATATTCCTTGCTCATGGATAGGAAGAACCAACATTGTGAAAATGGCCATACTACCAAAACTGCTGTACAGATTCAATGCAATTCCCATTCAGCTACCATGAGGATACCTCAGAGATCTCGAGAAAACATGCCTTAAATTCTGGAACCAGAAGAGACCCGGAATAGCAAAAGCAATCCTGGGTAACAAGGACAAGTCAGGTGCAATCACAATCCCTGACCTGAAATTATACTATAAAGCTACTGTCATAAAATCAACCTGGTACTGGCTAAAAAACAGACCTGAGGATCAATGGAACAGACTGGAAGAAACAGAGACAACCAAAAACAGACTCAGCCACCTAATGTTTGATAAAGGGGCCTAACAAACTCACTGAATGATAGCCTCTTTAATAAATAGTGCTGGAAAAATTGGCTTGCCACCTGCCAAAGACTGAAAATAGACCCATCTATCACCATGCACCAAACTCAAGTCAAAATCACTCACAAATCTCGATATTAAAACAGAAATACTAAATCTATTGGAAGACAAAGTAGGTAAAAATCTTAAAGAGATAGGGGTAGGCAGAGAGTTCATGAACAAAAACCAAACTGCACGTGAAACACGTCAAGGAGTCAACAACTGGTATCTCATCCTATTGAAATGTTTCTGCACATTTAAAAAAATCACCAGCATAGTAAAATGTTAACCCACTAATTTGGAAAAAATTGTACCTGACTGTCCCTCAGACAAAGGGCTTCTATCTAGAACATATAAAGAATTAAAAAATATCAGCTCCCCCAAATTCAAAGACCCAATCCAGAAATGGGCAGCTGAGATGAATACACACTTCTCAGATAATGAAATACAAATGGCAAATAAATACATTAGAAAATGTTCAACATCATTAGTCATTTGAGAAATGCAAATTAAAACAACACTGAGGTTCGACCTTACCCCAGTAAGAATGGCTAGCATTAAGAATTCAGCCAATAACAAATGCTGGCGAGGCTGTGGAGAAATAGGAACTCTTGTTCACTGCTGGTGGGAATGCAGACTGATGAAAGCACTGTGGAAATCAATTTAGAGATTCCTGTGCAAACTAGGACTAGAGGTCCCATTCAATCCAGCTATTCCTCTTCTGGATATTTTCCCAGAAGATCTAAAAACATCAAATCCAGGGATATATGTACACCTATGTTCATAGCAGCAGAATTTGTAATTGTTAAATTATGGAAGCAACCCATATGTCCATCCATCGAGTATTGAATAAGAAAACTGTGGTGCTTTTATATAATGGAATATTTCTCAGCTATAAAGAAAGATATACTCGAGCCTTTTATAGGTAAATGGTCACAACTAGAGACCATACGCATAAGTGAAATAAATCAAACATACATGTGCAAACACCACATTGTCTCACTAGTGTAAAGCCTGAAAGAGGTAGATAGACATTGCAAAATAATAGGAAAATGCTCAAGGGTAAAGGGCAACGGGATGTGAGAAAAGAGAAGAGAACGAAAAAGAAATTTTGTATGTATGTATACACAGGATAGTTAACATAGTTGATCTACTGTCTTCTATTTCTTTGGTGAAAGAAACTGTTAATGAGTCCTTGACTGATCACTATTGCATGTCTCTATTTGTTTTCATGAGAAACCACTTTGAAGATATCAATATGTAATCCAAGAAGCATTGTTAATTTCCTACCACTTTGTTTGTAAGTCTGTATTGTCTGTACTGTTCTTTTGCTATTTTGTGAATGGTTGTCTGTCTGTTAATATTTTCCTCCTTTTATTTAAAAAAAAGAATAAAATGAAGGCAGATCTTGGGGAACACTTGCGAAAAAAGTGGGTTACAGTGTCCTTTCAGCTTTCAAATTTTTCCCTCTTTTGCAATTATCTTATCTACATCTAACTGGACAGCACATACTTTAGTGACTCATTTGTTAATTCTCCCTAATGACTCAGTTTGGTTTTTGTAGGAACTACTCTTGTAATCATTTTATGTAGACTTCATTAAATCATGTACTTAAAACAAGAAGTAGACTAACATAAACAGGCTTTGGAGCACACCCACCTTGCTAAGTACACAACACAACTGGGCACGCTGTTAGGTAGCTGGGAGATTCCACACAATATTAGATCGGTTCAGAGAACTTCTATTAAAATGTTTCCTGGATTTACTATTAATGACCCAAGGAAAGTCCCTTGCATCCCAAATGGCAGATGGAGTGGATTGAAAGGTATTTTGTGGTTGAATTTCCCATTAGCTCTTGGCTTCATCTGTTTCCTATAGCTAATAACACGTTAGGTAAGTTTTAAAGAAAAGAGGCTTATTTCAGGGTCATAAGGTCAGGAGCCACATATGATGAGGACCCTTCTAACAGAATCCCAAAGTGGCTGAAGGCATCACATGGCAAGGGACAGGGAGGTCATGTGTGTGTATTTCTTGTGGCCTCGCTTTTCTCATAGTCAGCAGGATTCAAACATGGAGGTTCCACTGTAATGATTTTAGCTAATCTTGATCACCTCCTGAAGGCCCCACTCTTAACACCATACAGTCTACCCTCTTAATACCTAACAAGGGGGCTAGATTTCAACACGTGAAACACACTGAGGACCACACTCAAACCACATCCAAGCCATGGCAGGACTGTTGCTTATTTTGTTTCTTCCCCTCTTTTGACAAATATTCTGCTTTTGTATTCTTTGATTTAGTCCTTTGATCTTTTATTTGCTATTCAATATGTAATACAGAACCCAAAGAGGAATAGCATAATGAAGCACAGCTTTATATTTTTCTCAAATGAGAAAGGGCTTTTCTTGTTTTATTGCAGGTAGATCTACTGATCCAATTCCAAAGAGCTCTCCCTAGCTGGACGTGGTGGTGCATGCCCATAATCCCAGCACTCAGAAGACTGAGGCAGGAGAATTGCAGTGAATTTCAGGAAGGCCTTGGCTCCAGAATGAGTTCAAGGCCACCCTGAACTACATAGGACTACACTCTCTCAAAAGCCAGAAAAAAACCCACAAACAAGCGAAAGAGATTCCATGTGCATTTGACCTGGAAACGCATCACGATGTCACCTCTCACAGTTGTCCCTTCATCTTCTGCCCAATATGCTGTTCTCTGACTGCTGGCATAACTATCAAAGTTCCAGCCACCCACTTGTCCTGATATTGGAGATTAGACTTTGAGATCATCATTTTCATCATTTCTGAAACCAAGTAATAGTACTATGTCTGGTCTGATAGTGTGTCCATGTTTGTGAATTGGGCTTTATAGTACTTTAATATCAAGTTAAATGGTAAAACCCTGTATATATTTGAATTAGAAATCTTGAGTTTGCAGGCTAGTTCCACATTATTTTACCTTTTCTTAGATTTCTTAACCTTCAAATTTTAAGCTTTTTCCTTTGTAAGAAGGTGATTTCAATAGATCCTATATATTACAAGGGTTATTTTGAGTATTAAATGAGATAAAGTAAGAGTAGAGTTCAGTTCATAGTTACCTTGCACAGAGCTTACATTACTAGTACATGTATAAGAATTTTATGTAGATGATCTTGTTCAGTGCTTACATCAACCTTGTGAGCCAAATACTATTAGTGTCATGATAGAAAAATCTGAAGCAAAAAGAGATTTAAAACTACACCATAGCTGGGGGTGTAGCTTGGTCATATAGCATTTGCCTAGCATGATGAGACCCTAGATTCAATATCCAGTACTGGAGAAAATAGCCCAAACACACACTCTGAATCATGTCACTATTGGAAGGAGTCCATATGATTTAACCCCAGGTAGACTGGCCCCAGAACTTGCCCTGTTGAGCACTGTGCTAAGCTGTCTCTATACTGGTAGCTTTACACTGAAGTTACTGCTCATACCTATACAACCTCGATGGAGGAAAAGTGGCAAAAGATTGAGGCTCCTTTTTCTTGTTGTGGTCATTTCTCCCACTTTCCTGTACCACAACTTACTCTCTTCTTTCACCTTTCCTGTGCACATTACACAGTTGTGGCCTCTTCCTTCTGCCTCATGTCATATATCCAACTCTTCTTATTCCCAACATAGGAGGAGCCACTTGTTACTCCAGGCCTCTAGCTGACAGCACCTGACACAACAAAAGCTGAGGTTTCTTGGGTCAGGCTAATTAGCCAGTTTCCATGTTTCTAAACTCCTGAGTCTGATTGTGCTTTTAGAGACTGCCTTAGCCTGTCAAGAAATTTCACTCTGCTCTACACACATGAGTGGCAAAGCAGACTCACCAGAGCCTATTTTCTTGGCATGATCAGGATAATATTAATAAGGTATTGGTTCTCTTAGAATCCACATCTGGATAAGCTATGTTGAATCATATAAAATTTACAATCAACTAACCCATTACTAGAGAAACATCGAGGAATTATCATCCTCATCCAATGGTAAAATAGATATTTTGTTACTTTAACTCTGTTAACTTTTACTGATTTTACTCTTTCATTCAACTTCGTCAAAGTAATTTTGATCATGTATTATGTTATCTCTCTTTTATATTTGTTACTTTCAAATATTTGCAAATTTTAAAAATGTTATGTGTGTGATGTGAATAGATAACAGAAATCTATACTTTCCTGGAAGTTTAGGGCATTTTGAAAAGAAGTTGTGATCACTTCAGTTTCTTCAATAGGATCATGACTCAGAGGAATGCCACACAAAACTTGGGTCTAACAAAGTCTGTTTAAGTTGCTGAGAATAAGAATGTGAACTATGATCTTAAGGATGGTACAAGCTAAGGGAATGCTTAACTATTTCAGTGGTTGTGTCCCCCAAAATGCTGATGAATGACTTTAGATCTACATAGCTGACGCTTCTGATAAGTGCATATTAGCAATCTTGTGCCGGGCTTTGTGATGTTCAATCTTTGTATCAAAGATTTGAGATGTGCTATGGATAAATGATATGTAGTACATTGTTACTCCCTTTGAAAATAAGCATACTTTTTTTTTTATTTTAGATTTTTTTTATTTTAAAGAGAGTAGTAAATGAGAAACAAACCAAAAAACAGAACAGTAGCAGCGTACCAGTATCACGAACATAAACAAATCAAAGTAAGAATGTTAGAAGTGATACAGGGTCTCAAGACTAAATAATATGAATCAACAGTGGTTGTTACGTTATATATCGCTATCCTCAACTACATTGCTCAGATTACCAGATGTAAGAATGAAAGATTGCTCAAACCATTGAAGAGAATAAGAAAATAATTCTACGATAAAACATTAGAGATAATACAGAGTTTTACTAGACAAGATGGTAGGAGTTCACCTTTGTAATTCCATTGCATATTGTTACCTTCAAATCAGTTGCTCAGACCACCAGACACAAGCATGCAGTCAATCGGAACATAAAAAATTGTAAGCATTGACTGTTCATTTCAATACACCATCAGACATCAGCAATACAGTTATAGCAGCTATTCATATATATAATTATGTTTTATCGTTTCTCGGCCTTTTGGCTAAGATCAGGTGTATAATTATGTTTTGCCTTCTTTCTTTCTTTTTTCTTCTTTCCCTTATCCCAGTCATTCCTTTCTTTGAGCAATTTCTTTCCCTTTCCTGTAATCTATTGTACATTTTGAGTTTTACCTAATCTTCCAGATTCCTACACCAAGGAGACAATATGCTGTTTGCATATGTGGGTCTGATTTATTTCCCTTATGAATACAATCTCTAGTTGCATGTATTTATGTACAAAAACCTCGAGATTATAATTTTTAATAGCAAGTAATACTCCATTGTATAAAAATACCACAACTTTTTATCCATTCCTCAGTGGATGGGCATCTGGGTTGTTTCCAAGATTTAGCTATAACAAATTGTGCTGCTATAAACATAGGTGCACATATATCGCTGTGGTATGCTGTCTTTAATTCTTCTGGGAAAATACGCAAAAGGGGAATAGCTGTGTTAAATGGGAATTCTAATCCTAGTTTTGTGAGGAATCTCCAAATTGATTTCCAGAGTGGTTTCACCAGTCTACAGTCCCACAAGCAGTGGAGTAGGGTTCCTTTCTCCCCACAGGCCCTCCAGCATTTATTACTGGCTGATTTCTTCATGGTAGCCATTCTTTGGGGTGAGATAGAATCTCAGTGTTGTTTTGCATTTCTCGAATGACTAATGATGTTGAACATTTTTCATGTGTTTATTTGCATTAATATCTCTTCATTAGAGAAGTATGTATTCATCTCAGCTGCCCATTTTTGGATTGGCTCATTGAATGTTGGGGGGCTGATTTTTTTAAAATTCTTTCCATGTCATACATAGAATTCTTTTGTACTTTTTGAGTTTTACCTAGTCTTTCAAATTCCTACACCAAAGAGATAATATGTTGTTTACACATGTGGGTCTGATTTATTTCACTTGTGAGTATGGTCTCTAGTTGAGAAAGAAATTGCTCAAAGAAAGGAATGACTGGGATGAGGGAAAGAAGAGAAAAGAAAGAAGGAAGGCAAAACATAAGTATATATATGAATAGCTGCTATAACTGTATTGCTGATGTCTGATGGTGTATTGAAATGAACAGTCAATGCTTACAATTTTTTATGTTCCAATCAACTTTGCATGCTTGTGTCTGGTGGTCTGAGCAACTGATTTGAAGGTAACAATATGCAATGGAATTACAATGGTGAACTCCTACCATCTTGTCTAGTAAAACTCTGTATTATCTCTAATGTTTTATCGAAGAATTATTTTCTTATTCTCTTTAATGGTTTACCCAACTGAGGGGCAGTTGGATAAAATTTTTTCCCAATTCTTGGGTTTTCTTTTTACTCTTTTGGTGATTTCTTTAGATGTGCAAAAACTTTTCAATTAGATGAGATCCTTGTTGTTGATTCTTTGAAGTATTTTCTGTGCAGTTTGATTTTTGGTCATGAAGTCTCTGCCTACCCCAATGTCATCAATATTTTTACCTACTTTCTCTTCCAATAAATTTAGTGTTTCTGTTTTAATATTTAGATCTTTGATCTATTTTGACTTTAATTTAGTGCATGGTGAAATACATGGGTCTAGTGTTAGTCTTTGGCATGTGGAAAGTCAGTTCTTTCAGCACCATTTATTAAAGAGGCTATCTTACTTCCAGGGAACATGTTTGGCCCCTTTGTCGAAGATAAGGTGACAGAGTGTGTTTGTAGTTTTATCTGTATCTTCTAATCTGTCCCATTGATCTTCAGGTCTGTTTTTGTGCCAGTACCATACTGACTTTATCACAGTAGGTTCATAATATAATTTCAAGTCAGGAATTGTTATGTGTCCTGCCTTTTCTTTGTTTCCCAAGATTGCGTTTGCTATTCTAGGCCTCTTCATTCCTAAAGCATGAACTTTAGCAATGTTTTCTCTAGATCTGTGAGGTAAACTAATGGTATTTTAATTGGGATTGCATTGAATTTATACAACAATTTTGGAAGTATAGCCATTTTCACGGTGTTGGTTCTTGTTATCCATGAGCAAGAAATATCATTCCATTTTCTGATATCCTCTTTGATTTCTTTTTTCAGAGTTGTATAATTTTCACTGTGTAGATATTTTATTTCTTTTGTTAGATTGATTACTAAGTATTTCATCTTTTTAGATGCTATTGTGAAAGGTGTGGTTTCCCTAATTTCTGTCTCGGTCTGTTTGTTACTTGTGTACAGAAATGCTATTGATCTTTGAGTGTTAATTTTATATCCAGCTATGCTAC